>NC_092614.1:5667727-5971704 GCF_047663525.1 Anas platyrhynchos
ATTTGGCTTAGAAGCTCCAAGTTCTGTTTATATTTGTATATTCTATCTTCAGCAACCCTTTGCATCTTTCATACACTGCCAAAAACAAAGTGGGTTCATTCTTAAAACAGTCATTGAGTGGTACTATCAAGTTGACTTGTTATGACCTTTTCCAACTCTACCACTTGGTAATAAATGAGCAAATGCTCTACTAGAAAGTAAAAGCAGGACTTATCCTGGGGAAAAATAAAAATAAATAAAAAATAAACAAATAGGAAAAAATACAACAGGCAAACACTTTGAGTGTATACCCTGGCCTCCCACAAAAGATGCAGAAGAGGGGAATTTAGCTCCTACATCACGTTATATCCCTAAAGGAAAATTTCCACCAATTCCAGATGTGCATAAGCCATCTATTTAAAGCCATGACCACTGCAATTGAGGGCAATACAAGTATCTTTAAAAACAACCTGGAAGAAAACAAATCCTAAAATAACAGCAGTATTACCGGTGATGCAGGCAGGAAAGAAACAGCTAAGGAGAATTTCTGCTTTCTGCTAAGAAAAGCTAAAAATCTGTAACTTCCTATCATTTTGAAATATCTCAGCAAGGTCAATACCAGCTATGAATTATTTTTAGATCAGAAAAATAAATTCACTGAAACGAGTTGATTTAATGGAACTTACTGAGGATCATTGAGCTACTAAGTTGGGTTTTTAACATGCAATGTTCAGGATTCTAGAAGAAATGAAAGGCTGCCCTCCTACCTAAAGCAATGTTTGAAATGTGTGCTACACAGGCATTAAGAAAGGTACCGTTGTGCCACATAACCAGAAAGATGGTGTCTATAGTATCCCTTCTGGCCTAACTCTTCTCTGCCATCTCTCCCAGCTGACACTTGGCCACAAAGGGAAAGCACATCCGTCACTATTTCTGTTCTCTCATTTCTGTCACAAAGACTGAGGACAACTGAAGTGTGAGCCACATGAGCCACACATCCCAAACACAGGTTACCTGCAAAATCCCCTTTCTCTGGAGGAATCCAGATGTGTAATCCCAGACTGTAAGACTAAGCCTGACTTTCACCTGGCAAGTGGCCTTAGATCATCTCCATCCAAATGACTCTGGCCTGACCAAGTAGCTGGCCCTGCTTAAGCAGGAGGCTGCACCATGTAACGCCCGGAGGTCCCTTCCAACCCCATCTATCTTGTGATCCTGTGACAGCTGAACCACTTCTCTTGTTTTAGTTCTGGATGTTTCCAGAATGGCTAACAGTGACAGAGGTGTGACCGCATCTCCAGGTGTCCACCCAAACCAAGCACCATTTACTGCTGAAGCACAGACTAACTGGGACAGCATGATGGGCTGAAAATGGCTAAACTGCCGGGCTCAAAGGGTTGTGATCAGTGGCATCAAGTCCAGCTGGAAGCCAGTCACTAGTGGTAAATCCCAGGCATCTGTGTGGGATCCAATACCACTTAACCTCTTTATTAGTGAGGGGGATCTGGGGACAGAGTGCACCCTCAGCAAGTTTGCAGAGGGCAAAACCGAGAGCTGTGACTGATGCACCTGGTGGTGGTGCTTTCATTCAGGGAGACCTCAACAGCATAGAGATACCGACTGCCACGAATGCCACAAAGTTCAACAGAGGGAAACACAAAGTCCTGCTCCTGAGCAGGATAACCCCACGGGTCAGTAGAGACTGGTGGACAAGGGGCTGGAAAGTGGCTTTGAGCAAAGGCCCTGAGGGCTCTGGAGGAAGTTGAAGATGAACCAGCAACAGGTCCTTGCAAAGACGGCCAAGAGCATCCTGGGCTATGTCAGGAAGGGCCTTGCTACCCGACCAAAGGGAGATGGTTCTTTCCCCTACTCAGCACTGGTGAGACAACATCTGGAGCACAGTGCCCAGTTCAGCACTTCCTAGTACAAGAGAGACAGGGACATACTGGATAGAGTTCAGCAAGGGGCCACAAGGATGACTTGAGCATCTGTCATAAAAGGACAGGCTGTGAGAGCATGGATTGGTGACCATGGAGAAAAGAAGGCTCAGGACTGAGATCCTGAGGGTGAATCTTATCAACGTTCAGAAAAATAAGGCAGGACGGAGTAGAGAAGACAGACTCTTCTGAGTGGTGCCTGTTAACGGGACAAGGTATCACAGGTACAAACTGAACTACAGGAAATTCCATGTAAACATGAGAGAAAGCTTTTTACTTTGAGGGTGATTCAGCACTGTCAGGGACTGCCTGTAGAGGTTACGGAGTGCCCATCCTTGGACATATTAAAGACCCAACTGGGCACAGCCCTGAGAACCCTATTTTAGTTGATCATGCTTACATCAGGGTGTTGGATTAGACAAAGATGGGAAAAAAACACTATAGTGGGAATCAGGTTCAATTAGCAGAGCACAGATGTTTAGTACCTAACTGCACTCAGCAGCATCCACTCAAAGGGTAGAAGGCCACAAACGGTCTCTCCTAGAGAACCAGACAGCACCAGCACAGTGATGCATAGCTGGGAGCTTGGTAAAGCACTCGATACAAGTTCTGGAGAGGAAGATCAAAACTGGCTGAAACCTGAAGTTACACAAAGAGCCAAAGCAAACCAGAGAGCCAGAGCTGCCAAGACCAAGCTTAAACAAAAAGAATTACCTGAGAGAGAACGTGTACTCTCTCAACAAATTTAAAGACAGATGGAAAAAGGAAATACTTTGAGAAGGATGAATTTTATCTGATCTTTGACCAGGAGTACAGAAGTGCATGTGAGAAAGACCCCTGACCTTCTCAGGTAAGACCTATAGCATTTTTGTAGCTACTGGCAGTAAAGATCAATAGGATCAATAGAATATCCCGAGTTGGAAGGGACCCATAAGGATCATCAAGTCCAACTCCTGGCACCACACAGGTCTGCCCAAAAGTTCAGACCATGTGACTAAGTGCACAGTCCAATCTCTTCTTAAATTCAGTCAGGCTCGGTGCAGTGACCACTTCCCTGGGGAGCTTGTTCCAGTGTGCAACCACCCTCTCGGTGAAGAACCTCTTCCTGATGTCCAGCCTAAACTTCCCCTGCCTCAGCTTAACACCATTCCCGTGGGTCCTATCACTGGTGTTTATAGAGAATAGGTCACCTGCCTCCCCACTCCCCCTCGCGAGGAAGTTGTAGGCCACGATGAGGTCTCCCCTCAGCCTCCTCCAGGCTGAACAGGCCCAGTGCCCTCAGCCACTCCTCATATGTCTTCCCCTCTAGGCCCTTCACCATCTTCGTAGCCCTCCTCTGAACACTGTCCAACAGTTTCACGTCCTTTTTGTACTGTGGTGCCCAGAACTGCACACAGTACTCAAGGTGAGGCCGCATCAGCGCAGAGTAGAGCGGGACAATCACCTCCCTCGACCTACTAGCGATGCCGTGTTTGATGCACCCCAGGATATGGTTAGCCCTCCTGGCTGCCAGGGCACACTGCTGGCTCATATTAAACTTGCTATGAACCACAACCCCCAGATCCCTCTCTGCGGGGCTGCTCTCCAGCATCTCATCACCCAGTCTGCCAGCCCAGTATAGCCAGCATTGCCCCATCCCAGGGGCAACCTACATCCCATTTACCCCTACGTCCCATTTACCACAACCCTTTGAGCCCTGCCCGTCAGCCAATTGCTCACCCACTGGATGATGTTTTTGTATAGCTGTATGCTGGACATTTTGTCCAGTAGGATCCTATGGGAAACCGTGTCAAAAGCCTTGCTGAAGTCCAAAAAGATCACATCAACGTGTCCACTTCTAAAAGAAAGGACTTCTTCAGAGGAGTAACTCAAGTGGCAGCCCACCAACTCCTCAGACTTGACTTCTCACATGATCTAAACTGTCAGATTATCCATGAGAAAACTAGAAGAGCTGGGCAAATGAACTGCGAAGAATTGCCTTGCTTGCAATACTCCAAAAAAAAAAAAAATATATATATATATATATATCATTCATGTTGGAGCCACAAGGGCCTGGTTCCCATATAGTGTTGAGGTAATAGGGGCTGGTGAGATGAACATATCATGAAGGTCTGAATTCAGTGCTGACCCTGCTTTGATCTAGATGATGTCCTGAGGCCCCTTCCAACCAGAATGATACTGTGATTTTAAGTATTCTGCAAATAAGTGAAACCAGAGAAAGGCAGCTTCAATGGTTGGAGGAACAATTCTCTACTTAGATACCTGTACCCCATACAGAACCATCGCTGAGCAACAAAGACAAAATTTGTATAAGCATCAAAAATATTTTGGCTACCAGTGCCAACAGCCTAGTGCACAAAACAGAGTGTGAAGAGTCAAGACACTTTCTACAGGGGCCACAAAACCAGACAGTTTACGAAGTAAAGAGAAAACCTTTCACATCTCCACCTTACCTGAGGAACCGTGAACACTGAGGTGGAGCAAGGCATGACTTTTGGCCAAAAACAAAAAGCCCGAAGCTGACAGAAAGACAACCTCACACAGAACCTTCAAAGGCCCTGGCTCAATCCAAGATGACTTATCTCAGTGACCGACACAGGGGTCAAGAGTACTATCTACCTGCAAAGAAGATGCAGGTAGATAGTGCAAAGTTAGGAATCCATGAATAGTCAGATGAACCCTCAAAACTTAAAACCTGGAAACGACAACAAAGGACCAATCCAATAGTTGTTAAAAAAACACATCAACATAATCTGAGATGGGTCTATAAAAACAAATCTTTTTATTACTAGAAAACGTGTGCTAAGGCCATCAGCTTCAGATTTGCCAATGCCACTGCTCCATCTTCCTAGTCAAAGATACTGCCCCCTCAACTCATTTCACTCAGACACAAGAAAGTGGCTATGGTAAAACACTTTGTCCATCATCTGCACTAACACAGCTTCTACAGAATCTTTTGGGAAGAACAGCATCCATCTACCTACACAATATCTTGTCCAAAAGACTAAGGCATGGATCTGAAAGGCAACAAAGACAAACCTGATCAAACAGCTAATTCAAAAAACACAGACATGAAAGCAAAAGGTTTAGCTGTCCTGAGAGGAGCAGAAGATGGTGTCAATAGAGTGCAAAGGGGACACAGGTTCAGGACTCTTGAACAGAGCCTCTAGTGACCTGTGAAAGGAGAAATGCTCCTATCAAACAGGGTGAAAGGTATTGTAGAAGAACAGAGTGGAGATCGGCTCTGTGACACAACCCATAGAGGTCTCAAAGAGGTGGTAAGAAAACAGCTGCTCCTTCTTGGTAAATCACCATTTTCAGGACATGCCTGGGAGTCCTTAGAGGAAAAGGAAACTGGAGAGACTTCATAAATCTTCAGTCATGAGAAGAAGAGATACTCCAGCAAGATGTGCATGCCCTTGGGTAGCACAGTACTCCTGTAAAGCTATCACAAAATGCAAACTCTTAATAGGTCTCAGTATATTGTTTAGTATAACATACACTGTATTTTATGATGCTTTTCAAAATAAATTCCCATGTATGTTAAAATCATCTAAGCTGTTTGTCTGTAATGCAAGTTTTATATCTGCTAAACAGAAGGTACCAAATCAGGAAGTGTTTGAGGTTCAGAAAGGGGCTTTCTGGAGAGCTGCCTGGCTCAGTCAGGTTGCTACTCTGAGACGGAGCAAGACCTGACAATTTAATCCAAGAGCAACAAGATGGGCAGGCAAAATAAGCAGACAGAACCAGTCCTCTAGCTGTGGAAAATGAAGGCTCATGTATGCAGCAGCACCCCAGGGTAAGGTTGCAGGGTTAGGCCAGAGTGTAGCTATAGTGGCACCCGATAGCACTATGAAGAGGTCCATGTACAGCAGCCAAGCACACTTCTGAACTAAACTTTTCTGGATTCACATGGCAGACCATGAGTGTATCCACTGATCAAACACTTCTTTTGAACAAGAACTGAACATCATTCCAGGACTCACAGTACAAACAAGATGACCAAACTATATGACACTAAATGCAAACAGTTCAACATTAAAGTAAACAGCGAAGTAAAACATTAGCACAGTTTGAAGGAAATTAAGCTGCCAAAAAGTGTGGGTTTACAAGGTTTGTAAACAAGGTAACAAAGCAACCCAAGGCATCAAAGCAACGCAGTGGTTTATGATACTCCAAGAGAAGATATTGATACTGAGAGAAGTTGAGCAAGATTTGACTTTTAAACAAACTGGAAGTCATTTAAACAGTGTAAGAATATCTACATATAGAACACGTTAGGTTTACGAGTCTAGTAAAATAAAAACACAAATTCAGTGACCACAGAGAAGGAAGGAAGGAAGGAAGGAAGACTATTTTTGCAAATAATTCACTCACCATAGGACCTAATCACTTGCATTTTAAGAAACATTGTCCATCACTTGGAATTATTAAGGATCTCAGGTTTCTGATCTGATCTGTTTCTAAAACGCTGTGTTCTAGCTCAGTGAAAAATTAAGTATCTCATTTAATAAAGTTCTCCTTTCCTGGAAAAGCAAACCAAATCGGGTATTACCGTGGTAATATTCTTCTATTTAGTGACAGCCTGTATCGCTTTCCTTATTAATAGCAGTTCTGAAGATGGAGACATGCTCTGTTGTGAAAGATCTGAACTGTTTACGTCTTTGTATTTAACCTCCTTGTACTATTCACCCAAATTGAATGTAGTAACAGAAGTCACATCACTACCAACCACCCTTGTATAGTAAACACAGGTGGATCACCAGCCATCTATGCTGGCAGTAACAGCCCTTCCTTTTGTACTTCTTCCACGTTTCAGGAGTGGCATGAACACGGGAGTTCTGCCCATCTCCTCCCATCCTGACTGGTCATAGGCTCATCTACAAAATTGTTACCTGGTTAAAAAAAATGCACAACACCAGTTTACCTGTCCGCACTACCCAGGGCCTGAAGACTCCCTGTCTACAGTGTCCTAGGTGTGCAGCCACAGGGCGATGCTGTGAACAAGTCTGGGGTAAGCATCTCCACCCACACAGACACACAACTGTCCACAGTTTACATAACCTTCACCTTCACTTTTGACAAAAACAAACACTTAAGGTCAGAGCAGCAAAAGAAAACGTCCTGCGTCAGAAGAAGGAATCCATTGTCAAGGCTAAGTGAAATGGACTGCAAGAGAGCCAGGCAGTCCCTGAGGCCTGCACCCCTTAAATACATTTAATACATGTGAGCAATGACTTACTGACTTGCCTGTAGGTATGGAATTAAAAGCCAAGGAAGAAGAGGAAAAAGTAATCTAGATAAATGACTTTATTCCCTGAGGTGACATCTAGTCAGAGCATATCCTTAGTGCTGTGCAAGTTTTAACAGAATTGTGAATAGTGAACAGAGGGATACATGACTTATATGCTGCTAAACTACATGCCTCTTAGCTTATGCTCAGCCTCTCCTAGGAAGATCTAAGGACAGTTCACTCAGCTGCGCTAAATCCATTTGATGTGAAAAGAGAGCGTGTGAGGGGGGGGAGGACTCAGAAGGGCGCTGAAATGTCAGCCGCAGAGGATTAGGGCTGCATGCTACACCCTCTCATTTTTAGCATGCATATACTGTCGAGCACGAGCTTGATGGCTGGCTTGCAGGCATAGATGATGGGTGCGGGGGAGGGTTAAGAGCTACATATTTCTACCCTCTGCAATTATTTTCTTTAAAGTGCTGAAAGTGGAAAATAAAGAGAAGAGCAGCTGAACAGCCTGACAGATTTATCTTCTTCAGGGAAAGAGCACATACACCTGCACAGGCACCTTTTTCTTAAAAAAGAAAAAAAAGAAGAAAAAAACGCAACACTAAGTGATTGCTATCTGCAAGCTTAGCATGCTGGGTGTAGAGAAGAAATTTCACAAAAGGTAAGTTAATCCAATCCCTCTAGTTGCCAGATGCTCTCCTCTGAAATGCAGCTCTAAACAGCCTATAGGCACTGTGGTTTTTAAAGATCTCTCCATGGACCAAGACCTGGAGATTTCTTTGTTCTGAAAATTTCTTCTCACCGAAGGTCTTTTCTCCAAAAAGACCTTTCTCCAAAGGTTACCACCACAAAGCTGAAGTAGGAGTCTGCAGACAAGTGGGAACCCCTGAGACTGCTATATTTACCCCACTCCTTCCTGGACCAGAAAAATTCTTACTTGTAATGACATTTCTATCAGCATCAGCAGCTTCTTGATACCAATCCAAACAGGCTTCCCTTTGACGTTCTGTGCAATGGTGCTGCGTTCCTTGTCTTTGAAGTTACCCAGGAGCTGGAAAAATAATTAAGTCAGGATCCCGTCATTAGGAATAATGCTACCTAACTCAGGACAAAGCAAACAAGAAGCTAGCGTGCATTTTCTAGCTTAGAAGGACAATTTGTTGCAATGTCTTCAGACAAGACAAAACACTTAAATTCTTTTATTCCACAATTGTTCTTTTCATAGCATCTTTTATCAGCCAGTTACTTATTTGCTTTTATGATTCATTCCAGGATTTCTCCAGATTAGAGTCTAGGCTCAACACAGTGGCTCAAGTCACAGTAAGTTTCCAAACCTGTTGCAAGAGTGGCTTTTCTGTCAGGCTTTGGTGATATTATCACAGTGGTAACAGGTTGCACAAAAGATTTGCCTGTTAAACTTATTTTAACAGCCTTCAATTTTCACTACAATTTCCACTATGGCATGGAATAAGCCATTTAGAGCGCAGATTTACAAAGAATCTGTATCTTCAGCACCAATCACCTTCATTTGACTTTCCAGTTCATGAAAGCTTAGCACCCTCCACTTTAAGTATCCCAAAGATATTCGCTAACCACTTCTATATCCTTCAAATCTTTCAATCCACTCCACAAACTTTTTTCCTAGATCTACTGTTCTCTCATTCTGCCTTCATTTTTCATATGAAAAAGTAATTCAGAGAAGTTTTATACTTGTTATGACACAGTTAAGTGGGACAGAATTCCAAAATGCAGATCTACTGGAAAATCATTCATTTCCAGCAAGTTTTGAGATTGTTTGTCACCCATTAACTTTTCTCACCTCCAAAGCCTCCATCAGCTGTTCCCCTGTTGCAATGTTGGGCACATGGATTGTAGTACTGAAAGCATTCAACATTTCCATTTCCTGCAGGACATCTTTGCGACTGGTGGTTCCAATGATGAGAAGCTTGCGACCCTGTCCACACAACAGAGTAAGTATCACAAAAGGAGAAACAAAAGAAGAGTGGAACCAACCTTGGAAAGCTTCAGCTAACAACAAATGAAAAATAGAAAATGACCATTTAAAAACACCACTTAAAATAAAATTAATAGCATTACACCTCTCAGTAAGTGAAAGTTGTCAACATCCATCATACAAGACTAGGATCAGATTCCAGAAGTCTGGCGTAATTGCACCAATGGAGTCCAAAAATTAAAGTACACAGAATCCGCCAATAATCACAGCTTTCCTATCTTTCCTTTTCTGCTAAATTTGTCATTATAAATAGCTGAATCCTCATTAAATTTAAAAGCATGATTAAAGCTCCACTCCCAAAAGCTCAATTACAGACAACTTCTCAGAGGATCATCCTCTCTTTTTTCCCCCCTCTTTTTCATTTTTATTTTTAAAGAAATCCTGTGGGTTTAGTGACATTCTCTGGCACTGTACTGACAGTTCCAATGTTTTTACAACTCACACTTTAATAGCAAAGCTTGCCATAAGTTCAGAAGATTTCTCATTGCCAGTGTGGTTGCATAAAAGGACAGTACAATGTCTGGCTGCCTCCAAGCTCAAACCAAGAAAGCACACCAATTCCACGCTGGCCTGTGCAATAACAGGGTTTATAAATAACAGAGTTAGGGAACGAAGAACAGAAAACATCAACCGCCAATAAAAATCAACTTTTGCTTGTCCATCCTGCATATGCCATGTGAATGTTACCACACAGTGCTCAGACACTGACTGGTGATGGCTGATGGAAGGCTCTCATTAGTGTATCAGCTTTGATCAGTCCAACTCAGCACACAAAAAGCCCGCAGACTATGAGGATGCCTGGCTGGCCCAGTATCCTTCTCATTTGCTGTACAGAAGTTCAGCTGGTGCTCAGACCCAAAGAGCAAAGTTCTAGATTTGACTTTAGGACACAAAACATCTGTTCAGCGATCGTTAAAAAAAAAAAAAGACAACAGAAAAACACCAACAAAAATTATCCCTACAGAGCAGTCAAACTGCTTTGCATTCCTTTGACAAAGGATGAAAACCTGTTTAAACTTAATACAACTTTGATGAAGACCAGGCATCTTCACAGCCAGACAAATGCTTTTTCCCTGACTGCCATTGTATGTCACTGACCTTTTGTGTTTGGGCAGATTACGCTCCTGCTTTGGGTGATGGACAATACGAAAGCCCCAGAACCAGTAACTAACTCAAGCGCTCACTTCAAGTTTGTTTTTTAGCTCAGACAGCACAAGGAAGAAATGTCTGGCAGGTTGAAACCAGAGCATGCCCCAGGTCACAAGCTTTGCACAAAGGCACGGTCAGGGGAACACTGCGCTAACGCTGCTGTGCAGAAATCACTGCCTACACCTCAGGAGGTACCGCACTCACGATTCAGACACCTCTTCACACGGGAACAACCTGAGAAACCTAATGGGGAAAAGCAGCCAATTTGTGAGCTGACGAGAGAAATAGCAGGTTTAAAACCGGGGAGCAGAGCAAGCAGAATAAGGTCTGAGTTTTCAAAAATACCTGTAGGGTGCCCTGAGCATATGACATCCACAGAAAGCGTGGCAAAGTACAACAGTTCAGCAGGCTGCTGCTTCTCCTCTGTTCTGCAGGTCTAAAGCTTTAAAACTGCATGTTTTGTTTCCTTTTTTATGGTCATTCTATAGCCAGGGAAACATTTTTAAAGAAAAATATTTTATCACTTTTACAAACTGGAGCCAGGTCTGAGCAATCCAGTAAGATCATGAATGCAAAGATGACAAAACTATGCCCTCAGTGGAGAGTAAGCAATGGGATTTGAATCTATGCTGCTACAAGGAGCATAAACTGAGGAATTACAAAACCCCCACCAGGTTCTTATTTTCATCTGAAAAAGTTAGACTGAGAAGAATAAATGATGCTCAGCAACAGACAAGCTTTTCACTTACACACACTGAAAATTTCAGTGGTCTTCATCTTTGGAAGGGGTTGGTAAAACAGACTTTAAACGCAGGCTTGGAAGCTGTGTGAAATGAGTTCTCCAAGGACACTAAAATCCTCATCTGATCGTGCACCATAGAAGTGTGATAACAAACACTACGGAGTGCCTCTGACATTTGCTCTGAAGTTACCACCCAAGGAAAAGGTTAAAAGGTGCCTTCCACTTGCTAAGATATACTTGGGATAACAGCACATGTGACAGCAGAACTGATGCATGTTTAAAATCTTCCATGAGAGGAATGCAGAAACAGAGCTTATCAGCAGATTTGATGGAGACAGTTTCATCTCAATTCTGATTTACTTTGCCTTCATGGCTCTTCTATAGCACACTACCCTCCGTGTTTTTGTTCAATTTATAAATAATACTGACATATCTGATGTACGTGTCAGTAAAAATTATAAGCCCCATTAGGAGAAACCATAGAATCCTAGAATGGGTAGGGTTGGAAAGGACCCTAAAGCCCATCTTATTCCAACCCCTGCCCTGGGCAGGGACCCCCACCACCAGCCCAGGCTGCACCTAGCCCCATCCAGCCTGGCCCTGAGCACCTCCAAGGATGGGGCACCCACAGCTTCTCTGGGCAGCCTGGGCCTCACCACCCTCACAGTAAATAATTTCTGCCTAAATCTTGCTATCTTATTGAAATAAAATGTAACAAGACATATGTATGCTGTTATGCACCTTCAAACAGTCTTCTCATTATACAGATAAGGTACCAAGATACAAAGGAAGTCAGAGAGACTCTAGAACAGAACCCAGACCTCCAAAAGATGCACCAGCCCACTCTTACAAAACTACACCACCAAGACTATCTGCTTTACAAACTACAGCAGTTGTTTTTGTTTTGTTTTTGTTTGTCTTGTTGTTGTTGTTGTGTTTTTTTTTTTTAATTTTTTTACTGCATG
Organism: Anas platyrhynchos; assembly: GCF_047663525.1. Lineage (NCBI taxonomy): Eukaryota > Metazoa > Chordata > Aves > Anseriformes > Anatidae > Anas > Anas platyrhynchos. The sequence continues at coordinate 5,679,756 of NC_092614.1, forward strand.
TGAAACCTACACAACTCTTACAATCCAGAACAGCTTGGGTAAGGGACATATTAATAACAGTTTCACATGGACTACGAGCACTGTATTTGAAAAACAAAAACCACAACAAATGCTCAGCTGCACTCAGCAAGGCAGTTTCTGTTGCCAAAGTACAGCTAATAGCACATGCAATGTTCATGGCACAGCAGATAAGACATTGGTCAAGGAAGTAACAAGCTTGCACATTAACTACGTGAAGGATGCTACCTGAGCAACTTCTACATTGAAGAAATACATACTTGGTAACACCAAAAATGGAGTCTCCATAGAAATTTCACTAGAGACTAAAAGGTCTCACCAGAAGACAAACATTTAGAAAACAGAAGACATTTCTGTACGAAATGTAATCAGTGAGGCAAATTCCACCTACTCTAACTCCAGGTTTCTACATATGATTTCATTTTCTATACTTCCTTTTCGTTAACAAAGCCCAGATGACACTTACCTCCTCCCAGAGCAGTTCTGTGCTCACACAGCAATCTGTTTTCTAAACAACTAGTTCAGCTGTAGAAAACCAAATTTGCTATGGCCACATTTATTCACATGAATCCCAAACTTGCTGTAAACCAGGCCAGAGGACAATTACTGGACACACAAAAATGACTCTGAGCGACTTATTACAGTTTAGGAAAGCCACTGGAATCAGTCATTGTGGCAAGTTCTGTGGAAGCATCAGCTCAATGCTAAGCATTACTCAAAGTGCAAACGCTTAAAAACTGTTAGAATGGGAAAAGAGAAAAACAGAAGTCATTATTCTACAGTGTGAATCCACAGTGCTCTTAACTGCAGAGACAGTATGCAATCCTCATCAATTCAAACAGCACTGAGCTGGAGAAATTAGAGGAAAGCAATGAAGATACGCAGAAACATGGAATAACTTCCATAAATAGACTCTCGGTAAATTAACATGGGAAGAGGTTAAACAGAAAGGTCCGTAAAATCAGCAGCGCTGCAGTGGAGGAGATGAGGGAGTAAAACTGCTCTTTCTCACCATAAAAACTACACAGCACTACATGAAATTATCATGCATTTGTTTTAAAGCAAACAAAAGGATACTCACTTTCACCATACAGTTCTGTTCAATGTAAACAATACCAACACTAAGAACACAAAAGTTTAACAAGGTTCAAAAGTAACAGGACAAGCTAGGAGAGGGCTGATCCCTCAGCAGGTTTCACATGACTGTTAGGATCCACACTCAAGACCCACAGGTGACTGAATGGTAGAAAACTCGTTAGAACAGAGGGCTGAACTGCAAAACCGTACTTCAAGTTTTTAAGTGTTCCACGCAAAGCATTCGTTTTCCCTGCTTTCTTCAAAAGACACGCACTTCAACCAGCTACCTCTGAACTTCAACCACTGGAAAACCAGTTACCGTAAAACAAGTGTAATCTCTGCTGTACCAATTACTAAAAGAAAATTAAGTGTCAGGAGTCCCTTGTACTTCCCAAAGTTTCAGGCAACTTGCTCAGCAAACAACTGGAAAACCTACAAGTCAGAAATGTTTTGCCCCAGGCATTGCCACGAAAGCATGCAAAGCCATAATAAGGCCAAGCTGTCAAAAGCTGACCTCAGCCAATTACTCTGCAGTGACAACCCACCACCATGTAGCAGTGGATTTATTCTTGCTATTAAGATGCACTGCTAAATTGCCCCTGTTTTCAGAAACTTAACATTTTTTGATCCTTAATTTCTGCAACAGCCATCGCAAAGGCCATATGCCATGTTTGGCCTGTAAAAGATCAGGTTGGAGGTGAACCTCCAAAGATTAGGCGTAGCTACCACGTAAGAAGGAACTTGGTTTTTCAACAGCTTAAGATCATTTTATTTCAGACTCATTATCAGGACAGTTTTAGGACTAGTTCCTTCACTAACGGAGATTAGATACAAGCACAGCACCGAAGTCTGGATTCCTCATACCTGTTTTTAGACAATAGAGGTGCCTCAGTTGGAAGCCCAGGCTCCCTCCACACTGCTAAGGAGACACAGATGTGCAACTTGCCCCCACTGCATTCTAGAAGTGGGGTAACCCCAGATTTCACCTCTCTCTACTACACAGATTTTATCTGACTAAAGGACATAACCATAACCAGACAACTACCGCGTTCAAAGTTCAGAAAAGGGAGTAGTTTTCAATGACTACATTTTCAAGCATTACGAGATTGATTCTTCTTAGCACTCACTTCCTAACAGGCACCAGATTATTGTATTGACTACCTAAAACAAACTAGATCATAAATGAATTTCATAGACTGCTACAAGCAAATGAAGTCCCAGTGTGTCAGCGGAGTCTCAAATTACATCATTTCATCTCACCAGCCCCAGGCAAAGGGAGCTTAAAATACTCTACAGCCAAGTGCTGGTGGATACTGAAGTGCCTCTGTTGGATACTCATTGGCTGCTCACTCAACTTTGGCCCCTTCTATATTTTTAAGTAAATGTTTTGAGATTCTTCACATGTAATGGGAGAAAATGCAGTTCCCCAGGTTTACAGGTGTAAGCGTAACATCTCTATTGATTGGAGTTGCTTCCAATTCATACCAAGTGACATGGAATCGGGAATGTATGTGGGATTATATCAAACAAGGAGATTATTTTCCTCTTTCCCCTATCAACTTTCATAAATCTGCAAAAGCCTCCTGTGTCCCAGAGAGGAAAGGGGCTGGGGGCCTCTGGGAACAGTGGAAGGGCATCCACAAGAGTGTTCGAGAGCATCTCGCTAAGCCAGACATTTCATAACACTGCACAAATTGTACGTCCAGCTTAGCGCGGGGATGCTGCAATGGTCTTTCACCCTTTGAGCCAATTGTTAGCTTTTCACAGGAACCAGCAGGGAAGCACATGTGAAACCTCTGTGGGGCTGGTGAGCGTCTCCATGCCTTGTGTGACTCTGCATGTAGATGAAGCAGCTTCGGCTTTCGGAGCTGCTGCTGCTTAGTTCTCAGAGAAGTCCTTTTCTCCCGCTTGGCTCCCCGCTGCGACAGTCCTTTTCAGTTTTTCTATCCCCCCCAGCCTCTTCTCCTGCACAACACAGTGAAACTTGATTGAAATAAAGACCCAAGAGAACATGGTTTATTTTCTTCTCTTCAGTCCATTTTAGAAAAGCTTTTTAATTGGTTTAAAAAAAGATGCTAAACAAAATGCAATGTTTTTCAGTCTTCTTGAACGAGTAATAGATACCACTATTTAAGCATTGCTCAGAGGAACTAGCAGTCATGAGCAGTGACTGGGAATTTAAAGCAAAATGACAAACGTTTCTAATTTATTTTTTTTAAAGTCTAACATGTTTACTCCCAAAACTTCTGCAAAGTACAAACAAGCTAGAAAAACAGAAGGTTTGAGTATGTGCCCTTCACACACAGCGTTAAAATAACATAGTTGCAATAAGAAGAGGGAAATCTGGGAAGCAGCTTTCATAAACCAATTTAACAGAGACCTCAATGCATAATTAATAAGATATCATCCCAGAAATGCTCTTCTTACACACATAGCCTACAGTAATTGTAGGAAGCTGCTTGCACATTAAGTATACTCTGCAAGTGATGTGACAACACTGTGTGAATACATAATCTGGGCCACAAAGATGGGAGCAGCAAAGCTGCACTGCCAGAATGCTCTCTGCTTCCCACTCATTCCTTGCTTGCACTTTCAACTGCTTTGTCGTTCCCATTCTTAAGCTTTTCAAATCACCTGCGTTCGTATTTTGGGCCCCTGCAACTACTGACAGAAAAGGAAGCCAGGTACTGCCTCCCCAGCACGTTGCCAACAATTTCTCCCAGCACTGGGACACGTATGGTGTATGGTATGAGCCAGGACACTGTTTTTACAAGGAATGAGGAATGAACCTAAACCATGACCCCAATCCCACAGAGATTTGCGTCGGTTTGACCTCATGGAGCAGGTTAGTACCACTGATGCTACTCATGTACATTTAAAGCATTTATCTGCATCTCAAATTACAACCAAAACCCTTGAAACCAGCCATTCCTTCCAAATAAATTGCTCCCCAAGGGAACTAGTGATCTCAGAGGGAACTTCGAAGGGCAATGATTAACCAGCAGTATTATCTCCCTTGTGGGTTTCTCATTTGAGCTTAAAAGCCTTAAGAGTCTCCTTGCCCACATTCAATCTTTTTCACAGTAAAGGTTCACAGCAGAGAACTCTTGGCCTTTTCCTGCATGAATCCACATCTTATACACAGTTGTGTTTGGTGTTTTGTTTTTTTGTTTTTTTTTAATGAAAGAAATAATCCCCAGATGACATGATTATCACAGAGAGCTCACAAGAAACAAACATGCTAGAAAGAGCCCTATGATCAGAACAGCAAAAGTAGGTCAGCATAAAAGGCCCTTCTAACCTCATGTCCTATTCTACAGTAGCCAATAGCGGACACTTAAAAGAAAAGAAAAAAAAGCATCAATCAAACAGTGACATTTCCTCAGAAAACTCTTTACCCTCCAACAATTTATGGCTTAAGTCACCATAATATTGGCTGTCAACCCAAAGTCTTCCAGCCTTGAGGGCATTTCAAACATTGCAAAGTACAAATCTCTAGCAACATGCATAAACTTGGCAAATATCTGAGAGCTTCAAGCCCGGCATCCTGCTTTCGGGGAGACTTGGGTGCCAACAAAAGTGCAACTAAGCAGCAAAATACATTCAGAGGACAGTGATAAAATGCAAAGCCTAATATTATAAATTCCTTGGACTACTGAGTCAAATCATGTTCTATTTTTTCCTGCTTATCTATGGGAACAATCATTTCCTAGTACTATGGGAATACCTAGCAATAGGTTAACAATTACATGAGATTACAGCTATCAAAAACAGGGTTGTGCAGCTGCATACAGCCAGCCTTTCTGTTCCAACTTACATGATAACAGAATCCAAGTTTGATATCAGAGGCTTCACATGGCACAGACAGCTCACTGGGAGAAATCTTTGTTCTCCCAGGTTGACAGCCACAAGGGGAACTTCAGGGTCTGTGGCATTACAATTTAGTTCAAAGTTCTAGATTTGAAAGGTCTTTTCACCAAACTATCTAATGAAAACAATACTCATGCATACATAACTGTTTCCAGGATATTAAAAATGACAAAAAAAAAAAAAAAAAGAGTTCAGCCAGGCTGTGTTTCTCTACTTTTACCTGACACCAACTTTCAAGGTTTTCCTGTTAGCATGTTACTTATTCATGCAGATACTTTCACACACAGCACAGAATTCTAGTGAATGACATTAAAAATGGCAAACAAAAAAGAAGCGTCCCTCCATGCTCGTCTCATTCAGTGCAAGCTTCAGAAACATTATTGCTTCTGATTTTCTTAAATCTCGTCAAGTCAGAAAGTACAAATTGACAGGGCCAGAAAGAGATGCAAAATCTGGAGCCTTACTCACCTTTTTTTAATTAACACCTGATAATTTCAAGTTAAGAACAAATTAAAACCCTTGCATCCCCAATCATACATTACTCAGAAATCAATTCTAAATAAGAAGGGAGCACGTGCTTGTGCCAGGGATCAATTTGGAGTGTACTGCTCCTTGGTGAAATCAGAAAGCTGACTGCTTGCATGTTTGAAGTTTACATGGTAAAGGTTTAACCTGTTTCCTTTGTTAGTATTTCTAGGGCTAACTCCATAAGATTCACCCTTAAATAATTAGATAATTAATGATGAATCCTTTGTGGTTATCCTAGAAATGTCTAACTGAATGAACAGCAGCAGGCTAGGATTAACTTGTCTGAATCAGAGACAATAGCACTAATACCACTGGCAGCACAGCAGTTATCAGCAAGACACAAAGCCCTCCACTGTCAAAATTATTACAGGAATAAGGCATCTCCCTCCTCGATTACTTTCTTACCTGAGGGGGGGCCTTCTTTAGCAGTACAAGAAGGGCTTGCAATACCAGATTAGAGAACCGTGGTCCAATTGGAACGTAATCTGAAATGAAAAATGCATTTTAATGCCCATTAAGCAGTTGCACATATAAACCACTTGACAGTAACAAAAAGCAGTTCAAAGCTCCTAAAGTAAACAGTTCCAAACCACTTCTGGTTTGTGATATTTCAATACTGCAAATATTTCAGTATTTCTGCACAACGGACAACACACTCCCCATTGTCCTAACTCACCTAGGAGTCTCTCAATGTCGTCCACAACAACACAGCTTAGCTGGGACTTGTACGCATCATCAAAGATCTAATAAAAACAGCAAAATGACTCACTGTTAAATCTCAGCAGCAAAACTACAATAGTCACGATTGGAACTGTTGATTTGTTTTTAACTAAGCACAGCAATATTTAGAAGAATAAACAGAGAATAAAGAACATAAGTACCACAAGACTAGACTCTACCTGCATTTAATAAAGCACTGACGATCTCAAATTCAGAGATGAGCTTTGTTTATTTACCCAATACATTTTGCAAAAAAGCCAGCTGCTGCTGCATTTGATTGTAAAGAATAGACAAAACAGAGCACCCTTCCTTTGGTTTTTGGAGCTGGGGCAATACTGAGAATATAACAATACACACACACAGACAAAAAAAACACCACCACGATCATAATGCAATTATGAAGTTTTTATATACAGGCTGGATATTGGTTATAACAAGACCTAGTGATTAAGCCTCCATATCACCCTTTATAGAGCAGCAACTGCAAAGATTGGATTTAAACTACGAGTAGCACTAAGGACTTCAGTGGTATTGCAAGCCTACCTCCAGCATACCCTGGATTCAAGTGAAATCCAGAATGATCCTTTTAGAATCTAAATTACAAACTGGGCTTCCAGCTGTGAGCACACTGCTTCTCTTAAAAACTATGCAATCTTGCAATGGGTTATTTCTTTATTCTTAGAGTAACATATCTCATTTACATGCCTAATCCGGTATAATTCAGCCAGAAGAGTAAATTGCTTCTGTAAATGAAATTTCTTTTCTTCCACCTGACTACTTGAAACAATCTAAGTTGTTCAATTTGTCTGCATTTCCCCTGCTCCCCAAGTTGTTAAACCTCTAATTTAAACAAACTTTGTCATCTCAAAACTGTTCCTAGTTTAATTCAGACAGGATCTGCTCCTTCCAAGTGCAACCCTGAGCCTTTCCTATCTTCATCTTTGGAGACGAAGCTCCAGGCTTGCTCATCACTGCTCAGATGTTTTGTTCCATTTTTAGTTATGACTATATATCAGACCCAACTGGGCCAGAACCTTGATATTTTCCCTTCCAGAACCACATAATCCATGCACTAACCACCCTGAGACTTTATTCAAAGTGATCACATGAAATCTCCTCAGCTGGGACAAAGCAAGCAAACATTCTTTGAAGACACATGAGCAAAAGGCCTGTGAGCTATAAATTTATACATGCTATCTTCAGCAAGATCCTTGCCTTCTTTCAGGTCTACCCTGTCAGGTACCCTGAAAACATCCAGAACAAATGTGATTCTTTCTATCTAAAGAGCTTCCTTTGATCTTTCAGTGCCTGGAACACAATTATCAAAGCAGCTAATTAACTCAATAGCAACATGCACAGGTAGCATCTTCAAAGGTGCCACTTCTTTGCTTTCTGTTCAGCAGCAGGAGTTTAACCAGAACCCTCTGCATTCATTTATTAGCAGATTATTAATTAGGAAAATAAATTCCAAACACACAATGAACATTTCTTTGTGATCACATATGGAATTACAACTGACCACAAGCAATACCAAAAAAAAAAGTTTTCCTGCAGCTAGAATAATCTATAATACTAGTGATTCTGCCATGGAGCTTCAACTGAAGAGACTTTTATTGAATTAAATATAAAGAGAAGACTAGTGTAGAATCTAAAGCATTTGGACACTACACACAACAACTGACTTTACTCTTCCAGAATTTCACAGTGCACTTGCTGAGTATTTGGGTGGCCTAGTACATTATTACAGAAGGCTTTCAGAAGATGGGGGATAGCACTGCTTTAACACAACACTGTTTTTACACAAAGCAATATATCCATTTACATTTTTTCACAAGATCTGTTTGGTGATACACAGAGCTTACTGAACTGCTGTAATTTTGTTTAACAGTCACTGGTCAGTGTTTGCTGGGTTTTTCAAAAGAGTTCCTAAAGAAACTAAGTGTCATGGGATGAGTCACTGAGTGTCAGTGCCCCAAACACATTCATTTAGTTTTATAAACAAACATGTGTATAGGAATTTAGGACCTACAGAGGAAAGAAAGCACAATCTCAAGGAATATTCACTTTTCAATCTACTACAGCACACAGAATTGAATTGTCATCAAACAAAAGAGGAGGGTGCAGAAGTACCTTCTTCATAGCCTGGCACTTGGCTGTTTCAGAAAATCCAATCATCTTATCAGGAGAACAGATCTTGATAAAGGGGAAGTTGGATTCCTCAGCTATTTTTGCTGCTAAAGCAGTCTTCCCACTGTGGGGGGGACCTGATCCAAAGGAAAAACAAAATTAAAAAAATCAAAGGAGAAAACATTTCTGGTAAGGCTCAGCATGGATGATATTTTAAATATGATTATGATTTTTTTCACAGGTATTTGCAGTGTGAAGTGCCCTTTTCTTCTACTTGCAGAAGGAACACGCCCTCTTTCTGCAATCCAGTCCTCCAGATGAAGGAAATTAATGCAACTATTTGAGCACATGCAGTCTGATTTGCCATGAAACAAACACAAAAGAGAATGAGACATATTTTATAGAAGATGGCACTGCAGCAAAATTAGTACGTGTTGGTATTTTGCAGAATCTTTCTGAACCACTTTCATGCCCCTTAAAGATGTTTCCTGGAGGTACCATGGTAAACAAGCAAACAGCATGAATGCCAAGTAAATATTGACAAAGACAACTTATAATTTGCCTGAATTCACACTAGGATAATTCAAAGACCAAAACACATCTGAATCTATACACCGAGTACAAATCAATCTGGAATACAGTAAGGTATTGCATGCAAGCAACATGCTGAAATATGCTGACCACAAACACAGAATTATTCAGGGGAAGCTATTCAGGGTTTAATTTCAAAGCAACAAACCACTAAGCAATAGAAGCAATCCAAACTTTTAGACTTCAGGAAAAAGAAAGAGGGAAGTGGTAAATCACATACACTCTAATATCTGCAACAGAGATATTGAACTAGCTTCCTAGACTCTTCATGGTCAACAACAGTGTTGATGGAGGGCAATCCTCCTCTAACAGTACACACCTAAAAGTGGCCAGATGAACTGTTGTTTGAACTCAGTTGATAACACTGTTGAGATCTCCAATGACTTGAAATCGAATAGTGATACCTAACTCAGCTAAAGATGTTTGAACTGTAAAACATCCACATTTAGATCAACCGCATACACTCACTTTTCTGTTGTTCCAAGACCAGGATTTAGATCATCCCCTCAAATTTCATGCTGAGAAGCCAGTGTTAATATCTAAACTAATTTCACCCAATATAGAGAAGGAAATTAATTCTATTTTTCCTCCTATATGTTACTTCTACATGCAGTAGCAGGATATAACAGCCACCATGTGGGCAACAGATAAAAATAGTTTACACAAGTTGGTTTTTTTTACATACATATTTTTTATAACTTTACCTTCTAGAAGAACGCTAACAAGTGGAGTACGGTCGCTGTTCTTGGTCTGTTGAACAAGCAGCTCCCCATCATCCAATACCCTTGTTACTGGATCACCCCACTTAATAATACCATTCATGATATAACTCGCATAGTCTTCCTGGTTGGTTCCAAACGCCTATATTAAGAGAGGCAGCATTTATTTTACATGTATCTTCAGCACATATTCTAATCAGTGCAAGTCACCAATGTGTTTTGAATCTATGTCATTTAAAGACAATTCTCAAAAATGGGGCTTAAGTCTCCTGTTACAGTCCGCATGAAAGCTGACATCAATTGACTGAAGTAGCATAAAAGGGAGAGCGTACATACAACAAGGAGAAGAAACTGTGCTGCTTTATTTGTTCTATTGCTTTTTAAGATTCTTACATGGAAGAAAAGGTATAAAATAGAGCCTTACTGTTGCAGGCAGAGAGCAGCTCCCTGCTTTCCTTCCTACAACACAGGATACAATACCTCAGACCACGGTGCATTACGGCACGTCTGATCCCAGAAGGAAGTTGCTCTCTTGCATCATTAACTGTACTGCGTGACTCTATCGCCCAAGTCGCATGCTGCCTACTCACCGGTTTTATGTCGTTCTCCAAAGACGCAAAGAAGTCTCCTCTTGTCACACGTAAGCTTTCTGCCTTCTCCATATCCACTTCCACTTTGTTGCTGGCCTGAAGAGGGCAACAAAACACGGTGAAGTGCAGCACTACTGCACCTGACCCCTTAGCAGCTTCCATCCAAGGATTCAAACCCATAGATGGTATGCAACAACAAAAATGCTTTTTAAAAGTTGTTGAACAACTGCTGGGTACCACTGGAGCAATCATCACCTTCAGATCCACAGCCATCTGCCAGTCCCCAAAAGTCATTGAGTAACAATTGTTACATCCCACTGGGTGAAAAGTGAAGAGCATGGCCATGATCCCACTGCTCAGAGAAGCAACCCCAGATATGAACAGGACAGAAGCTCTGCACCATCCTTGCTGCTGCCTTACCTCTTTAAACCATCTGTCAGTGAAGCAGACACTAGTGCCAATATGAGACTAATCTCACTTATATTTAGATTTCTATAATGTAAAGGAGTTATGTAGCTTCCCCTTTAGATTAAGGAACCACTCCCCCCCGGCCTTTAGAGGCTATAGAAATATTTCTTTATTGCACAGTCCAGGTGCTAGCTAGGAAGGTGGTGAAGTCTCTTCCATTTTGTGATTTTTTTCAGAAAGACAAATTCAGGTTTGGTTAAACCCAACTCTAGATTTGCCTGCTCCATTTTTGACAACTTCAAATGATTCACTTTCCTCTCCCTTCATGAAAGTCTTTAAGGGGATTGGTAAATACTAGATTTCTTACTAGTTTGTCTTTATTTGCTTCAGTCCAACCGAAGCTGTGAATGTTCCCAAGGCAGCACTATCAGCAGCATTACTTGGAATAAACAAGCTAAATTTGTTTACTAATTTGTTTACTAAGTAAGCTACAAAGCTCAGTTCACATTGCTCTCCTTTTTGGGCAGTTTGGGAACAGCAGCAGCATTTAAAACCTAGTGACTGGAAGCAAACATACAGAAGACAAAGCACTACTGCAATCTTTTCTTGTAAATCATTTCTAGTACCTCTAGTTGTGACTGAGGAGATAGCTCAAAGCTGCTCAGACTGGAGCTAGAAGAGGTTTTCAAGAATTAAAAATATATTGAGAGTAGCCTTTAAAGCTGTAGGCTTCATTCGGATGTATTACTGACTATGGCTGCAGCTCTACAATATGGAGCAGCTCCACTTACTAGGATTATTTCTAGATCTCCAAGTATATTGATTGCCTTGGGCAACAATCAGGAATTACATAGACTTGAAGCAACTTTTCCACTAAGTGTCGTACAAACACTGGCTATTACAGCTAATCCTATCGGTGCAGTCTGCTGAGAATCCTGAGTGGAGTTACAGATATCAGAAAGAGGATTAGTCACAAAAGGAGGGCAGAAGTTGGTCTGAGAAAAGCAATTCATCTAACTGCTAAGTGGCAAAGCAGAAACATTTTTTTTAATCATATAAAGTAAATCAGAGATGAGGCAAAAGATCTAAATTCTCCTATACTTGACATAGTGCAGTCTTGAAAGTCCTTTCATAATTTCTGTACTTCAAACTATACCATAAGAAATTCCTCTAGATTCCAAAACAACTTTCATTGAAACTTACCTGCATCTTTCCACACTACATGCTTTTACCTGAGAGTATGATGGCCCTACATGAGTTCTCTGTTCAGGAGGTAAAAACTTGGGATTTCAGGGCATTTCTCAGAAGGCAGAGAAACCTCTATCGCCTTTTCCTAAGACCAAGGTGATGGTAAGTCAAATAATATTCCCTCTCAAACACATCTAAAAGACATTATCTTCTGACTAGCATGATCTACAAGAACAGGGACTGCACTTGAGCATGTGAAGGAAACATATTATGCTTATCTTGTAGAGTAACAAAAGCAGCTTCTAAACAGCAACTTCAGTAACCCAGACTGGCCTAAAAAATATTTGTAACCCAAGAACAGCTGAAATGATAGAGTCCCTCCTCACAAAAACACTCACCCAGCAGAAATAGAGGATGCCAAGCATATAGAGGATCTTTAGTGCAGGTTAATCACTCTTCTGTTTTGCAGAGGGAAGCAAATGTACTCAAAACACTAATATATTCCTCGAGTTGTACACATACAAACAGGAAGCTTCCTTTCTTTCCTAACCTTTAATGGATTGTACATTTTAATTTTTAACATTGAAGTATTTTGAAAGGATATCAGAAGAACTTAAATGATTCAGAAGGATAATTTCATTTGATTTTCAAACGCTATTTGTTTTGTGGCTTCCACACAAGTGCTTCTGAAATCTAGGTCAGGCATGTGATGTATATTTTAAGTTTTGCAGTACTCATAGGAGAGAATGATAGACCTCAGCGTATCGTTTGGCTGACGATGTCTTCATAATACACAGTAAGATTATCCAAAAATACTGTCAAAATGTTTGAGAAGAAAAACAAGTGTGGTTGCTTGACATATGGAATACACATATTAATACATAGTAATAGTACACATAGTACATATAGTAATACATACATTACTAAGATGTTAATCACATACACACCTAAAGGAGGAGACAGCTCTTTTATATTCATGTATTGCCCTTGTCTCCTCTCCCACAGCAAAATTTGGCACCGCAGGGATCATATCAAAATGCTAATAGTCCCAAAATTCACCCAAAATTCAAGCAAAGAAAATGCATCAATTCTAAGTTAAACTAATTATTAAAAGGAAAACACTTTGCTTTTAAAGGGATGAAAATATAAGGGATGAAAATACCTCCAGAGGTGATTTCTTTTTTGAGACAGAACACAAGAAAATGAGAAACTGTTCATGTTTGTGCTTTTGGTTATAGGAAACAAACAAATTTTCTTGGCTATATAAAATATAAGCAGAAAGAACCAGAGCTCCCAATAGATATAAATGTCAAAGCAACCAAATTATTTTTCTTGCTGAAATGAAAGCATAATTTGTTTTCTTCGTATCTTAGGCTGAACAGACTTTTTATTTAAAAAAAATCAGTGCTGGGCAACTAATGTCAAAGGCTCTCTTCTGCAGTAATTCACACCAATTCTTGGCCGCTGGCGAGGTTACATCCTTCAGCCTCTTTCTTCATGAACTAATCATCTCATATTTCAACACCATCGAATACTGTGTTCTTCATCTGGATTAATATAACCTGACATTTCATGGTCCTTATAACTTCTTTCTACTTAAAGATACACTGACCTCCCATAATCAGCAAACGATGGAAAAAAGCAAGGCAATCTTCCTCTAGAATGGAGGGAGCTGAGATGACATTATCCATTTGGAAGTAAACATACCAGAAAAGACTCCACATATTTTCTCTTTTTCCTTCCCCTCAACATGAGATGATAGGACTGACCTTGATATGTCTGTTCATAGCAGTAGACTGAGCAGCTCGAACTAAGCCTTCTAATTCAGCACCACTGAAGTTCTTAGTCTCAACTGCCAGCTCTGCAATGTCCACATCTTCAGCCAGCAGCTGATGTTCCCGCATCCGTACTGTGTGGATATGGAGAATTTGAAATCTGCCCTTCTCGTCCGGCAAACCTGAGATTTTAAACAGAGCGCATCCCAGTCAGTGTCTCAGCACAGCAGCTGCAGCAAAACCTTCCCCTCTCTTCAATGGTCCTGCTTCCAAAGGCTCTTTCTCAATATAAGCAATTCATTCATAAGTAGGATATTTAAAAAAAATGTTTGAAAGTATGCAGTTTGCCCTTGGCATCACCCCCACGCTACACAGAGAAACAGCCTAAGTTTAATTTCCTCCAAGTTCATTGCTCTCAAGCTTCCATAGCAGGAATTCACCGTACACAAGAGCAATCTGGTCAGCCTGGCATCCTTAAACAGTTCCACCTTGTAGTTTTCATAAAATCTTAATTTTCTCAGATATAAGTGATTATTCCCCAGATTGCACCTTAGCAACATAGTGCAAGATACAAAAAAAGTGGTTTTTTTTTAAAGTAAGGTAAGTCCATCTGGCACAACATTCTCTTGGTAAAATCACGCTGTACTTCAGCTCATTTTCCTCCAGAGCCTTTATTACAAGGATCCGATGTTCTATGGAAGTCTTGCTCAGACTGCAATTTATTTAATTTAATTTTGTCAGCTAAAGCTGCAAGTAATACACCTGCAACACAATAAATAAATAAATAAACTCTTACCTGGTTTTAGTAAAAACAGTTGCTCCTACACATTTGTTTTTAAGCATGAGATTGCACAAAGGCAACCGCTATTGTATATAGTTCTTCATCCCTAAAACACACTTTCTTTGCTGAGTCTTTCCTTCAATTCCTTGTAGCTGTGTCATTTTGTAAAGACTGTAAATGACAATTTTTGCTAGTGCTAGTTCTTTCTCATTATTATTCATCAGCTTGGCCACTAACAACTCCATGCACTGCTCTACTCTTCTTTGTCCAACTTTCCTTTTTTGCATACTATGCCAGGAATAGGCACAAGTCTCTTAATATTTTTTTCCCCACATCCAACTGAATACCTTAGTCTCAATAAGCCTTCTAAATTTTAGAAACCATCTGTGCTGCCTGTGCTCCACAAGATTTTAAGTCTTACCTAGTGCTCCAGTTGCTTCTCTAGTCCTCACATCTCCTATGAGATATATGCACAATACTGCCTAATACAAACTATTTCCTAGAGTGATCAACTTCAGAGTAATTAGCATTAACTCTGGAGCATCGGCATCAGCTTACTGCCTAGGTTACCTCTGCGGCTGCCTTCATAGTCATCAGCTTCTCTTCTTTTGCCTACAATCTTCACTTTTCAGCTATCACAAAATCTCTTTGTGTTTCTGGATCTTTGAAAGAGTGATGTTACCCTTTAAGGATAAGAAAAAAAATCCCTAGCAAACACTTAACATTACATTGAAAGTTCCATTTCAAGAGTTTCCCCACATTTTAGACCAATAATTGCAAATTCTTATCTTCCCATGTAGTATATCATATGATTTTTAGGGTTACATGGACATTTCCATCTAATTTTGCGCAATGAAAGGAAACTCACCTTAGCAATGTTAATGGCCCTCTTTGCCTGCGATTCTCATACGGTTCACTACATTTTGAGATTTTATTTATTCTTACCTTTAGACTATTCAGTGCATAGCTCAGAGTACAGAAAATATTTCATAACATTTGTGTGTATGAAGTTCACAGGAAAATGTTTTATGGACTCTTTCAAATCACAAATCTAAAACCATGCTTCCAACCTTTAAACGCCCTTCAAGACTTCATCTTCACTAATGAGACTTTGTCTGTAAGATCAGAAGTAAAGACTTGTTTTCCTGAATCTAAGCTGATGTAGGCTTAATTTCTTGAAGAAAAAAAAAAAAAAAACGAACGTAGGTTATAATAAATAATCTATTAATTTGGAGTTGGTATCAAGTAAATGTGTATAATTAAAAAAGTCCCTTCTAAATTACTAACAGATATTAACCTTTTCCAAATCACTAAAATAAATGGCTAAGAGCGCTCTTTCGCATGTTTTTAGTTCTGTTGTTGCAAGCAATCTAGACCTTCTGGAATAAGCAAGTCTGAAACGTTTAGCCAATGCTATTTAACATTTGCAGTTACTAAGGTTAAATTCACCATTATCACTTTATACAAATAGAAGGATGTTTCTCCAAGTCAAGAACTGCTCTCATACATTACAAGATCAACAGTTCTGCAGTTTCCACCTAGGACTGGTCCAGTGCTTTCTTTGTTCCTTTCATTAGTGCAAGAGATTCAGGGTCCTGCCTGTCCACCCCTACCCAATTCTGCTGGACAGAATCTGATACTGCTTAATAGCAAGCTGAATACGACTCAGCAGTGAGCTCAGGTGGCCAAGGCCAACAGCATCCGAGCTTGCATCAGAACTAGTAAAGCCAGCAGGACCAGGGAGGTGATCATCCCCCCATACACTCTGGTGAGGCTGCACCTCAAACACTGTGTTCAGTTTTGGGCCTCTCACTAGAAGGACATTGAGGTGCTAGAATATGTCTAAAGAAGGGCAACGAAGCTGGTGAACAGTCGTATGAGGAGTCACTGAGGGGGCTGGGGTTGTTTAGCCTGGAGAAGCAGAGGCTCATCGCTCTCTTACAAGTACCTCAAAGGAGGCTGCTGCATGTTGGGGGTTGGTCTTTTCTCCCAACGCTAGGACAAGAAGAAAGTCTGAAGTTCCACTTGGGGAGGCTTAGGTTGTATATTAGGAAAAAATTCTTCACCAAAGGGGTTGTAAAGCATTGGAACAGGCTACCCAGGGATGTAGTTGAATCACCATCCCTGGAGGTATTTAAAAGACTCACAGATGTGTTTCTGAGGGCCATAGTTTAGTGATAGACTTGTTATTGCTAGGTCAACAGTTGGCCTTGATGATCTTAGAGGTCTTTTCCAACCTAAATGATTCTATGATCAGGTCAATGGCTTATCAATTGGTAAATCTAAAATGGTATTTTAATTTGCTGACTAAGTTAATGTGAGCTTATATATTGACATATACTAGTTTGCTTACCAATCTCCATTTTCACCTCAAGTCTCCCTGGTCTCAGCAGAGCTTCATCAATCAGGTCAGGTCTGTTGGTCATTCCTAAGTGCAAAATTAAAACCAAAATAAGCATTAACTCAGCTAACTAAATCGGCCTCCATCTCCTGAATATACTCCCTAAAGCTAACACGAGACCTCAGTCTCAGAAAAACAGACAGGACAGACATTTTGAGAAATATTGGAAAAAGCCATGCCCTAAAGTAGAGTCAGGGCAATAGGGATCAAACCTACCCAAGTCCTGGCATCACAACAACTCAAAAAGATAGCTAAAAAAGCCCCAGTCCTATATGTCATATGTCAATATACCAGTGCGTATTATTCCTTGCAAGTTTTCTTAACCAAACACTTGCTATTAAAAGTGAAATGAGAAAATTCTTTAAAACAGTAATATCAGTCAATTACATCTCCCTTTAAATATGCCACTGTTGCTTGTCAAATAATGGCCACTCAGATGAGTCCAAACACATCCAATACCAGCAATGGTAAGTTAGCTGACCTGCAGCGAGCAAACATTTTTCAACCAGACCCCATAATAAGAAAGACAGCATTATCATACCAATCACTAGGATGTTATTGAGTTGTTCTACTCCATCAATTTTAGACAGCAACTGGTTTACAACAGTATCGTGGACTCCAGTGCTGCCCGCCATGCTTCCTCTCTGCTTGCAGATTGCATCAATTTCATCAAAAATGATGATATGAACACCGCTGTTTGCTCCAAGCTATTGGAGAGAAAAACATGTCAGGAATGCCATGTCACCATTGAAAGTAATCCAAACAAAACAGTAATTTCTCAATAAGATCAGACAGAGATACAAAACATTGATATCTGCAAGTGGTTTAGTATCACATGCTATGCATCAGACCCCTTTTCATAATATCATCTTGCTGTCTTGTTGGTGGGCTTTGTCCTAACACAAGATTTCACAGCTGACAGTCCTAAGAGAAGCAGTGTTTCAGTGGACAGGAGTAGAATGAACATGAAAAGCACGAGCCCAAAAGGCAGAAGACACAGCTCAAAGGTCACAGGACTTGGTATCTGTGGAAGCCAGCTGAAAAAGAGATGAAGAACAAAATACATCTGTGGAAGGATGCGCCCAATGTTGGAAATAGCCCAGGTCACAAAGTTAGGAAATACACATCTTGCCACAGTAACTGTGTTCTTAGTATTTTCAAGGAGTCCATTTGTTCAGTGCCAATCAGGAATAGAACTGCTTCTTCCCAGGTTCACTCACAGGTGAAGCAGTTGCAGCTGGTAAAAGAACAGGATACTTTTTGTGACCATATTATGAAGCTTTTCCCCTTCAAATTCTACCTCTAAAACAGCTATTGTGGACACTGGAGACCATGCTAATAATGGGTAAATGTGCTGTCACTGGCAATCTGCCCCAGACACAAGTCATTACAATACCAACCTTTTTGAGACCTTTTTAATCTCACAACTTGTCATCAAGACCATCCCCTCCAGCCAATATAAAGTCTATTTTAACAGGTGTGTTATTGCAAAGGAAAAGCAGCTCACAGCTTTCAGTTATATCGCAACAACCACAGAAAAGGAGATTGTTTACATCTGTATGTGTTCCCATGTAAAGCTCAGATTAATAAATCTTTTGCAGAAGAAAATTAAGTAATTTCAGAACCTGCAGCACTGTCTGGCATAAATAAAATTAAGGTATACAGTCTCCTTTGCTAATGTCTTCTGAACAGGCCTCACTATTTAGTAGCAATTTACCTGAAAATATAGCTTCTTTACCATAAAATCTTAATCACAATTAAGTGACAGGAAAAATTACTAAAGCACAAAGGAAAAAAAGTTTTTACACCTTCAAAGACTAGGATTCTCATATCCAGCTCAATCAATTGACTAAAAAAAAAGTTTGGAAAAAAAAACAGAATCTTTGTCTCCAGTTCCACTTTCAAAGATCCATACTCTGGTTCTGAGACAATATTCTTATCCATTAGTTTTCTGCTGAGAAAAATTAAGGGTGTATTGATTATAATTCTTATTATAATACTAAAATGTACACTTAATATTATTATAATGTACCTACACTATAATCCTGTAAACCAAAAACTTGAAGACATGAGAACTTACTTGAAATTTGTCCTAGTTTATGCGCCACCTGAACCTACTAGCAAAACTCCAAAAGGACTGTTTCAAAAAAAAAAAAAAAGACACAGAAGAAAAGTGAAAAATGGAGCTAAATGTTTATGATCCTATTTTTAAGCACTTTCTGAGCAGCTGACACATTGCATAATACAAAACACAGCAGGATGGGCCCTACTGTATTATCTTAAAACAACTCCACATGAAAGTTAAACAAACTGTCCATCTTCGGCATAGCTAATAGGAAGACCAGCTACCTTTTCAGGTGCTAAGAATGGTTTAGGTTTTATTTTTCTTCCAACTGAAATTGCGTGAATCCGTAGAATACTAATATTCAGTGACTTGCAAGGAGTAACTATAATCACAAGTGAAGCAGTGACTCAATCTTTTAATGCAAGCAGCAATTTTCTGATTATAAACTTCCTTTCCAGTCATTCTTTAAGGCACATTCATCCTGACCATGCTATTTATTTATGTTTGCATTACCCTTCTTTGTTCTTCTTCTGCATCAGCAAACAGCTTGCGGATGTTGGCCTCAGACTCGCCCACGTATTTATTGAGGATTTCTGGACCATTGACCACCTTTGGTTCTCTGGCATTCAGCATCTTGCCAATCTGTCTCGCCATAAGTGTTTTACCACAGCCTGGAGGTCCATATAACAGAATGCCTTTCACATGCTTGCAGCCTAGAACAAGAGGGAAGAAGTTTAGAAAGCAGGCTTACAAAGGAAAGAGCAATACAGTAAAGAGGGAATTGCTGCTTACAATAAGGATGCTTTTACAGTGACCTTGTAGAGATGTGCATTAGCCTGAGCTTTGCATCACATCATCTTTAGCAGTGAAATACAAACATAGAATTGACAGACTGGATCAAAATCATTCCACCAATCTGGCAACGGCCAACAAAAAATAACCCAAAGCTCATAACAGCACAAATGCTCACCCTATATATTAAGCATGCTAAATTAAGAGCTAAAGATTGAGAGCCTGAACTATAACTGCTTGTCAGCAGAATGCTCAATAAACAGGTGCCTGCTAAGCAGGTGAATAATATACTTCTCAGTTCAACAAAACCCCGGAGTAGGTTCTAGGACGATCATCATCCCCGGATAGTGAGGGGCTGCAGAAACTTTTTTTTTTTAAACATCACCTATACACCATGAACACCAAGGAAAGATGCATTAACAATTTAGGACAATTAAATTAAATTAACTATTTAGGACATCTGATTCGTTTCTCTCTTCTCCTACAGGGGCACACAACACATATGAGCAGCATTCCTTTACAGAAGAGATTCAGCTGAGTTTAATTTTCAGATACATAAAGAAAATGAAGCATCAGATCAAAGTTACTCAACTGATGCTGAACTCTCAACGTAGATGTAAGTAAAGCAGATTAATCTGATTCATGAATCAGAAAAGCATGGGATATCATGTAATAATGCCTAACTTTTTAACCCTGCATTGGGCTTAAAGGAGTCTAGGTCTGGTTCCAGGTTTTTAGAACAAGTATTGAGAAAACTGAAAAAGGCTTCTAGGAACTATTAGAACCATTAGACGCAAAAAAAAAAAAAAAAAAAAAAAAAAAAAAGAATTTGACATGTAACTAGAAGACCTGAAAAACTCCAGTATTCTTACACTACTCTTACAGCTGAATACTATTCTTACAGTTGAGTATTTTATGCTTCTGCTAAGAAGTTCATGGTACCAACACGTCTGCTATGAAACTGTTTTTAGTCATTTAATGGGACTACCAGCATTTAGTCAAGATCTACCCAGACAGAAAAAAACAAATGCATCAAAACAAAACTTTTTTTTCCCTCCTGGAAGCAATCCAAAGGGACTAACTAGTGCTGGAAAATCCTGAAACAGGAGAGCAATGATGATGTGCAAGCACCATATTTTAAATACTGAGCACCAGACCCCTCTAATAAACAGAAAGCCACAGCTTTATAGCAAAGGCATCTAACTATGAAAACAGAAAAGGAAAACAGACGCCATCTAGAGAAATGAAGACATGGGAGCCATACATGTATGTTGCCCAGATTAAAAGGCATGTAGAAGACTGATTTAGTAGAAGAGCAATTTTGGATGTTGTCTGGTCAAAGAGTGATAAGGAAGAAGAAGAGAGATATATGTAACTTATTTTGTCTAGATCCTAGTATTTCCAATAGACCTCTATGTTTCTATTTTCTTATTATTTTTACCCAAAACTACAAGTAAAATTATTTTGAACTTTCAGGACACAGCGAGTGTTTTAATGATTTATTTCTTCCTAGCACAGGAAGAAGTGTTAGGTCCTCACTGTCTTTCCCATGGGCAAAGAAGAGATAAAGGTGTGCATGCAGAGAGTGAAACAGCCTGCGTGGATATCTGGTATTCTGGGATACTTCTGGATTCTTCATGGATACCTGGATATCCTGACTGCAGACCACCCTCTCGTGTTTTAGATCCCTAGCCAGACACAGCACCAACACACTGGCAGAGCCTTCCTCCAGAGTCATCCTCACCTGCCAGACCCACAGGACATCCCACGGAAAAAGACCTGGAGGAAGCTGTATCCACTGTCACCTATGGTTGGAATCTGCCCAGAGCAACTTTCATCAGCAAG
The DNA here is from genome assembly GCF_047663525.1 of Anas platyrhynchos. NCBI lineage: Eukaryota > Metazoa > Chordata > Aves > Anseriformes > Anatidae > Anas > Anas platyrhynchos. The sequence goes on from NC_092614.1 coordinate 5,701,251, forward strand.
AAATCCCCACTTTGAACACAAGTGTTTCATTACAGGGCAAGGAATCCAGTGGCACCTTCTCCTCTGCTCTTGCTCCATCCAATTTCTGTGCAAAAACCCTACATGTGTTCTGGACAACGAGTGAGGAATACAAGATATCAGTATGTTTGAAGACAAAAAACTATGTTTCCTTTCAAGAAGATTAGATTTATCTAAAACTTAGAAACTTTCAAATACTAATTGTTTGTGGAAAAAACACGCTTATTAGCGAAAACAGTTCCATACTGCAGACAACACTCATAAGGCATTAATTTTTAGATTGCATTCTTGCCATTTGACTTTTTAAAGCATGTAAAACATGCAACAAGTGCCCTGCAGTGCTTAAGATACACATTAACAGCAAAAAAAAAAAAAAAAAAAAAAAGCAAACTGATGGCCCAGAGCTCAGACTTAGGGGACCTGAGTGCAGTTTCTAGCATCATCAAAAACTTAACGAGCTTGGGCCCATCAAGTTGTCATTCACATGGAATAACTATTCCCTCCTGCTTTCCATCTCATCTTAATTACATGCTAAGTTCCCCCCATGCTGCATATCTCACTAGCAAAGTCCTCACTGCTTCTCAGACCTCACAGCAACATCCTGAATTTAAAGAATGAGTGCTTTTCTCCTTCATTAACTTACCAATGCTCAAGTGTGATTTAATTGCATTAACTCCCAAATCTTAGAGCGATAAAGAATTAATTTCAATCTGAATAACTGCTCAATACAAAATGTTTTCTATTATCTGCATGCGCTACTCACTCTTTCAGGTCGTTCATACATGAAAATAAAGCCTCAAGAGAACATCGCTACGAAGAGCTTCTGATCCCTACCAAAACCTCCAAAAGAGACCCTGCTGCACCAGATAAGCACAATAATAAAGCTAAAAGATTTCTCTGTGCTTCTCTGCGCAGAAAAAAAAAAAAAAGGCAGAAAAAAAAAAGATCTGGTTAAGAAGAATTCATCAGTCAAATTTCAGGGAATCTTGAAGTCAAAAACTACAAACACCACATACTGTCAGCAAAGACCAGTTTCACACAGGAATGAATGAGGCATAGATAAATTAAAAGCTATTCCTGTCAAATCAATGTCATGAAAGGTATTGTTAACATGTTTTGTGGAGGAACATGATCACCTATGTAGCCAAATAGCACAAAGCAGGATTTTGATGATGAGTGAAGCTTTTAAAGGAAATCCTAAGCAAAGAAAGTCACTGGTGCTCAGAAGGCTCCGATGTGCTCAAAGAGGAGAGGCCATCAGAAGGCTACCAACAAGTTGGGGCACGTGCACACAAACAGTCCTGGGAGCACCCTTACTCAAGGTAGAAAAATTGTACTGTACAATCTCACTTTTCCCTAGTATAACTTTAAAAAAAAAAGATACAGAGAATGGACTGCTCTAAATTTTTTTTCTAGTTCTCCCAGTTAAGAAACTCTCCTAGAAAGGCATACAACCTCCAAGAAGCGTCTCTTCTACAGCTTTCTTTTACTTTCTTCTTCTAAGAAAGAACTTCTTGTAGAGCCCAAATATTCTTTGTCTGCATGTACTAATACAGTCTTAGCGAAGGGCTCTAGCTGGATGACTCTGGGGAAACCAGACAGCCTTTGGACAAGTTTGCTTGGAAAGCCTCCTTGGATTTTCCCCTCTTCTTATTCCAACTTAGTTATCCTGAGGAAGTGTTAACTCTTACCTGATAAGTTAAAAAAAAAAATAAAAATGAGTGCTCACACTGCTGGGGACCTCTGAGAGCCAGGTCTTGCTCAGGTGGAAAAGCATTCCTGAAACTGAAGTAATTAGTTCCTCTTCAAATGAAATTGTCACAAGCTACTCCAGTAAAGATGTTCCTGTATAGCTATGTTCACCTGGCTAAAATTGAAGCTTTAAACACAAGCAGGACTTTATTAAAATAGAGAGGTGATGACAAACTACAAATGTTACGTCTCAAATCACAGTGGGATCCTATGCCCCACACAAGAATTTTGATTAAGTTTATCTTCACTCTGCTGATCTCACCAATGCAGCCAAATGTCAATACTATTATGAGTATCTTATAAACACAAATTATTAGCAGTGCAGACATCTCTAACTCATTAAGCTTACCATTCGGACTTAAAAATCAAAGGTCATTCCTGTAATGGGATACTTAATTATGCGATTGAATGTCATAAGGTTAGAGGCTGAATAAACAGGATAAGCGGGACTAAACTGTACCCATATGAGAAGTCTTCCACATAAAATATAAGGGGAAAATCTTAAAAACTGGTAAGAGCATTACTGAGAGAAATTAAATACTATTTTGAACCAGAATGCCATTTACCTGGAGACAGGATGAAGTTCGACTCTCACTACTCATTCTTTTAAAAGATCAGAAGAGATGTTTAAGTATAACAGGGATTTTCTACTTGGGACTGTAATTCCCCTTTTAATTAAAATCAAAGCATTCTGGTGTGATTGTATCATTCAGATGCACCTATCAGAAACCTACATCGATAGCAAAGTACTGATCCTGAATACATCAGGGAGAGATGCTTATCTTTGTACATTAATCTTCAGGCAGGTTAGAGTAAGATCACGGTCCCCAGACTTCACCTGCCACATGGACAAGATTTTCCAACTCTTGGGTGGAATTTCCCCCTCCTCTCAACCTGTAAGCCCAACATTATTTCAGCCTACATCATTGCCTACAGTTAATCTTCCTGCAGGATTTACGTGCTACTGTCAAGCAGCAAGACTGAAGTAACTTGTTTCTGCTTTCATTTCAAAGATGAGACAGGCAAGGGGCTACACCTGACACAGAAGCTTTTATTTTAAGTGGACTCTCAATAACCAGTTGCTTGACATAAGTCATTTGCCACTGTAAAGAGAGGACAACAAAGCCAGGAAGTTCTTCCTAGATCTTTGAAAGGAGTCCCTCACCTTTCTCATCATGTCTTGTTTGGCTGTGAGAAGTTTAATACGTACATGTATAAAGAGGCAATAACTAGATTTACAACAATGGCAGGACATTTATCAATTTCTGATGGAATGTGATAAAAAAAGAAAATAAATCAGCTTTAGAGAAGCTTCCAACGGAATGCCTTTGGCTACACAAACAAAACCATGACTCTCTGAAAAAGGGATTTTGATAAGAATATGTACAAAACAAACCCATCTTAAAAAGAAGTCATATCTGCAACCAAAAAAATAAAAGCAAATGCCTCTGTCTCTCTGAGAGCAGAGCTGCAACAATGATGTCAATTGAAGACAAAGATTATGCAGAGTCCTTGGACAGATTGCTGAACGCAACAGCTAATGTTTACAGTCAGATCCCACCTGCATGTTAATAGCCATAAATCTCGTCGGTATTTTCTACTTTTTGGAAAAAAGCTGGATCATTTCTGTCTACTTCAAGTCGACATGAAGGAATTTGCAAATGCCTTTTGGAATACTTACCCACAGAGCACCTCTGAGTAAACAAGTAGCAACATAACAGGGTCACTGGGATGTCCCAAGGCCTGGTTTTCCAGCCAGAACAAAATTGCACTTGCCAAGCTGCAGTGACACGTGCTGAGGGACACCCCAACTGCAGCCATACAAAGTAAGTGCAAGAGTCCTTATAGCTCAGTGTCTGGGGATGACCGTGTCCATCAATACAAAATAGCATAAATTCTTTGTGGCAGTTTCAGTGAAGCATCCCCTTCCTTTGTTCCAAGTCTGCCATCTCTGGGCGTCATTCCAGATATCCAAATCCCCAGGTTGGAAAAGCAAACACCCACTGGTCTCTTTGCAAGGCTGAAGATCTCCAAGCCAACTGATTCCATGTTTACAAGCTTTTCTGAGCCCATTATCATAGAATCACAAAATCACAGAATGTTTTGGATTGGAAGGGACCTTAGAGCTCATCCAGTTCCAAGTCCCGACCATGGGCAGGGACCCCTCTCACCAGCACAGGCTGCCCCCAGCCCCATCCAGCCTGGCCTTGGGCACCTCCAGGGATGGGGCACCCAAAGCTCCTGTGGGCAGCTTGGGCCAGGGCCTCACCACTCTCAGAGGGAAGAATTCCTTCCTTATATCTAACCTAAATCTACCCTTTTTTAATTTAAAGCCATTACTCCTTGTTTTATCACCACACTCGCTGATGAGTTGTCCCTCCCCAGCTGCCTGCAGCCCCCTTCAGGCCCTGACAGCCCCCTGGGAGCTCTCCCCAGGGACTTCCCTTCCCCAGGCCGACCCCCCCCAGCTCTCAGCCTGGCTGCACCATGGAGCTGCCCCAGCCTCTAAGCATCCTCACGGCCTGCCCCAGACCCTCTCCAGCAGCTCCATGTCCTGCTGGTGCTGGGGGTCCAGAGATGAACGCAGAGCTTTGGGGGGCTCTCATGAGAGTGGAGCAGAGGGGCACAATCCCCTCCATTGTTCTGCTGCCCAAGCTGCTTTTGGTGCAGCAGGCCAGCGTACGGTTGGCTTTCTGGGCAGCAAGCGCACATTGCCGGCTTATGTTGAACTTCTCATCCACCAGCACCCCCAGGTCCTTCTCCTCAGAGCTGCTCTCAATCCATTCAACACCCAGCCTGTGATTGTGCTTGGGACTGCCCCAGCCCAGATGTAGGACCCTGAGATTCCCAAAGCATCCCGATGATGCCCTGGCTCCAGCATTTTTCCAGTTCTACTGCATCCATTCTGAGACCCAGACAAGAACTGCATCCAGAAATTCAAAATGTGAACAAATTATGGATTTATACCATGACATAATTATATTGTTGTGAATTTTTTTTTAATTGCTCTTAATTCCCGAATTCAGGCAGGATTTGACTGACCCCCTACTGAGCTTTGAGCAATTATTTTTGGAGCTCCACTAACCAGATTCAGCCACGATGGCCGCATGGAGCCACGTGTTTTGATGTGAGGTGAGCACTTCATCTTACAATCACATCAGGAAGAGAAGACGCATCAAAGTGTTGGTCCAACTCCCAAATGAGAAGAAAAGCCAATAACAGACAATGCTCAGTTCAAACTGCAAAACACTTCCTACTTGGGTGCCGACTTCATGTCTCATGGCAGCCGACACTAGTGTCAGTGACAGGCAGGCCGGGTCTAAGCACCAAATAGGCAGAGAACCAGAACATGCCCACAGGAGCACTGGATACTTACAGGTTATACCTGGGCAAGAACTTCACCCAGGAGCACTGTGAAGCAGCAAGTGAAATCATCTTAAAGTCACTGAGAACCTGTACAGCATGGATAAGACCCTGGGGGGGGGGGGGGGGGGGGGGAGTAAATGTCATCCTTAATGCTACAAAGGGAAAGAAGAGCTGGGGAAAGAAGAGATGTCGTAGGGCTGGGCTAAGCAATTTTGAGAGATCCCTTCCAACTTCAAATATTTTCTCATTTTCTCATTCCCATAGACCTATAATAACTTAATTCCTGGAGATTTCTAGTATGATGTCCTTCTAAGTAGGTAGAAGGAAACAAAGATAAGAGCAATAGCCAAAAAGAATTTATTAGATCAGTCTAAAGACAACTTCCCTCTAGTTAAGTGTATGAAGTCACACGCGGAGGGTTTGAAGGGAAAAAAAAAGAGCAAAATGAGGGGAGATCTAAACCTTTATAAAGCTATAAAAAGGTCTTACACATCTTCATAAGCGTGTATGAAAGACACTGTCTGAATGAAGTTAAAGGTAGATGAAAAGTGGATAAAAAAAACAAAACAACAACTTTGTAGCACAAAGAGAAGGGATCCCTCCTGGATTTACTACTATACAATGTTTTTATTACACTGAAAGGCAAGATTAATTTTTTTTCTCTTTTTAAATGTAACTCAATGCACAAGTTTCTACATTTGGGTAGGAATAATAACCTGCATGTTGCAAAACGAAACATGTCATCATACTGAGGATTATACATAAGAACATACACCAAGGCACAGAGAAAACCTGCCAATCCACCCAGAATTCATGAGCACCTCTGACAGTTACTGAGCCCTGCTTGGGTCATCACACTGCCAAGCAGTGAAGTGTGGGAACAGAAATAACAATGATCAGTGACCTACAGATTGTGACTATGCAAAAGGGTTTCAAAATCTAGGTGCTAGCCTTCAGAATACTGAAGAGAAATGAACAAGTATGTAAAAGTCCCCTCCAAAAACCTAACAAAAACATTTCATATCTACCACATATAATAAACAGCTGCAAGGCTGAGTATAAACAATTGGAAAGTTTTGACAGTAAGGATACTCCTAAGCAGTGGAATAGGGTGCATTATGAAGTTGGGGTATTTTTAGCACCAGTTACAGGTTAGACTTGTCTGACTGGGATTTTTCCTAACAAATATCCTATTTTAAAAATAGACTGGATGAAATCCTTCCCAGTGCTATTTTTCTCTTATAGCATCTGAGTACTTCAAGAACATTAGTGCATTAGTTTTAAAGATACCTTAAAAGACACATCTCCAAGTCACAGTGCTTCATTAATGCCTTACTTTACCATAGCAAGCTGTACTTCACATGGAGCACTGAGCCTGACCGATCCTAAGGGGTCAGAGCACAAGCTGGTTATCAGGAAATAGAAATCACCTCTAAGAAGTCTGATTGAACCTATTTATAGGTGGTAACAGGAGAGCACAGAGAATTTGGGTTCCATTTCAATTTCTCACAGAGAATGCGATCTGTAACACCAAACATTTCTGTACCTGTTACTAAACTGTAACAACCTGCACAGCTGAAATCTAATTTTTCAAGGGCCACTGATGTGCCATGTAAGTCATAAAAACCACTCCTCTGTTAAAAGACCATGCTTCAAATACATGGAGACACTGGAGTGCTCTTTAGAAAGGAAAACAGAGTTCAGCATTGGCATTTTCTTTCAGGTCTGAGAAAACGTTTTTGGTCTTGTTGATATTCAGTGCCTGGAGATATACATTTCAAAAATTTTATCTAAATGTTTGAAGTTGAAGGAAGAAAAAACAATTCTGTTACAGTTTTAAAAAGACAAGAATGATTATAACATGTATTCAGCAATATAATAGTTATCAAATAATAAGGAGGAGCTCTATCTTGAATGAGAGGATGCTTTTAACAGCAATAAAAGAAAAACCAAAATCAAGGGAACTAAATGGGGATCAATCAATTGTAAGGCTACTGTTCACAATGTAGTTGTGTGGCTTTACTTTGAGTTAAACATCATAGAGAACCAGAAAGGGTTCGAGAAACAGGGGCAGTTCCCCACAGATACTGCTTTTTAGGCCTGTCCTTTTCCCCTCTCCTACCTGCATGCTGTTTTGACTTGAGTAACTTTGGTATCCTTTGTGCAGTTGCACATAAGCACAACAGAAAGCCCGTCAAGATGTGTGAAGTGAACACACAAGTAATTCATGCATTAAGTTACCTTTGTTACAAAGACTTCCACCTTACCTCTATCAGCCCCCTGCAAATATTAGTTTCCTGCCTTAAAAGCATCATCCCTACAATACTGAAGCCTCCAGGATGGCACTGAAAAGGAGCATTCCTTTTGTTTCAAGGTACTTTTTCGGTTCTCATCCAGGTAAGAATTTATTTCCATTTGGCAGTCACAAGGTTATTAAGAGTCAGTACTAAGTGAAAAGATAACTACACCATGTTCATAATACTAAAGAATCTCCAGCAAATTGACTGTAGCCTTAAAAAAAAAAAAGCACTCAGCTTAAACTGATGAAAGTCCCACTGTGCTGTCCCTTACCCCTCCTGCTGCCATCCATGTGGCTGTGTCCCAGCAAGCCAACCAGGGAACCGAATGCTGACTGCTCACATACACACGCTTTTTTTCTTGCTTTCAAATGTATTGGCTCTTTACAGCGGCATACAAACCCACCACAACAGAGGTGATGGATATGAACATGGGAAAGGCGTGGGTAGCGAAAAGGAAATTGCCCCTTTCCAGGGCAGCAGGGAGCTATGGAAATGTTTAATGACCAGCTGAGGTTGATCTTGGATATCTTTTCTTGGATAAACCAGAGATTGTAGCATCAGAGTAGCATTTACACCCTCGGATGATATGGTTAACTAACATTGATTTATATGCTGCAAACCCAGAACATTCCTTGGAAGTTAGATAAACCACACACAAATTGCAAGCAATTTTTGAAGGGTCTACACTGCCTCTGTGTAGTTACAGGACAGAAATATTTATTGCGTTTGGCATGGAAGTTGCAGTCTGTAAGCACTGGGCAAAAAACAGAAGTGGGTGAGCACCAGAGCACCAGATAGCAGGCGAATTCTTTCTTTTCCTTTCCCAATAAATTATATACAAAGGTGAACAGCTGTCACACTGACATTTCAGATCTGAAATATAGTTAAGAGCAAGTTATAACTAAGGCAAAGAAAATGAATGTCAGAAAGTTCTGTTATTTCAAATTTCAGATAAGCTCTTTAGCCCTAGGGTTAATCGGAGAGCTAGAGAGTTCTGTTTGGAGTTTAACTTCTTACCAGAAAAATGTTTCTTTGCATAGTATGTGTGTAAACATGCACAAGTAAGGGTATATGTATTTATATAAATAATATGGCACACCTTTAATTCATTGCCCAGGGTAATCAAAATACTAGTGGTCCTTCAGAGAGCCTTCTTCTTCCTGTATTAAGCAACCCCAATTAATGAGAGGAACCATCTGAGCAGCACACCCTGCAAAGCTGCTCCACAACCTCATGCAGCTAGCAAGGTTTCTGACCTTTGCAAGTGGTACCTGTTAGAGATGCAGGTCCTTCATGGCAAAGCTAGCTGCTGTGTGCTATTACCAAACAGTGCCCAGCTGTCAGGCTGATTCAACCACCAATAATACCAAGCAAATGCAATCAAACCTTGACACATCCCTGCTTCGCATGCTGCCAGATTGCATTCAGCCATGGAAGTTGAATAATGGATGTTATAACAAAACGAAAACAAGCTCTAATTATCTCTAGTCTAGTAGTGCATTTCTCATTACAGTCAAATGACACCAATGAGAATTCCAAGTCTTTACCTCCACGTATAGTAAAGATTCTGCACTGCTACTATGAACATACATGTAGCTGCTTCAGAAGGTCGAAATACTTCAAGTGGGGGGATGCTGGTCCACCCGAAGGCCAGCTGCCAGCAACATTTCTGAACAGGACAGTGTCCCAGTAAAAGAGCTTTTCTTTCCATAGCTAACACCACTTCCCTCTGCAGAGCAGATAAATACCAACAAATTCAAGCTGTTGCTGTCTTCAAGCTGTGGCAGAGACATCATGATTTGATCACAGCCATAAAAAAAAAAACTCACGATCAGCCCACAGAAGTCCTTAACAGATCAATATGAAGTAAAAACAGCAGTAGAGAGAATCATGCACTAACTGGATTTAGCCTACAGGGTTTCTTCAATGTTTCTCCTTAAGTGTTTAAACCACTAAGAAAAGACCTAACACACCTCACAGAGAAGTTTACTTTAACATTAATTCCACAAACACTGGAAACGGACACACTTGATACAGCCACACACAAACAGGACATATCTTCTGATCAAAATCTGTTTTGTAATCAAAATCATGATTGCTTCATTTGTGGGGAGAGAGAAGGTGGATCAAGAAATATAAACATACTTAGAAATTATGTAGCTCCGAATTCCAAGTTTAAATATGATCCCACAAAGATTATTTTCAGAGAATGAAGACTAGCTATACCATCCCTAGCTACTTTATGGGACAAAATAAGATACTTGCAGCTGCATATTGCTTAATAAAATTACTTTTAAAATCAGTACCATTTATCTGCCTGCCAGCACATGTTTACAAAGTAATGGGACTGCCTTTTCTACCCTAGACCCAAAAAGGCTATATTTAAGAATCTGTGCTTTTATTTCACAAACTCCAAGACGTGCCATGGCCTGTGCATCCTCTGCAGAATTTCAAATCAGACCAATCCAAGATCACACAGGACACTCTGTTTATTGGGCTAACGCTGTGAGAAGGACATAAGTTCATAGTGCAATTGCCAGAACAATAGATACTATACATAAGGCAGGATCATTAAGGACAGAATTTCCTTTGATTTGTACAGAAAGCCCATTGCCAGTAAGTTAGAAATGGGAGCATTCAATCTCATTGCTATGAATAAATGAAGCATGCAGAAGAATAGGCAGTGTTTGGGTTCCAACAGAAAAGTATTCAGTTAAACCATATATTTCATTTGCTCAGACATTTCATGTACAGTGTTGAGCATTCAAGTTGCTTCTTTGTCCCCCTTTTTTAGACAAGTAACAGGAGTACGAAAGACATTCAGGAGCAACAGTGGAAGAAAAGGCTTTGTTAGTCTTTTAGATCTCTAAGTAACTGCCACGTTATAGCATAAGGTTGTTAGTTGATTTCCAGTCTTTCCAAACCAGAAACGGGTCTGCATCCTCTACCCCAGACATATTTCTCTCTATCATACTTACCCATTTGCTCTACAATTTCAGGTGGAAACACTCGTGAAGCAAAAGCTCGTCGGAAAATATCTGAGAATTCTTTGTCAAGGCCACCAATTCCCATTTTCTCAAAATTCCAGTCTGGGTTGATGATCGACTGGCGGTTCTCCTTGGTCTTTGATTTACCTGTAAAAAAAAAAGAAACCGTTTTAAACATGTGGCATAGCAGAATTACATTAAATAAAAATACAAACACCAGAAAGGCTCCACCAGGTCAGAGCCGTGTGCAGGTAAACTAATGTTCCCTTGCAGACATTAGTTTGGAGGACTCCTTGTAACAAGGATGCTGAACCAGCTACTCAGCTTGCTTGGTGCACTATTTCCCCAGCCTTTACCTGTTCCTGTTCAGGGACTTCAAGCCAGAAATTGTTCCTATTCATTTAATAATCCTCAATGGACTTCTCTGACACAAATTTATCTAGGCCCCCTTTAAACTATGTAAAATCTGAACACCCTGCAGCATTTGGTTCACCCTCTTTCAGGCTACTTTGGGTAGCATCAGACTTGTCCTGTGTTCTCCTCAGTTGTACCTTTTCCAGACACAACAGTCCTAACTCGCTCTTCAGTCCTTACACAGTTGCTGCTCCACTCTTGAGCATCCATGTTGCTCTCCTCCCAGTCTTCTCTATTTCTGCTACATCCTTTGAGAGACAAGCAGACCCAAACTGTGCACACTGGGGATTGTCTGCATTTTAAATATAGATGCAAAATTATGCTACGCTTTGTTCACATTTCTTGATTATTAGAGGTAATACTTCTTAACATCTATGCTTAATAATTCTGAACAAGAGCCAGGCAGCTTCCGAGCACAGGCCCAGCATTTCCTTAAATCTTTCATACCTGGGATCTTGGCCTTAAGTAGCAATTATATTTGACTGAAGTTAGGAATGTTTTTCCTCCCACGCATCACTTTATGTTTATTTATATTGAATTTCCTCTGCCATTTTATTTCTTAGTCACTCAGCCCCACAGGAGCAAGCTTTGTCACCTCATTACTCAGCCTTTATTCCAGCTTATTTAATAATTATAATGAAAAGCAAAGGCCCCAGCAGAGATTCATGCTGAACTCCACTGGCACTGGCTATTTACCTCTAGCTTTTCATTGTTCATCCATTTCTGTTTAGTTTCTTTCCAAAGAAACGTCGATAAGGAATCGCTGAAAGAGTTTTGAAAAACAAGCAGACTATGTCAGCCCCTATTCCTGTAACAAATTCCAGTAGGATCACAAGGTAGGACTTCCCTTACAGGAAGATAGGCTGACCCTTCCAAGGGTATCACCTTTATATAGATACCAGGGAATTTGATTCTTTATTACAGTTTGGGTTGATTTTTTTTTTTCCTGTGCGGATTTCAGGTTTAAGATCTGTAGCTTTCCAGACCTTTTGTGGAATCCTTCTGAATTCTCCTCTGCTCTCAAGAGACCCCACCAGGAGCAGAGTGCTTAGTTCTGGGGCCCCCAGAAAGATGTGGAGGTGCTGGAGTGGGTGCAAAGAAGACCATGAGGATGCTCAGTGGCTGGAGCAGCTCCATGGTGCAGCCAGGCTGAGGGCATTGGGGTTGTTCAGCCTGGAGAGGAGAAGACTCTGGGGAAAGCTTACAGGGGCCCTCCAGTGCCTGAAGAGGGTTTACAAGAAAGCTGTGGAAGAGGGACTTTTTGTGTGGTGACAGGACAAGGGGGAATGGTTTTAAGCTAAAAGAGGGCAGATTTAGGCTAGCTATTAGGAAGAAATTCTTTACTATGAGGGCGATGAGGCCCTGGCCCAGGCTGCCCAGAGGAGCTGTGGGTGCCCCAGCCCTGGCAGTACCCAAGGCCGGGCTAAATGGGGCTGGGGACAGCCTGTGCTGGCGAGAGGGGTCCCTGCCCAGGGCAGGGAGTGGAATTAGACAGTTTTTAAGGTCCCTTCCAAGCCAAACCTTTCTAGGATTCTATGACTGACAGCACTTGCCATCTTCCAGTCCTCGGACACCAGAGCAATTTTAAGCAAGGTTACACAAAACCATTACAAGTTCAACTATTTCACCTTTGAGTTCCTGTACAACTCAGGAGAATAAAAGCCAGTCCTGGCAAATTACCACTGCTCATTTTCCCCATTTGTTTGATTACCTCTGCTAGAGATGCTTCAAATTGAGCCAGATTCCCTAAGCACAGGTTTAGCAATCTCTGTGCAATATTCTAACAGCCTTCCTTTCCCTTTTGCTGACAAAATCCACCTAAGTTTTAGTCTTAGAGAGCTCCCTGCTCCCTTTTCAGAGAAGCTTAAAAGTAATTTAGGATGTAGACAATAAGCATAAATACTACAATAAGAGTACAGCTGAGATGCTACCAGACAGATCCACATAGACTTGCCTTAAATTTATGCAAGGGGAATTTATAAACAAGCACTGATGCTCACATGAGTGAGATCAACATGTCTGAATGGCTTTTAGCTACATCACTTTGCTTAGCTACCAGAGAAGCAAACAGCAATATTAAAAGCCCAGGGAAGAATCAAAGATTTTCAAAATATTCCTTAATTCTTGCTGAAATTGAACGTCATGTATTTTCTGGGATATGCACAGTGCTTTACAGGATTGACTCTGGGAACAAAGCATCCCCTAATTTTACGCATCTAGAAGTGCAGTAAGCACACTAAGCAGAAGCTCCATGTTAGCTGAACTAGACCACTAATAACCTTGGTCTAAATACACCTAGAAGAAACACTCTAACACTTAGCTCAACAAAATAAACGAGAGTATGCCTCTAACACAGTAGGGACAACATTTTACCAGCTCTAACATCCAGCACTAACACACAGAACCATGTAGGACAGCAGTGATCATTTGATTCACTGATTGCTATATATTTACCATCTCACTGCTCCACTGCAGTCTTCAGACCAGACCCCTCAGCCAGGCATGGCTGATGTTTTCCTCCAGAACTTGGCCTACACTCCCCCCTTCTGGCTGCATCTGATCACAATAAAATTCTTGTAGATTGAACTAAAACATCATCGTTTGTTGGTTTTATAACACAATTTCATACCACATACAGGAAACTGAATTAGCATTATTTTTTTTAACGATCACAATTCTTATCTGCTGAAGAAAATAAAGGCCATTAATGAAAGCAGTCCTCAATGACACTTATTTTATTTTTATCTCCTCTCCCAGAATTTAATTATTCACAACTTTACAATTCTCCAGAGACTAACAAAGCACATTAAGTAGCTCTGCCTCAGATCAATGAGGAGATTACATAAAGTAGCAATCAGAAGGAAGTAAATTGAGGCATAAGCAACTCTTTTGTCTTGTCTGCAGGCAATGGAATAAAATCACAGTGAAGGATTCCTATTTCCAATCAATTAACACTCCCACAGGACCACTCTTCACACCTATCCAGGCTAGGAAGAAGATCGCAGGTCATTTTATGGTTTTGAATATTGACCAAATAAAATACCACTGCTTGCTCTGATGTAATAAATTGCATTATGTTAATATTCACCTCCAGCTGTCCAATCAAAACATGGTCAAAACTAAATGGGCTGTAACCATGTAATTGCAGGCATGAAATAGCTGTTCATGCAAACTTCATTCAGTGCTCTTAGAACTTGTATCCTTGTTAATACGCTTAATTAGTCATTTACAACCCCGTCCCACAGGTCTCTAGTGCTTGTTTTATTTTCTCCAGTATAGATAACTGGCTGTGCTTTCAGATAAAAATGTCCACGTAAGATGTGAGGTTACAGAACAGCTTCATGTCTTCCCCCTTCTGCAACAAACTGTAGCTTACTTATTAAGCAGACAACTAGAGAGCACAAAGTCACAGCCTCACACTTGAGGAAAGATAATACTTCAGTGCAGGGTCAAAACTGCCTTTGCCACAGCTCCCGCAATGCTGAATGAGTTAAATTCTCTTGTCCTAAGTGTCCAAAAAGTACTGAGTACTCACAGTCAAGCAGAGCTGTTCTTTGAACACAAACCTACTACAAAAACCCTAATCATTGGGCAAGTTGCTGAGCTGCCCAGGTTCACCGAGTCCTCACTCACAGCACCCTTCATCTGCTGCAAGCGTCCTGCCACTTATCCGTGGAAGAGCAGTAGCAAAACCAAAAGATTTCTTAGTTCATGGGCTCCATAAAAAGGAAATAAAGAGGAAAGGAAAATAAGAAAAAAAATATATATTCCTGTACTGGGCAGGCATTCTTATCGTACTCAGCAAGGAATGCCTAGAGCCATCTTACCAACAAGGGACGCATTTATAACTACAGGCTTACTAAGTATTGTCGACTTCATAACACAGATAGGAAAAGGAACAGCCAGACGAATAGTGTCTACCTGTTCTGCAGGACAGCTACCATGACCCCAGGGAGTGCACACAGCCACATGCAGGGAAGATGCCCTCACTGCCCACTCTGTGGTCCAGGTCCCCTAACATTCAAGCTGGTGGGTCTGTGGGAAAGCACCAGACTCCTCTCTAGCTCTACATGAGTTTCTTTCTAAATGAATGTAAGGAGGATGCATCAATTGTTCCCTATTTGTTGGCCAGTAAAATCTGAAATTGTACACAAAGATTTGTTTTCCTGAGACCTTAGAACGTGCTTCTTAAAACAAGAAGTTCATAGTTTTAATTAATATACACTAATCTATGCTTTGTTAATGTGCAAGCGGTTAATATAAATCTCACATAATAAAAATGCTGTGCTTTATTTTGCAGCTGTCATCGATTTCTGAAGAGCAGGATTTTCAGAAGTCAAGAAAAATGAAGTGCTCTTCCGAAGCTACCTTCTAGCATCTTTTTAAGGTTCTCCTTGGAGAAGGGATCTCATTAGAGATGGGACTGTCAGAAGCTTTGCACTCATTCTGAAATGTTTGCTTCTCGTTCAAAAAAGTTCTCACTTTCCCTTTTCTCTACAGTTTAAAGTTAAACAGGTGTTGGCTTGTTAGTGTTCCTAAAAATATAATTCTTTGATGTTTAAAACAGTTAAAACATTTCAACTAGCTGCTGTATTTCAGTGGAAGTCCTGGTCCATGATGCCTCTCTAATTCACCCTTATGAGTCCAGAGCAATCAGGCTTACCTCCTCTCTTCTGACGTAATTTGTTGAGAGACAGACGATAACAATGGACACCTTTCTCCTTGCATCACTGTGTATTTCAGATACGCCATGGCAATAAGCATGGCAAGAGGCCTGCAGAACTGCCCTAGCCCCTCAGCCAGCTGTGGAGCTACATAGTGGGCTGACAGTGGCTTCCATACAGCCCCTGCTAGAAGCAGCAGTCTGTAGGAAGGACAGCACCTTCTCAGCGCAGTTGGTTCCCATAGGCACCTGGCCACGTACTAACTGCATTCTAAAGGATCTGTGAAAGGTTCCTAGGGGATCAAGTACAATCATCTGCTACAAGACATTTTAAGATGCAGTTTTCAATATATTAGGTCAACTCATATAATAGGAAGAAACAAACTTTTGGTATACAAGTCCTTGAGGCCTGAAAAGCAGCAAACTTCAAGCAGTACAAGCAGTACTTGTCTCTTTGGATAAAGATGCACTTACCGATCAAATTGAGAGAGGAGTTCTCAGCTTTTTCAAAGGCCACTTGACTATTTCCAAGAACCAAACCAATCTCAATCTGAAAAAAGGGAAAAAACAAATAGTTAAATTTAAGCTATTAGACTCAACTTCAGATTCTTCTTCAGTATCTCCATGCAGATCTCAGCAGGAAAGAAACAGCTGAAAGAGCTCTAGTACAAAAGTTTTTGGAAGGAATGTGAAATACCAACACATCCTCTAAAAGCAATTTTATTAAAAATTATTTAACTCTGAATGCAGTACTTCATTGGGTATAAGTTGGCTTTTTTAACTTGTTTGTTTAATTCATAACCAACTGTTTTATTTCAGCAATATCTAGCAAGAGAAAAAAAATATGTGCACAGTGTACAAAAGAAAAATCAAAACTCAACCAACAGTTGTTCTTCTCAAGAGAGAAGGTTTCCACAAATTAGCATATAATGTCCAAAACATACTCATATCTCACCCAGCTCTGCACTTTAGTGGGTGCAACTCTAAGCTCCCAACTACACAAGCACACGAGACTGCATGAAACTGAAGACACTCATCTTCTCCAAGGAAAAAGCAGCAGCCAGATGGAACCAAAATAACTTCTCCACATGCGAGTAACCTCAGTTCCTCATTGTAGCAACACCTGCTCCATACTTGAGCCTCTGCAAACCCTAGGGAATGAACATGAATCCTGCGTCCCTACCTTTTGTTTTTTACTTGCTCCAGACTCTCCTTTGAGGATGCTGGGATCCATACCTTCCATGTCCTTTACCACCAGGCCAAAAAGTTTGTCATTAAAATTGAACACAAGCTGTGGAAAGAAGAAACAGAAGTTGATTTTAAGTAATTAAAATGCTAATAAGATTTTGACAAAGCTGCTAAGATATGAAGAGAAAAAAGCTTGAGGACAAAGCTTACCACCCCACAAATTCTACTTCTTTTTATTCTGTAAAGGTTGGGCATACTGAACATGTCCTTTTCATGTCCCATACTTACGGATTACAGAACAAAAAAAGCACACCATGAAGTCAAGTGGAAAAATACAAAGAATTGCCTTCTTCCAAGAAAAAACTTCTTTTCCTTTCTTTGCTGCAAGAACAAATTAGCTCAAATCTTTTTGATGTTTCATTTTTCAGTTTGACAAGGATACCTCAAAAACAACGCTAGAGTGGCACTGGACAGAATGAACTTTAAGACAAGTAACAGAATGAACATTACGAGAAGCGGGGTCCCATCACATCGAAAAGAGCATGCTGTTTCCTTTCCTCCAAGGTTACATTTCCAACTGATTTAAGATTCAGGCCCTGCATGTTGCAAAATACCACCACAGAAAGCCCTCAATCTGTCCTGAGAATGTGACAAACCAGAGGCTATCGCAGAATAACCCTTTACCGAAAGGGTTGTTAGACATTGGAACGGGCTGCCCAGGGAAATGGTGGAGTCACCATCCCTGGAAGTCTTTAAAAGACGTTTAGATGTAGAGCTTAGGGATATGGTTTAGTGGGGACTGTTAGCGTTAGGTCAGAGGTTGGACTCGATGATCTTGAGGTCTCTTCCAACCTAGAAATTCTGTGATTCTGTGAAGTTCTTAGGGGCAGAAACCCATCTGCTACAGAGCTGAGAGGCTCTATTAAAGGGATTTCTGAAAACTGATGTTCCTAAGTCAAATGTTTCACGCCTATCTTACCACTGGAAGCTGTAGAGCAGTAATGAACGTTACAATAAAATACACTGCACACCAAAGATGCTATGGAGAATTAATTAAAGCTGGCATTCATTTCTGATTTTGTATATAAGGAAGACAAAAGTCACTTCTCAAAAGATTCCAGGAGCTGCCATGCTTATAGCCAACCAGGCTAAGGTGCAGGGAGAACCCAGGTTTCTCAAGCCTCCCGATTTTCTTCACAAAGATACATTTATTTAGGTAAGAAAAAGGCAGATTTTAAACCACTCTGCTTCTGCTTTCAGTGAAAATCATGATGGTTCAACGTTTAAGAAGATACCAATTACACAATAAACAATTTCTGCTTCTTAGCTGACCTCTGCAGCTGAAGTCTAATTACTTAGATACTCTTCAGTATTTTATACCATTGCTTATACAAGCACTTAATGTTACTTAAGATCTTTTTAGCCTTTAAAAGAAAGAACAGAACCAAAAGAAAATCACACCTGCTGGCCTATTGAAAAGGCTTGGCTGTTGAACTGCTGGATGAATTCTGCAGCCATCTTGTCTGTGTCATAGGGGTTGGAGTCAATGTTCTTCTTCTGCAGAAAATCTATCTCAACCGTCATCGTACCAATACACTGCTTCGCCTTGTCGAAAGTATATAAGGAAACTGTAAAAATAAAAATATATAAAAATATTTTTAAAAACACATTTCATAAAGCAAGGTCTCCCCACAATCTATTAAATATGCTATAGGTTTAGCAGTGTTATGTTCTTCCATTCTGAATGATTTTTTCCAATTCTGAATGATTATTTCATAAAATTGAATATCCCATTTCAGATAGAAAATCTCATTTCTCTTGCATCCTCCTTCTACTACAAGAGCAAAACTACAGCGAATTTATCTCTACTGAGAATCCCTGCATTTCTTTAAAGTCTCTAATAATGTCCTTTGAAACAGCTCAAACATGAGCCTTGGGGATAAGGATAGTGAAAGCAAGTTCACACACACTGTAGAACCACAATAGCCTCAGCATGTAAGACTTTGGAAGATATCTTAAGAAAGCCCAAAGGAAGTGTGTCTTACCTGAAAAAGCAACAACCAGAGGTCATAATTGTTTTCCAGTAGCAAGAGATTGACTATCTTGTCTGCAGACTAGGTGGCAGAAATTTAAATTATATTACTGCACTTGAACCTGCAGATAAATTAGCAGGCTTCTACAGCCCAGAATGAGGCACCACCCAGCCTTCCTCTCTGACACAGGGAACAACTCCTGCCCCTGAGACACACTTGGGCCCATCCTAGCTTTCACCAGGACACCTCCGGCAATCCAGAACCAACTGAACAGCCCTTGGATGTAGGCAGAAAGCAAAGTGACAAAGTTACTTTGCTGCCATTGCCAACTGCCTCCAGTCCCCGCAGCTCTCAAGTTACATCAGGTCAAAACCAGGAGGACACTTGGGATCATTGCTGCTAGAGGAAGAAGGATAAAAGGAAAGAAGAGCACAGCTCACGTCAGGGCTACTGCCTCAACAGAGGCAATTAGAAAGGCAGGATCTCACAAAGCAGGCACTCCTAATAACTCACAAAGGACGGAAGCAGTTTCTCCAGAACACTGAAGTATATTACAGGCTTGCTTTGAATCTGGAGAACAAAGTCCTGTCTGCTACAGAAGTCACAGCTAAAGTAAAGCAGTAGGAGGCGAATAAGGAACATGCACCTCTCGCAGGGCTTGCTGTACCCCATCATACCTCTCAGCAACAGAATGGTTCCAGTCAAATCCTGCAGACTTCTGGGAAGATGGCAGGTTAACATCCGTACCCACCATGCTATGAGACAGGACACACAAGGAAAAGAACCTGCCTCTTGCTTAAGATGAAACCAGAAGACACATCGGTCATCACAGCACACACATTTAACAGCCTTCCTGGCACACAAGGCCATCTTGGAATGAGCTACCAAAGAAGCTACCTTCTGGGAAACTGGGTGAAGAAGAAACACTAAACCCCTTCCTGAACTGAGGTGTCTTTAATAGCTTGGTAAGGGATATGGCAGCAGGGCAATCACATAAGCCACTGCTGAAGAGGGAGAGCCGTGGGTCCTGTGAGGGAGCACTGGGGGCTTTCCCTTTGGGTCACTGCAGGGCGCTGACTTCCCTTCACCCGCCTCACCTCACCCCACAGCCTCGTCAAAAAAAAGTTTCAGGACAGAACACACCAGAACCAAGGTGTCAGCAGGCCAGGGGCAGTCCTCACAGCGAGGACTGAGTGCTGGGGAGGCCTGGGACAGAGGAGAACCCCGCTGCGGCCCTGTCAGCACCTCCAACACGACACAGGAGCTGGCAAAGCCGAGCTGCACTAAAGCCAGACGCCAGCCCCCACCTCAGGGGCTCAGCACCGAGTCCCCTTTCCCCAAAGGCGCTGTTTTGAGATCCGCTCACCTGGGAAGCCCGGGGGGCTCAGCAGCACCATCCCACTAAGCACAAGACTGCACCTTGAAGTACAGCTCTCACCTCATCGGGGGAACAAGACAGAAAGGGAGCCCTGGGGAGTCACTCATTTCCTGAATGTCTCCCTATCTGCAGAACAGCTTTACAGATCCTTTACACTCAGTTACTCAGCAGGCAGCCATGTGACATTGTCACCCTGCTTGAAATTACTTCAGTTTTTTAAAAAACAAAACACATTCCCACAGGGTTTGTAAGTTTCTAGCAGGGTCTTGTACAAGTCCAATCACAAATCTGTTCTAACAACTGATCGTGCTAAATATTAGTGTTCATTTTCCCAAGTAATTTTCATATCAAAAAGCATTTATCTGTAAGCCAGCTGGCACACATTACTGATCAACAAACAAACAAGGGTGAGAAAGAAGTTAATCCTGAGTCTGCCCCCAACCTCAAGAAAATAAAAGGGGGGTGATTCTTCAGTGTAAAAAAAAAAAAACCAACTTTGCTACCAAAAAAAAAACAACACCACACAACTTCAAAACAAGACCTATGAGGCATGTTGTACACAGGGGCAAACAGACCCACTCCAGCTTGTCACTCCAGAAAGGGATTGACAGAGTTCATACTGCTCACCCAAGTAATGATCCATCCCCATGACCTCGCTGAGACCAAAGGAGCTGGGAAACTGACCAGACAAGGGTGAGCCTCCCAAACTGCTTCACATCCACAGCTTTACCAGAGGTAACTGTGTGCAAGCGAAGGACAGAGCACGCAAGAGATACAAATCAGCCTCTTTGAACATTAGCAAAGAGGCATCAGGCTCCATTAAAACCTGAGCAGCGGAATACACATCTTCAGTTTGCATGAACTCAAGATGCAGCCCTCTCCCTTCATCACAACGCAGAATCCTTCACTTCTTGTCAAAACTGGCATCATGGCATCCTTGAGCAGAAAGGCATTTACTGCTTAACATGTTCAAAAGGGGAGTGACAGCAAGAAGCTATAGATTTCAGCCTTCTTGTGGACGGTCTGTCCATGAGCTGAGCATCAAACACAGACACACAGACAATACCAATCAGGCACCAAGCAAACACAAAACAATTAAAAGACTCAGGGCTCTCAAAAGCACTGTTCTGCAGCACTGGCCTGTGGGTGGCATACCTTAAGCGTAACTTGCACGAGGAGACATCCTCTTTTTATTTATTTTTAAAAAAGCAGCTGCACTCTGCAGCTGAATTTGCATATGTGTTCTGACAGAGTCATTTATATTTCTGGTACAGTGAAGGACCTTTGACCTGAAAGGCATTTGTTTAATAAAGTGCCTAAGCATACAGGAACTACGCACACTGGTCTCAATTTTGCAGCCTCCTGATCAAGAAACACTGAAGAAAACACAGAAGTGTAAATGCCACCCTCATCACTGACAGGCAGAAAACACTCTTGCCTCCCACATTCCTGCAAGAGCTCAGGTAAAACAGGAAGGCAAGAAACTCTGTAAATGAGTATGTACAAACACCAACATTCAAATGACTCTGCATGAGAAATACACTGCTCTTACTAGTCGCCTGACAGGCACACCGTGGTGTTTTCCTGCACAGGGTCATGGTTTCCTGCACTCCAGCATGCTTGACACTGACATTAAGAAAACCAGCATTATCTTTTGAGATTATATTCATATGTTGATGATCTGGAGGCTCTCCCTTAAGCAATATTCCTGTCAGTATCAGTGAAAACATCAGTGCTATTCACAAATCTCATCATGCCAGCAAATCCAGAGCAGACTGCTGGCCTTTGACAGCTCTTAAAACTTCCCCATTCTCAAAGTTTAGGTGCAAAGAATATCCTCAACTACATCATCAGCTTTCTGCTAGCTGGTAAGCGTTCTCCAAAGCCACAAGGACAGACTACCCAGCGTACATGTTCAACGTTCACATCTGTGGGGACACTGACGTTCCATACAGAGGTAAACTGGCAGATGTTTGAAGATAAGTCAAAATACTTGTCTAGGTTTTGCAAATTTTAAGAGACAGGAAGCCTGCAGACACAGAGGCAATTCCCTCTGACCAACGAGGGCCACGTGTTACTTGAAGAAAGGTTGAAGGTCTGGGATTTTCCACCTCAGTTTCACTTCAGTATGGAAGCACAGAATCCATTTTGATCACGCTGCAGTCTGACTTACCGTCTATCTCTTGTCCAATGGAAAGTCCAGCCCATTTTCTCTGTAAGAACAAGACAAACTTCAGAAACCTTGTCTTTCAATAGAACACATCTACTCAAAGCCAGCATCCTTACTTATCAAAACAGCTCCCACCTCCCCACCATGACAACCCTAAGGAGAAAAAAGGACAGAACCAGACCTTATAAAGACCCTCAAATTAACAGGAAACAAGTCAAAATAAAGGAATCATTTCTACTAATAATTCTATTTTCCGATCTTGGGAGGTGATCCTGTCCCATTTCCTTCATATTATTAATCACCCCACTGTCTTGGATGTTAAAGTTATCGTATAGGATGTTTTAGAGTTTTTTGTGGGTTATTTTTGTTGTTGTTGAGGGCTTTTTTGGTTGGTTGGTGTTTGGTTTTTTGTTTTGTTTGTTTTTTTGACATTCTTCTTCTTTCCTACTAAAACTCCGTTGATGATCAATCACAGAAGAGGTAGCACAACAGGCAAGAAAGGCTACTTGTGAATTATTTTAAAAGCTTACACGTAAAGAGTAGTTGCAGGAAATTGTTACAATGTGAAGTTATAACTTTAAAAAATTATTTTTTTTTCAGAGAACTAGTAAGAATGGAGCTGTTCAAAACCATTAGCTTCCTTCAAACTCCTCTAAAAAGATTTGTGCAGTGCAGAACTACATGAGAACTGGGAAATGGTTCAGTAACTACGTGACGTGAAAATCCATGACCTTTACAATGCCAGAAGTTACTGTTCAGTAATTGCAAAAATGGTATTTTTGCAATGCTTCTTGTGATACAGGCTGGCTAGTGTGCATTTACAGTCCACGTTCCAGACAACGCAGTATTCACTATCTCTTAAATATCTCAACCTTAGAGAGGCACGAATCACAAAAGTATGTAAGTATCATTATACAAGGCTCTGCCAAAATTGCGTTTAAAATGTTGTTCTTCATGGTCATTTACATTTGACTTTTTATCCTGGATGGAACAAGTCCGGTAGAAGGCGTAAATGACTTTAAAAAAAAAGAAAAACTCCCCCATGCTTCCTCTCCAATATGTTCACAGTTCAAAAGTGGAGTTAGGCTTAAGGAAATAATTCCCTTGGCTAACAGGGATTGACCTGTTAGCACCAAAGCATAGAACAGGAAGTTTTATGTGCTGGTATTCCTGAGAAAGTAAAAACAAACTATGTTTCCATACTTAATCACATTCTTTACAGCGTTTAACTGCACACCAGTACTCCTGTGATTCTTGGGCTTTGCTTGAACCCTCCAAGTTAAGGCTATCACCAGCTTTTGGAACAGGAAGGAAAGCTAAATTCAGATAGAATTACTGTTTTGGATGTCACTGTGGCAAGAGATACAGCTCAATCCCTGTGTTCACCTTTCTGCTAGGAAGTTTGTCATCACCGCACCGCCCCTCATCTTTTGCTCTCTCCAGTATACAAAATTTTCCATAGTTCTTACTATTTCAGCTTGAGAGTTCAGTTTATTACAATCTGAAGGTGGTCATGAACTTCATGTATGTAACAAATGCAGACCAGACTTCCTTAAGGTTCTCAGAGCCTCAGTGTCCATTACGTGACCCTCCACGAATACATGAGATGGGACTTAAGTTTGCATTTTCTGTAACACTGGCTGCAGTTATCCAAAGGTTTAACAAATCCTGGAAGTTAAACCCCAGCACTAAGAACACTCAAGCAGAATATACATCTACCAGCAGCTGTAACGCCTACTAGCAGGGGCGCTTTTTAGGGGCAAGCAAACTACCTCATACCTTTGCAGAGCTTTCTCATATCAACAATATCAACCAGAATCTAAGAAAAAAATCAATTCTAGACTACAAATACATTTATTTCAGCTCTGTGATACAAATAACTTCTACTGATAGCTGGTTTTCAGTTTTGGCATCATAAATCTTAACTGGACATATGGTAACTTAACATTCTCTGCACCCACTCATCCGGACAAATTTGAATTTGAACAACACGTCAAAAAGCAAAAAGTAGTTTTGGGGCCTATGCCAAGTCATCTGTTGAGGAAAAAAGTCTGTCTGCAGCACAGACACTCAGCAGAGACTCAGCTTCTAGACTAGTTACTAGCAGACAAATACAAAAGCATTAAGCCAGTGACCGTGTTTGTTGCTGTTCTGTATTATGCAACTCACTGTGTAAGTCAGTTGATGGCTACAAGATTAATTTTTCTACTTAGAAGTTAATTGTATCAATTATTTATTCTAAGCAGTAAGTTAACATGCAGTAACTTGACTTAATTAAGAAAGAGGTGAATAGTTAAATCTATTTTATGCATTTAATTGCATATCTCCTCTAGAAATCCTAACACTCAACATAGTCAAGAAAACTTCCTGCAGGTCTTTGAAAGAAAAACACAGCAAAGAAAACCCTCTAAAACAAAAGAAAACCAGAGAATAATTCAAAACCAATAGATGACATTGCTTATGCTTTTCTTTTTGAAAGTTTCTGGTGGGTTTTAAAAAGATTAAATTATACCTTTTCCAGTATTTTCCAGAATATGCTAAACATACAAATGAATATAAACAACCTCGCTTCAGCTATAGTAAATGCCTCTCTGAACTTTTGCTTTCAGAAATCAAATTTGCAGTACACATTTACGGAGGCATCTCCCTCCAATTAGTCTAGCTCTCCTCAATCCAAAACGCAAAAGACATTTTGCTTATTCTCCAGGAAAACAGTAAGTCAAACCAGGCAGTACCTGGGGCAAGCTGAACGCGATGCTGCCAGGAACAACAGAGGGATGGGTTCTCAGCGTGAAAACGTATTTGTGGTTGGGAGAAGTCTTCACAACAACATGTCTAGAAGAGAGAACAATATTTTACTCCAATATATATCCCTGTGCATTCTCCCAGTGCTAGGAGAATTCAAAAGAGATGAGCCAGCTTATGCCTGGTCCTGTAACAGGAAAAAAAATAAAGGCTAATAATTACTATTTAAATTCCCCCACCAGTAGCCTTTTACTTCAGGAATTGCTCTGTACAAACATGATAGAACCAAACCATAACCACAAAGACAAAGGCTGTTATATTTAAAATCAACACCAGGTTCACATCTAAAGCATATAACACCAAAACGGTAAGATTTTACCCCAACACAAGTTAATACATGTATATATGTCCCAGCTGAAATTTTCATATGAAATAGATGCAAAGCCTATAAAAGGATCTTAGTACATCGGTTAGAAGTTTGAACGCTGAAAAAAATAGAAGCAAGTCCTGTACTAAAGTAAAATCCAATAGGCACTGAGGTTGTCCCTCCCATTTGCTAGGACCTACAGATCCTTGCACAGGACCTGAAGACCAGGAACACTACTGGTAAAACAGAACAATACAAACAAACCACCAGAAGCAGACACAGAGGCAACAACTGCACATACCTGTCTGTCACTCTCAAAGGCTAAGCCACCAGGAAGGGAAATACCCAAAACCCATGCCTGATAGCTCTTACCATATGATAGGCAGACTTCCTTTTGGCACACGAAAGCAAAAGGAAAGGAAGATGGGATTTGTGTGCGCTGGCAGCAGGGGCAATGGCCAAATCAGGTTTGTTCCTTGCAGCCACCTGCAGTTCGACAACCCGCAGGAGGCACAAGGCCACTGACTGCTGTGACCTGTGGTGTCCCCTCTTATCCACGAGCATCTTATCCACGGTTAGAGGCAGAGGGCTAGACAGATCACGCTAACAGCCAAAGCCTGTGCTCCCAGCCATCCTCCCATCCTCCAGTGAACATGCTACACACACACACACACGCTCCACATATCTTCATTTGCACACGCAGTGACTCCAGCACCATCCAAAAGCAGATCTGCACATACATACGTTGGCTACACTGCACATGCACGACAGCTTCAGCCACGTGGAGAAAGTACGCAGTCCTCTGAGACTAGAGGAAATGTGTGGCCTGCAGACCAGGATGACCAGCCATCACTAGCTTTAGTGCGCACACAGGGCAGCTCGCGAAACCTTGCAGGAATTTCTGCACTGGTGGCACAACAGGGTAAGAAAACATTAGAAATGCAGCGGTAGGTTTGAGCCTGCTCCATCAGGCAGACAAGTGATTTGGTTCTTTACTGGTTCTGGCCCTAAGTCACCCACTGGTGCCCCATCCCCAGCGGTAGGGATGTGTGCCCTTCCCCATTTCCTCCTGCCCCAAGCTTAAACCCAGAAACCCGTTAGGTAGTTTGGTTCTTTGCAAGTCTTAACAAGGGAGAAAAAGACATTTAAGGTGGCTTCGTGGTGATCATGGAAGCCTTCAGAGGACTGGAAGAAAGTCGATGTTGCTCCTATCCTCAAGAAGGGCAAGGAGGAGGATCCAAGGAACTAGAAGGCTGGTCAGCCTCGCCTTACACCTGGGAAGGTGATGGGGCAACTAATCCTGGAAACCAAACGTACTGAAAGGCAAGAAAGCAACTGGGTGTAGTCACCATGAATTTACAAAGTGGAAATCTGTCCTCACCAGCTTCAGACCAGGCACTGGCCGTGTACCCCAGGTGCCCATACCAGGGCCAACACCATCTCAAAGCTACCTTAAACCTGGGTGACAGGACAGAGCATCCCCCCTAGCGGGTCTGCAGATGGCACAAAACCAGGAGGACAGCCTGACCCACCTGGTGGCTGTGCTCCCACTCAGCAGGGCTTCATCTGGAGACGTGGGCTGACACAGACACCACGGAGTCCAACCAAAGGAAACGCAAAGTCCTGCAGCATCACGGAGTGGGGCCAACTGGCCAGGAAGCAGCTTTGCAGGCAAGGGGCTGGGATCCTGGCACCCGGGCTGAGCACGAGCCAGCACCGTGCCCTTGCAGCACCGATGACCGCCAGCAGGTTGGGCTGCTGTAGAAGAGTGCTGCCAGCAGGCCAAGGGCGACCATGCTTCCGTATGTTGCTCCAAGGGCAGTTTTGTTTTAAATTTGTAATACGAAATAGATACTGCGTTCAGCTCTGGGGCCTCCAGCACAAGGAGGACATGGACCTACCAGAACGAGTCCAGAGGAGGGCCATGAAGATGAGCAAAGGGCTGAGCACTTGTGCTGCAGAGACAGGGTGATGGTGTTGGGGGTGTGCAGCCTGCAGAAGGGAAGGCTCCAGGGAGAGCTTATGGCAGCCTTCCTGTACCTAAAGGGGGCTGGGGAGGGACCCTTTTCAGGGAGTGTGGTGATAGAACAAGGAGGAATGGCTTTAAACTGAAAGAGAGGAGATTCAGATTAGGTATAAGGAAGAACTTATTTCCTATGAGGGCAGTGAGGCCCTGGCCCTCACAAAAACCTCTCCCAGCACACTGGACAGCACAGCCTGACAGAGGTCAAACAGATGTCCAGAAAGGGAAAAAAAAAAAAAAAAAAAAAAGAGAGAGAGAAAAAGGAAAAATAAATCGGCTTTCTAGAAAAAAAAAAAAACACTATAGCCAAATAATAAGATTAGAAAAGGTCAAATCCTGACAGACTCTTCAAGAACAGCCACATCTCAGCGACAGCAGAAGCAGAGAGTTTCCCACAGACTGCAAACAACTGAAGTATTAAGAACATTCAAAATATGGCAACAGCAGGAAAATGAAAATGCACTTTCCAACATTGACGTTCACCAAGAAGAAGCCTGGAGAGCTCACAGAGACTCGTGGGGGAAATCTACACCTCTTTAACAGCTTCTGCTTATAACCTAATAAAAGGAGTAATGAGTCACCAGGGCCTGCTATTTCCCAAGAGCTCTGATGGATGAAATTGCTGCTCTAATTCTCAGGCAAAGCCTTGCCTGAAACCATCAGCACCAAAGCACGACTGTAATGCAGGTTCTTAAGGGCTCCCAGGGAATACCACCACTCAGTAAGCCTGCTGGCCAGGCTGAGCAAGCCAACAGAAACTGTAACAGGTAACAACTAATGGACACGCAGGTTAATATTATGGTGGTGAAGAAAGAACACGGCTCTTGTACAGGAGAGGATACCTTGCACATCTTTGTAAAGAACCCGATGAGCATCTTAAGAATTCAGTAAGTGAATGTTGTTACAGGCATCCTTTTCCGGTGGATGACAGAAACACATGCAAATTATCCAGCAAGGTTCTTCAACCCAGATAACTAAACTGGCATGAGATAATAGGAATGGTTTCCCCATATACAAGACAGGAATAAAAGTAAGAATAGTCAGTTGTCAATGGGAAAAAAAAAAAAAAAAAAAGCCATTCACATAAAACACCCTGGCCTCCTCCCAGACTGCTGTCCCATTCACTGTCCGGTTGCTTTCAGCATCTGCTTCTCTCTTCAAAATACTTCTGGAGTCCTCAGGAGAGAAGTATGTCACAGTAACATCAGACAGCGCCACTTACCAAACCAGCAATGCGACTACAGCAATGCATTGCATCCCGTGAACTCCTGCGTCATAAAATCATGATTCATACTTCCCCAAAACACAGGGTGTGGAAAATGAAGCGTGAAAATATCTACAGTGGCATCCTGGGGATAAACCATCTCACTGATCTAAAGTCAGGGTCTCTAGACCATGAGCACCAAACCTAAGTGTGAAAACAAAGCCTTTCGTGCAGCTGTTAGCAAAAAATAATAATAATCTCTGCAGCCAGTCATGGTTAGGGCAATACAAACCCAAACTGCTGACAGCACGCACAGTACTGCAGCAGATCTTAAGGATGGTCTTGCCCAGTATATCTGCAATGCAGCAGAATGACTACATCTTTCAGTAGTAGCTGAATGCTGAGATGTTTCTCTGTACTCTAGTCTTATACTTTTCCAAACAATTTATAGCATCTGTTCACAACCAAACATATGCTGCTTTCTTCATAAGCCCCAATTTCTAGAAATAGGCAGCTCTCCTGGGGAGAATCAGCTCAGTCAGAACTGCGGCCAGCCTGCTTACCAAGCAAGTCTCAGGATACCACTGCCTGCACGCTTGGATAATGAGAGGGGGTTCTCAGACTGAAAGGAAAACAGCTGGCTGCTGCAGGCCTGGAAGCTGGGTCCTTCTAGGACATCCACACTTCAGGAAATTATGATTTTTATAATGTACGAGGTACAATGCTCAGTTCAAGTATTTTTCCAAGTCCATTACTTTGAAAAAGAAAATCTACTTGGGGAAAAACATCATTTGAAGAGAGCAGCACACCGCTATCTTCAAGCAGACACTTTTGCCTGCTTCCAACTAAAAGTTTTGCTGTTTTGGGAGTGAGGTGGTTTGTGTTCATTTGACACTGCAGGTGGGGTTGTGCAACCACAGTTCTGTTGAGCAGCAGGAGGCCAGGCCAGCTCCGTGCAATGCAGGAGCTCTCCAGGGTAGCAGCACAGCTGACTGACAGCACAGAGGCAAGGCTGCAAACGCAGGGCCCCTGCGCTCCCTGCAGTTCACAGCCACTCATTTTCCACCCTTAGCAGAATTTATCTGGGCCATGTATTTTATGCTAAAGCCCAAAGTATATCATAATCATTTGTTAAACATCGTTTCCCATTTTAAAAATCCAAGCCCTTTAGCCTCCTACTATGTGTGATGCTCCCTCTTTCAGCTGATACTAATTACTTGTCTGCAATCTGCATTCGGAAGTCCTTTAGAGAGCCACCTCGCTGCTGCAGCAAAACAAGGGAACTGAGTATTCAAATTGGCTTCCTTCAGTGCAAAGCCCTTCTGTACATTCCATGCTGAAAAATTAATGTGTTTTCTGCCTTTCTCAGAAAAGTAAAGCCCAGACTCAGCTTCTATCACTCACACAGACTCGTAATTAAAGTATCCAAATTGCTGTGCCCACACTCTGGTTGTCTTGCCCTGTTATTCTTGTGCATGCAAACCCCTAGAATAAGAGATGGTTTCTGCTGACACTACTCAGTACCCCAGTATGATGGGGAAGCAGGAAGATGCCCCTAGTAACACAATTAAACGATAATCTATTTGAATATTACCCATTAGCTCAAATATTCTAACTATGTAACAGCAACAACAGAAAAAAAAAAAAAAGTCTACAAAGGCCTGAATTCCTTCACTAAGAAGTGTTTATAGTTACTTAAGCAGCTCCAGTTCCCAAGCTGGAAACATTTCACAGAAAATAACATTTTTTAATATCTCCGTTGCTGATAAAGAGGCACATCCAAAGTTTTGTTTTCTAAAGGTACAGAACTTTTGTCAATTAACTAACTGTATTTAAATTCCCAAACGTGAAATTCCATTTCACCTCCACCCAAATTATGAAAACAATCCCTTTTTGGTTAAAAGTTGAAAGAGCAACGCCGCACACTTACTGTCCAGATGGGAAGTCCTTCTCATTCACCACAGCACAGTTTGTTACTGACAGCTCATCGGTGGGACACCTCGCTGCTTGCATAGACTATGAGAAAGAGAGGGAAGGGGAAAAAAAATAAAGTAAATATCACCATTGTATTTTTCTCCTTTACTAAGGCAAGCGTCAAAGCTTCTGTAAACCCATAAAACACAAACTGGTCTCACGAGTACTGACGTACTGTGAGGGCATAGTCCGCCACCACTGATAAGTTCCTCTTTCTCTTCATGGTTTCTCCAAATTCTTCTGATTGACAAAGAGGGTTGTAACCAAGACCTTTGCATTAGAGTCTAGTATACCCAATATTTCAGGAAAAATACCAAAAAAAATACCTAGGAGAAAGCCTGCAAGGCAAATGATGTTATCTTGCTAATGAACCCTGGTGTTCATGGAGCTTCCATGAACCTTGCAGCCTGCCAGAAGGTAGCGAAGTGCTCTCTGGCAGATGTTTCTTGCCAGGTAACACCACCCTGGGGCTTTCTGAAAGCTGGTACAACACAGCAGCTGCTGGCAGAGCCCTACAAGCCTGGGTAACCCCATCTCACACTGCTGTGCTGGGTTAGAGGTGCAC
The DNA here is from genome assembly GCF_047663525.1 of Anas platyrhynchos. NCBI lineage: Eukaryota > Metazoa > Chordata > Aves > Anseriformes > Anatidae > Anas > Anas platyrhynchos. Next base: position 5,732,398 of record NC_092614.1, read on the forward strand.
AATGTGGGGAAAAGAGGGCAGAATGAAGATGCTACTTTCCTGCTTCCCTCACATTACTCAGCAAACTAAGATCTGAAACCTCCATGCTGGATGTATGCACTTAGTGCAGCACAGGGCATCGCTGAAAGGCTGCAGGAAGGCTTAGTTCTGAGCCAGCTGCTCCCCAGCTCCACTCAATCTCCATAAAACTCCTCTACAAATGCATCAAGATGCAAATGATATTTCCTACTCTATAAGAAACATTACAGATCAGTAATAAATAGAAGAAAATTAAGTTAGGCTGCCAGCTCCAGCCTATCGCTACTTAAATATTATTGCAACAAATTTTGTGGGGGTGTATACCCCCCAGCCGTTTTTGTTTAAGTCAAAGGAGCAGTCCTATTTCAAGAGACTATGTTCAGCTTTTTCCTCTACTTTTACAAGGGGATCAGCAGCTAAAATAACCTGATAGCCAATACTCTGCTGCCCCAGCCCAAGAAAGCACCTCGGCAGGGTGGCCAAGGAGCACAAAAGAGAAACCTCACCCCCTTCCTACATCCCCAGCCCCATTTGCTTCTGCAGAAATATGCCAGAGAACAATGGCTGAAAGATCAAAATTGAGCTCAAAATGCCTCTAGAAATAGAAGAAACGATGGAAAGAGTGAGATCTCTATTGTTAGCTACAGAGTGAAATTTTTAATGCAGAGCAAACCTAAATTTGACTGCCCAGGATGTCTTTTTATTTTATTTTTTTATTTTTTTTAAATTAGAGTCAAAGCCCAACTATTTGCCAAATACAAATTTGCAGCCAGGGTAACAGAAACCATTTGCCAGTGACAGCTTACTGCTAAGGGCAATCTGAAACGGGTTTTCTCTCAAGATACCCTTAAATCCACACACACGTGCCTTGCTGATTCCCCACGCATTGCCATCCTGCTCAGCCTTCACCCCCACAGTCCTCTGAGCCACTTGAGAACTGAATCACAAAAAATTTTTCTCCACGTGTATTGGAGCAAGCATACCCTGCAACAGATCAGCTTTTTATGTAACAATGCAACTCTTCTAGAGCATTTGCTATTTAGAAATGAATTAATTCATTATTTTTACTGAGTAATGCCTAGTTGCCCTTGACATATGTGACAACAGAAAATAAATCTGTTTTCAGCCTTGAAATCATTTTATCTACCAGAATCTGAAGTGTAGTAAGAGACTTTAATTAAATATTCTTGTAATAAAAAATCGTGGATATCAGTGGACTTCTGAAATACACATCCTGCCTGTTAAGGCTCATCACCTGCAAAAGCATTCACTGCTTTATCAGTTCACCTTTCATTTGCGAGGGGACTATTTTCCGAAGAGCATGCCCTGATAAATGCATTAGGTAGGATATTTCTGGAGAAAACCATCCACAGAGCTCCTGGATTAAGCCTTTTTACAGCACTAGTACTCAAATGCGTTTTTAATCCTGGCTGACAAACTGCTTCCTACACGAACCACGAGCGCCTGGCAGAGCTGCCACTCCTCTGCGTTATTTCTGTCCGCCTCTCAGAACGTGCAAGCTTTGCTTTAAGGACCTGCATAAATATAAAGGAATGCATTTCAAATCCAGCACCAAGTGTTCCTTTCCCCAGCTGGACAACACGACAGATGCGTGGCAAACCCGAGCTTCTTCTGCAGCAGTACCAGCACGGCCCATGGCAGCCATCCCAGCGCCTCCTCCTGCGCTCGCCACAAGCCCGTTTCTCCCTTAGCACTGACCACCATCTCCCGCTGTACCCAGCAGCTTCGCTGTGCTCCCAGCTCTGCAGTTCGTACCCTCCACAAGCTACAAAACGATTTCAGAAAACTTCATTATGTTATCAATACACAAGCGTTTTTAGCACCACGCAGCTCGCACAAGAAAAGGATGTCGCTCAACCGAAGCAGATTTTCCTGAGTGTCCAAGGGACAATTTGAGGAAATCCGGCCACGTAGAAGACAACTAAACCAAAAAGCACCCAGAGAGGACGGAGGAACACACAGTTCCAGAGGCCTCCTCGTACCTCCCCACTCATATCCTCAGCACCATTACAGGGGCACTTGCCTGTCCAGCAATCGAGGAAGGATGTGGGTACTGGCAGCTCCTGTGTAGGGTTTCTGGCATAAAGGCACGAGTCCAGGGCGTTACAGGAGCTGCTGGAGCCCAGCGGGCTGCCCTGTGCTATAGTGGCAGTGCTGTCAGGGAACACTTGGAGCTCTCACAGTTTGGGTGCCCCCAGCACAAGCTGAAGGCCGTGCCTTTCCCCAGCACCACCCAGCAGCAAACAGAGGGAGCAAAATCCCTGCAAGTATGTTTAGGAAACCTTCAAGTATATTTACACAAGCCCTTTTTAAGCTAGTTAGTAGGTTACTGCTAGGAACTAGTCAAGACAACATGAATCTCAGTTCCAGCAAGGCACCAGAGCTGATCTTGCAGCAGAAAGAAAACGGCACCTGTTGCACGCCACGGCTGTCAACGCTGGCTTGAAGGTGACCCACATACATCTTCCCAGGTCCCGTGCCCACAACAGACACTTATCAGGCTTAAAGGAGCAAGAGAAGTCTTCTCCGCCTCCAGCTGCTGCTCTGATTTATCCAGGGAGAGGACTCCAAGGACAGGGAAGCTCCGTGGAGGTGACTCCAGTTCGAGGCGGTGCCTCCTTCCTGAAGCATCCATCACCCCCTACGGTACTGCAGTACCGGCCGCCAAACCGTACCTATGCAGAGCTCTACTCCAATAACACCCCTGTTTGCCAAGAGAAAAATGTGACTGCACAACGCATTGATAAATCTTATGCAGAAAGACAGACACAAAGGACCTCACCCTCGGATTTCTGACACAGCAGCAATGTTGCCTCTATTCCTCTGCCACTGATGCTAGCCATGAAGATGCAGCACTGGGAGGCTCAATGATCCTGACATGTTTTACTTTTACAAAGTAAAACTTACCCCAAAGAACAAATAGCTTTCTAACCGAAGTGAATACCACGATGTCTGATCTTTCAGAGACTGGTTTTCAAAGTTGCACTGATTGCAGTTTTCCTCGAGTAAAACGTGACACTGAGCTGTCCTTGTCTTTTGGGAGAGCTCAGCCCAGAAAGCAATGTGAAGTTATTTGGGTATTTTCATGCATAGATAAAAATGCCTCTTCTCATCCTGAATTGCAAGACCAGCATCCTAAGCAAAAACAAAGCACTGCACTAACTGGGAAAGAGAATGAATAATAAGATCTCTGGAATATTACAGAAGAGTAGCGTGGGTGAGCACAGAGCACAAAAAATATGGTTAATATTTGTGAATTGTTAAGGCTGATGATAGAGGAAGCTAAAGAAAAACATGTTTCCCATTACTCAGACCCCACAGGAGGTTAAGTTGGCGGTACACAATAGCAGTGAGCTACTACCTGGCAGTTGTTGGCGAAAACGTTAAATGCTAAGGCAAAGATGCTCTTCATTTGAAACGGCTTAACTCATTTAACGTTCTAATCCTAACCAGGGGATTATGAAACAGCTTCTGAAGCTGAGGCAGGTTTTGCTCTCTGCACTAGTTGTTTATACGACAAATATTGTTAAAGCATTGTATGTTTAAAATCTTTTGTGCAAAAACATATGCACATAGAGGTCTGCACGTATATCTGTGTGTTCATACACGTCATAGCTGCCACGCAGATGTTGGCAAACAAGTGCTAGGCAATGTCAAACAGCTCTGAGTAATAGAAAGTGAAGTTTCCTCTGCATCTGTGTACAAACGGGGATTGCCTGTTGCAAAAAGCATCTCAGCTCTCCCGTGCCAGCTGTTAGGTGCCAAAGTACCTTCAAGCCTCTGGTCCAGAGCAGAGGCATGGACGAAGAAAGCCGAGTGCCCACTTACCAGGGCAGAAGCGGGTGCACTCCTGCCTGCTGGCTGTGTGGGACCACGGCTGACTCAGGCAGAGGGGCTGGAAGGGAAACGCTCACTCACCACTGCAAATAAAATCTGTTGAATATCAAAATGGAAACTTAAGATACTAAAGGAGCTCTGAAGAAAAACAAGAGAACTGAGATGCTGCAACGTAAAACCCTACAGCAATATGTAAGACTATGTTCCTGATGGAAAGCAGGTGTGCATGAGGCATCGCCCAATGCAGTTTGTATCAAAAGATCCAACGCATCAAGTGGCAACAGAATCCAAGGAAAGAAAACAACAAAGCAATGAACATTAAAATTGCAAACAGCAGGAGCCTGCTGCACGCAGATGACGAGCACCAGCACTAGCATGCAGAAAGATGAGCTGAGGCAGAGCTGGGTCAGCAATAGCCTGGGAGAAGGAGACAAATTAAGCTCTTCCAGCACAGAAGGCTGGAAGAGGATTATAACTACTTTCTCTCTAAATACACACATACCACAGAGCTAAATAACAGACAAATAATGACTCTACCCTAAAGGACAGAAGAAATAGGTATAGAATGATACCAACGCTACCACTGCTAACAACTGGCAGTTAAGAAAGGGTTCCTAGCCAGCAGAGGAAGGCAGCACTGTAATAGCCTATAGCAGGAAGCAGTACAGACAAAACTAAAATTATGTGAAAATTATGAAAGGGATGACAATATGATGCGTACAACAGGGATTACACTCAGCAACAGATGCCCTAAATGCTGTGTTTCTAAAATTAAAAAAAAAAAAAAAAAAAAACTCTAAAGGAGTTAATAATTAGTTTAAGGTTTTTCTGGACATCCAGAAAAATCCTCTGAAGAAGCTCCCAGACTTCCACAGCCCTGCTTGCACAAGAAGAGAACGAACACCTAAAAATGTCCATTTGGAAAGAGTCACCTTGGCATGACAGTTTCCTTTTCTGATCTACAGCCGCGCAAAGAGCCCTGCAGCGCCCAGCGGGTCACGCATGGGGTCCCCCGGGACAGACAGCCCTGAGGCAGCTCAGCACCGTCCTTCCCATCTGCTCCTTGTGACTGCTAGGTTAGCTGGCTGGAAGCTTTTGTTCAGATCTGGAAGGAGCTGCATTCTCCCTCTGTGACAAGCTCATAAACATCGATCTTCTCCTATTAAAAGGAGGAATGATTGCATTAGGGGCGGCAGCAATACAGACCCCAATGATCCTTCTTCTGTATACAGATACACGACACACACATTTAACACATTTTCCATTTGCTTCATCTAACAGCAGATGCCTGCTTCCCTCACAGGCCTGAGCAGCAATACAGAGATTACTTCCATCTTACCACCTGAAAGCCATTTTATTAGCACAAAGGCACCTATCTTAGCAATTAGGGGATTTTTATTTTTTTTTTAGTAGGGTGGTGACTTCTGCTTACTTTTTGTTTGCATAGTTTACAGCCAGGTGATGTCAGTTCTGCAGGGAGCTCTGTTAGTCCAGTGCTATTTTATTGGGTGCAGTTAAGAACCTGAATGTAGCTTTGGGGATTTGGCTATACTACTGCCAGTACTTTGCAGTGTTATCAAAACCAAAAATTATAGTTCCAAGACTAAATGGTTTGCCTGGTCAAAAGGCACATGAGAAAAAGTGTGCTAAAGGAGAACTACAAGATACCAGCATAGTGTCTATAATCTAATTAAATGGGTTGTTCTGCCCCACAAAGATGTCTTTCTCCGTATCAGTTCTTCACAGTATTATCAGAAAATATATATGGTAGAGCAGCACGGGTACAGATAATCAGAAAGCTGTTCCCTGAGCGTGAAAACACCAGCTCCACTTTCCAATTAAGAAATAATGACCCAGAATACCTGCATTTGTAATTAACACCTCCATTTTTGGAGTTGTTGTTGCCTCACATTTCTTCCAAGAGCCAAGCAATCAACTATTTAATTACAGGGAATCGCTACTTGTCGTGTTTCATCTAAACCTCTTTGAAAAACCCTTAAAAGAACAAAACTTTATGCAACCATAAGATATTAGCCTAGGATGCACGTCAGAGAACTGACACGCTAGCTGGGAAGACACCTGCTAGGTGCAAATTCCTTCCATTTATTTAGAAAAATTACTCAATGGCAACAAAGACAAGACTAAAAATATTCTCTTGAACTTGGGATTTGCCCTGTGACAGCCTGAGATGCTGCCATCCCTTGCTTATTTCCAACTCAGCCCGTCAGTGACGCGCTGTATCCAGCACTGACCTATTCCAGGATGCTGACAACCGTACCAAGTGCTCCCCAATTACAAGCAGCTCATTTCTACAGAAAAAGCAAGTAACTTCACACAACTTTAGGGCATAACTTACTCCAGATTTTTTCTGATAGAAGGTTACTGCCTTATTGCGGCCCAGGAGACTGCAGAAACAGGTTCTATCTTTTTATGCTGCAAATACTTAACCCTTCTGAACTACCTGCCCTACATACATACGAAAGAGCACGCCAGCACTGGAACAGGGCACGAGAGTGCAAGAAGAGCGATAAATTCAGCCTTGATTTAACAAGCAGTCGTACCAGTTGGCTCCAACCCAGAGGAACAGGATACTGTGCTGACGGCTTTTCTATTAACCATAGTGGCAGTGTTCCTTGCTTGAATTTTTCTGTTCACAGCTCTTCTCCAACACAACTCTCCAATTCCTGAAAGTCAAGAAACTTGTGGAAATGGCCAGTAAGGAAAACTTCACAAAATCAGGTCTCTGCCAGAGAACAGCCTGGATTTGAGACAACGTCCTGACGGATATGCCTGGAAAATGGCTGCATCACAGAGACCACACTCTGAACTTGGTCTCTCCGAAATATTTCAGTTACTACCTTGTCACTATCTGTCACAGCATTCAGGGGTCAGCTAACAGTCACTGCATCAGCTCTCCTAAAGCTTGTCCCCTCAGAGTGCGTTTGGCCAGCAGCCACCAACTCCCACCTGGATCAGAAAAAAATGAAGACCTACCATAAAAAGCTGTATTTTACTTTTCAGATTTCTAGTACATTTTCACATAAAAAAAATGAATAAACAAAAATTTTATTCCACTGAAAACCACGTCCTGCCTGGCAGGCAATTTAGCAGAATGTAACCACGACTATTTTCCAAGGACTGCTTTTCTGGAGACTTAAGCAGAGCCGATGTTGTAACAGTTATGAGCTCCTCCAAATTTACAGCAAGGGCATCTCCCAGACCACAGGGTCCTCCCCTGAACAACCTCTGCGCTCTAAGAAACAAGGATAGGAAGAGAGAAGATCTTGTTATGGAAGAGAGCAGCATTTACGAAATTCACACTTAAAGGAAACCACAAAAGGATTTTTTGATTTTTTCCAGATTTTTTTCACCTCCTTGGCTACAGATGGCAAATTCTGGCCTGCCTTGGCAAGAAAGGAAGTGACATACCAACATCTTCAAAAGCAGAGGATGAGAGGCCACACTGACATCTCCCTGTTGCACTGTATTACTCAGAATAAGCTTGGGGACACAGTTTCTATAACGCTACGCCAAGCAACAAATTAAAGGTAATCAAAGATGACAAGGTCAGATATCCCATGGCCACAATCATTTGTGTGGTCTCACAGCTGGCAGAATTTTACTCCAAATAAGCTAGCATGGGTTTTCATAAACCAGCAGTCCTGTAAGAACACACAAGTGCATTTGCAATGAGTTCACAAGAACACAGCTGCAGAAGAGATCTAAACCATTCAGATTTTGTTTTCTTCCATTTCCCTAAAACACTGCTAAAAAAAAAAAAAAAGTTCTTTACACTATGCTTTTTAGTATTTCCAGAAGTGTAAGTGATGACAGAAGAACGAGTACCACACTAAGAAAGAACCAAGCTGATTCCCAAACATTTCTTATGTTGCCTAATGACACCTGCACCTATGAAGTGAGGTTCCATACGTAAGCAGAAGAGGTAAGAAATCAGAATTCATAGCTTTAATAAACATGAAACCTACCCTTGTTATTTCAAAGCTTCTACCAAACTACCCAACCTAAAATTGTCCTTTGACTGCATGGAGTACAGGAGAGCATGCGTTAGTCCAGCAACGTCTCCAGCGTGACGTTACACCGAGGGGTACAGCCTGTCCCTCGCTGCCATTCCCACAACCGCTATATTTTCTCTATCTGACAGTCGATTTCAACAGATATCTGCAATGCATCTTCCGCGCAAGTCACACGCTCTTCTAGAGAGGTTATGATACAGTTCTGCAAGATAAAGTAAAGGCTACGATTAACTGAATGAAACCAAAATCATCTGCAACCAAATACAGATCGGAATTTCTTCTGAGAGGCAAACAGGCCAGTGTCTCCTACTACTGTGCCAACGGGAATACCGTGTGATGCTTAACTTACATATATGAGTCCCAAACAGCAAAAAAAAACAAAGGTTGGGTTACACAAGTTGCAGCTATCATAGAACTGTAATAATCCTTCACAAGACACACACCAGTCTCTGATGGGGATCATCACCAACTTCCACTCTATCCGGTCAACATTCAGCAGGCATGACTTCCTCTCTGAAAGAAGCCATCCTGCCAGTTGTAAGGGTAGAACTGCAGCCATGTAACCCTGCTTCATTCCCTACGCCTCTCATCTACGTACCTCCTCAATCTGCTGCAGATACAAGCAGAAACACAGCTCGTTCTGCATCAGCAGCCCAACACTGGCCGGAATAAGGCTGAGAAGTCTCTAAACGCACCACATGCTAAAAAAAATCATCTGGCCTTTCTACATCCCTTTGAGAAGTAATTCCTAACAAGGTGCACGTCGACAGCCTACAGCACCAACCATCTTCCAGAGGTCCAGTCTCAGTGCAAGGGAACTGGAACTGACCACAGACGCAGCCAGACAGCTTTATGCGTTCCCTCCTCTCTCGCAGATACTGACCGACGTCCTTGCATGCTCAAGGGGCTGCCTGCGCACCTCGTGACTGCATGCAGAGATACAGGACAAATTGGAACAGAAGCAGCCATTATTTCTAATCAGCATAAACTATTTTTCCTGTAAGCTTCCATCACCATTAACTACTGTATCCGCCTTGCAACTGAGGAAAGCCAGTGCAATTAAGGGAGTAGAGGAATATATCTCAAACTGCACTGGGCATTAATAATATTTGCTCTATCATTTGTATACATTATTTAAAACGTTAGCAGACGATTTTGTCTCTCTTCTACCTCAAGAAAGTCATTCATTTCTGTCTGCAGAAGTAAGCATTCAGAAGTCAAATCACCGGAGTCTAATAAAATAGACTAAGCTCTAGGTTGCATTGCAGGACATTTTTTCAGGCCATGTGTACTCACTAAAGCTTTCTCTATGCATTCTCCAGGTTTAAGCACCTTTTTAAAATGTTGACAACAGAACAGCATCAGTGTTCCAGCATCAGACTCACCTGCTGTATCTAGAGATATCACACACCTCCATCCTCCTACCCACTGTTCCTTACTTACATAGACAAGGATCACAACAGGTCTAGTATCACATCCGAAACGTATGCTGTTGCTTGCTCATCTGACCTCTGCATCATTTTTCGAGCTGCTGCTATCCCACATGCAAGCTGGAGGGAGCAGACAGCTTGTTTATTAATTTACATTAACAGCATTCACCATAGTGCAAGATTGGACCAGGCTCAGAAAACGGTATGAAACACTTTGCTTAAGAACACTCCTCACGGCATTAAATAATCTGATAATTCCGCAACAATTATATTTATAGATAATTCATGAGAATACTGAATAGCAAGAGGCTTCCTGGTAACCCAAAGAAAGTATCACCCTCTTGATCTGCAAGATTACGTGACAACGAAGCTCCAATCTTTCTCCTAAATTTGCATAAATCCCCCCTTTTCTCCACAACACATCCGAGTTAGCCAAATAAAGGCACATTTTTCAGGTTCTTGCGAGCACAAAAGCACAGAAAGAGCTCACAGCAGCAGGAAAAGTTGGGGATGATCCCTCTCCTTACTCCCTGCAACATCAGTCTCCACCACTCAGATCATTCATGAAGCCTTTCCAGCACACCAGGGCAACCGAAAACTAACCCAGCAAACCATGTGGATGGTCCTCTGTCAACTCAGCAAGCCAAATAGGAGCAGGGTACCCAGCAAGCAGGGATAAGACAAGACAGCAGCAGCCAGATTAGTTTAGGCTACAAGGAGTATCAGAACAGTATCATTCGTTATGGCTAAAACAATCTTACAACAGATGAAAGCAATGGGCTCCTGATTTTGGCAAGACAAGAAAACTGAAAAACGTTAGTCAAACAGAACACAGATTCCTCCTAGATTAGCTCCTGGGATCACTGCAGCAAACATTGGGATGATGAAGAAAGGTGGAAGGAAGAAAGTGCGACCACAGATCTGGAGCAAGGACAGAAGAAAAACTCTTCATAATAGAAAGACTGCATTAACACTTTTTTTTCCTCAATTAACAGCAGCATTTTTGAGGTGGCACTCCAGCAGATCTGCTCACCTGTGACGCATAGCTTATCACTGGGCCAAATTTTTCCCCACTGCTCTATACCACAACACTGCACCATCTGCTGTTGCTTCCACCAGACAAAAACACCATAGGAAAAAAAAAAAGCACCAGAAAACCTATTCCCCAATCAATGAGACTGTTGGGTCAAGACAGAAGACTTCAGCCTGAAGCAGGCAGTAACGAGAAATGTGCCTTTCACAAGCTGGTGTCCAGCAGAGGATGACTGAGCTCACAGCACAGAGCTGAGCAACCTTAACTGCAGCTTGCAGCTCTTGGAGGTTGGACCTGAAAACAGAGGGGATATACCAGGCAATACCAAAGTAATTTAACAGACAAGACTGTCCTTTTATATTTTAAGGCCTTTTTGACCACTTGTTAATTTTACCTAAGCAGTCAGTCACTAACGATTTATTATTATTTTTTTTATTATTTTTTTTTTAACAAGCGTGCAGTAAAACCCCGCACAAACATTATGTTTTATCACAGCATAGCTTGGACCCACGTCACAGGATGGTGCTTGGCCAGCACCCACAGGCCAGAGGACTCAGTAGGGCCACAGAAAACCTGCCCCATATCCCACCAGGGCCTCAGAGCACCCCGAGGGGACCCAACAATCCCACCCCACACTCCACAATCAGGAAAAGGATCACCTGGGGCACCCCAAAAACCTGCTCCCCACAGCACCAGAGGGCCATTATAACCTTACAGCATCCTTAGGGAACCTTAAAGCCGCTCCCAAGCACCAAAGTACCACTGGGGCTCTTAGGGGACCCAATCATCCGGCCACAAACCCTGTAGGGCGAGGGCACATCCAAAGCCTCACGGTGCTCCTAGTCACCCCAGAACCTCACCCACAGCACCGAGGGATCACCAGAGTTTCACAGCACCCTTAGGAGACCCTAGGACAGCCCCCTGCTCCCCCGCAGGAACCCCACCTCACCCTTGAGGGATCCTAAATCCTATCCCGCACCCCAAAGGGAGAGGGGTCACCAGGCTTCACGGTACCCCTGAGGAAACCCCCTCGTCAAGGGGTCACCACGACCTCACAGCACCCCTGGAGGACCTCAAAACCAGAGAGCCCCCCACAGCCTCACCGCACCCTCAGGGACCCCCAAAACCCCACTATCCGAGGAGAGGGCTCACCACCTCCTCCCGGCACCCCACCCCTACTAAGCGACTGCCCTGCGAGAAACCACCCCTCCGTAAACCGCTCAAAGAGGAGAAAAGCGACCCGAAGGGGCCGCACCGAAGGCGGCAAGGAGCCGCGTTCCCCCCCCCCCTCCTTCTCCTCCCCTCACTCACCCGCCCCGCCATCTTGTCGCTGCCCTCAGCCCGCAGCGCCGCCTCTCAGCCGCTCCGCAGCGCCGGGCCCGCCCCGGAGCCGCCATGGGGCGGCGCAGCGCAGGCGCCGGGCAAGCAGCCGGGGCCCGGCGGTGGGCCAGGGGCTGCGGGCATCCGAAAAACCCATAGGTTTTTCGTCCCTAAGGGCTGGAGAATCGGCCCACGGCTCCGAAGGAGCGTAAAAAAGCCCTGGGCAGCAGCAGGGAAGTGGGAAAATGTAGAGAGAAACAAGCCCGCTGGGAAAATGTAGAGAGAAAGAAGCCCACAAGCACCGAGGGCAATGCAAGAGGTGCTCCAGGCACGCTGCACAAGTTCCCCTGCAGCCTGTGGAGAGGCCCCTGGTGGGGCAGGCTGTCCCGCTGCAGCCCCTGGGTCCCGCAGCGGAGCAGATCTCCACAGTGGAGCAGGTGGATGTGGTCTGGAGGAGGCTGCAGTCCGTGGAGAGCCCCCACGGGAGATGCTGCTCATGGAGAGGAGCCCACGCAAGGGGCAGGGGGTCTGGGGGGAGCTGCTGCCCGTGGGGGACCCGTGTTGAGGCGGTTGGACCCCTCTGCTCTGCCCTTGTGAGGCCCCGCTGGGAGCACTGTGTCCAGGTCTGCGGCCCCCAGCACAGGAAATAACATTCCCTGTGCTGCCCAGGGGAAAGAGGTAGAGAGGAAGGTGGATGGAGGACAAAGGTGATTTTTAAGTTTGCTTTTTGTTTCTCACTGCTCTACTGCTAGTACTAAGCAATAAATCATATTAATCTCCCTCAGCTGAATCTGTTTGGCCTGTGACAATAATTGGTGAGGAATCTCCCAGACCTTATCTCAACCTGTGAGCCCTTTACATCAGATTTTCCTTTCTCTTCCTTTGAAGTGGGGGAGTGAGAGAGCAGCACTGGGGGCTGGCAGGGTGCGGCAGGAGGTCAGCTGGCTGCAGCAGGGGTCAGGCAGGGCTCAGAGACCCTTCACATCTCCAGGCCCCTGGACAAGGAGTTTTACAGAGCTTTCAATAAGCAGTTTCACAATTCTTTGTGGAATAAGAGGGACTTTAATCTTTCAAATTGCTGCTAGGAGGCAGTGCATCATTTAGCAGCAGATAATACTTTAAATGGGATGCTGTGGCATTCTCCAATAATTGGTAAATCCAATTACTTACCTTTTCTTGAACTGCCTTTCCATTCAATTGCATATGGCTTATACTAACAGCATCTTGCCATGCTGTGGTTTGTGCTAAAAATTACAGCTGGGTGCAAACAGAAAGCCAGGTAAGAGGAGTTTAGCACTACTACTCCAGTCTCGACCAGTGTGCTGGAGCCTGGAATCACGCCCATTCTTTGGCAGGGAGGGCCAGGGGCTTGTAAAGCAAGTTGCTTGGCCTTCGCTCCTGACATGGCTGTTTTCAGCCCATGCAAGTCTTGCTTCTACAGGCAGCTGGCGTAGTCTGGTCCAATTTGAGTACTCACTGAATCTTGGCAACCAGACTTCTGGATATGGATCTGCATGGGGCCCCCCCATCCTGGGATTTGGCTGAAGCAGTGCTTCTCTCTTAAGAACAAATCATATCGGGTAAACTGTCTCACACTGAGAGATGAAGAGAGCTGCATCCCCCAGTGTAATGTTCCGTGGGAGAATGAAATTCCAATTATGGTCTTTTGTCTTGACTGCTTTGAAGGAGGAAGGCAGCAAACAGTTGGACTCCAAAGCAAGGTTCAATACTGTCTCCAAAGCTGACCTCAATGGCCTGGAAATCAATGCTGGGCACGAGTTCTAGTGCATTAGCAACCTGTTACATCAACTTCCTGTGCAGGGCTTTGACAACATAATAAAATATTAATATTGATTTAACTGCCAGTTAGCTGCCTTGCACAGGTAGTAATGTCAGTGGTAACAGAGCGGGGAATGCAGACTTCATGCAGGGGGAAAACAGGGTCCCTTCAGCAGGCAACTGTAAGCTGGTGCTCCAGGAATCTCCAACTAAGAACTGACAGGTATGGCTGCAATTTGCTGTGTATTGTTGGTGGACATGAGCTCTGCCGAGTTAGATGCTTTACAAGCACATCAAGACTATGGAAATAAAAACAACAACTAAAAACATTTTGCCTTGGATGTATAGCTAACACCTGCAGTAGTGCAAATAGCCTGTCAGCTTAGGGCAGGTACCTGCTGGGCAGTTCTTGCTGGTGGGGGTTTGCTTCGTGGCCTCAGTTAAATGTAAAACCAGCTGTGAGGCTGACATGTAAACACCAGTCAGATGAAACAGCATTTTCCTCTGCAGTTGGCAAAGCTGCCTGGCCTGAAGGGTCCTCCTTGCAGGAGTCAGGTACCGTACTGCTGCACCCCGAGCTGTGAACTCTGGCTAAACAGTGTAACGGGGGGGATTTTCTCATCACTCTGAGCTTCCCAAAGCTCTCTGCCCTATGGCCTTGAAAAGTCTTTTACAGAAACAAGCACAGGAAATATGACCTCTGCATCTGCAGGGAGATAGTCCTGTTATGGACCTCTCAACAGCTCACAGCCAACTTACAGTATGGTCTCGTAACACCTAAGACCCCAGCCGAAGTCCAGGCTGCTGGGCAGATTTCGATTTGCAGCAACTCTTCCTACTTTAACTGAATGTGCTTATGGCTCCTGATAAATGATTCTGCAGTGTGCGCAACCCATTTTAATGCACTATTATTAACTTAGTAGAAAATTTGCAGTCTCCAAGACAGAAAACGCTGGTTCAGTCATGTAAAATCTAGCTGCTGGCAAGTAATACCTGTTGAGTCCCTGCTTTGCCCTTACACAGCCACTAACGAATCCATCGGGGCAGCCTTTGTGGCCCAGCTCCTCCGGAATCAGGCCTGGGCACTACTACAGAGCCCCCAGCTCCAGCAAATGGTAGAAGAATGCTCGTGGCACTGGGACCTGTGGGTTAAGCCTTGGAAATCCAGTGCCAGCCTGGTTCACTGATTGTTACTGCTCTGGATGGATAGAAGAAGGGATGGAGCAATGGGTGAATGGAAGGTGGAGGTAGATGGAGATGTGGAGAGAAGGGTAGAGGGAGGGGAACAGGTGGAGGGCTTGAACTGAGAAGAAAGCAAGAGAGGGCTGGAGGTGGATGAGTGCACAGGGAGGCAGGAATCGCCAGGATCATTCTTGGTGTGTTAGGGACAGCACCAGGAGCCCTTCCCTCCATCACACTCCAGCTCCTCCCCAGCAGGGCCTGCCGCTCCTGGGGCTCTACCTGGCCTCTGTCTGTGTAGTCCTGTGGTTGGGGAGGAAGGATCCTGCTCCAGCTCGAGCTCCAATCTCAATGCAGAGGGGAGACTGCATGGAGATAGATTGCATAAGGAGGGAGGCCTGGAGGCTGCTGAGGGCTGTGGCTGCTTGGGCTTCAGGCTGGGATCTGGGGAACAAGAGGGCACATGAGGGAATGGCAAGGGTAGGATGTCAAGTCTGTCACTTGGCCTCAGTGTCCCCATATTTCACCTTTATTTTTAGGGGAAAAAAAAAAAAAAAAAAGCAAATCTTCCCAAACCAAACACTATGGCCGCACAACTTTCTCTTGGATTTCTGTGGGGCAGGGAGTGAGGGGTGATGATGCTGTAGAGCCGTGAATGTTACAGAACCAACACCTTCACCGCTCACCCTGTGGTCTCCCCAGGCAAAACCTCTCGGTCAGGCAAACACCTGTGGGCAGAATCCCAGGGCAGGCAGGGTGGTCCCAGTCCCTGGTGAGCTTAGGGAGGCACAGGGGGCAGGATCGGGCCCAGCACAGAGCATTTTGCAGCAGCCAGGCTTGTCCCAGTGATCTGCCAGTGAACCTGCACCGGGCTGTGGTGCGCTGAGGGGAGCGCTGGAGGCGGGCTGGGCAGGGATGGGAAGGATGCATCAAAACAAGTCATCGAGTCATAAGAAAACATCCGTGCCTCTATCCAAAAAGAGTCACCGTGCAATTACGGCAGCAAAAACAGCATCCCTAGATTGCACAGAAACAGCTGGAGCAGTGAAAACCAAGCTGGGATTGGTTTCAGGGCTTTTAGGTGTTTTTGTTTGTTTGTTTGTTGTGTTTTTTTTTTTAGGCACAGCACAGCAGGCGCTGAGAGAGCTGCCCACAGACCCAGAGGGCCCCGGGAATGCCCTGCTGCCAGTGCCAGGCACAGAGCAGCCGCCGCGGGCAGCGCCTGAGGGGGGCAGCGCCTGAGGGGGGCAGCGCCTGAGGGGGGCAGCGCCTGAGGGGGGCAGCGCCTGAGGGGGGCAGCGCCTGAGGGGGGCAGCGCCTGAGGGGGGCAGCGCCTGAGGGGGGCAGCGCCTGAGGGGGGCAGCGCCTGAGGGGGGCAGCGCGAGCCCGCCCCAGCACCGCAGCCGCTGTCTCCGGGTAAAAAATTCCCTCGAGGGCCCTCATAGGCCGGCCGGCAGCCGCTGCGGGCGGGAGGACGGAGCGAGCTGATTTCTCATTGGCTACTCCTTGTCAGGCAGGAGCCAATCGGAACACAGCCCCGTTTCCCCGTAACTCTCGACGCCCGAACAGCCGCGTGGAGCAGCGGCGCGCTCACGCGGCGCGGGGAGGCCCGAGGCGCCAGGACGGCTCCTCATTGGCCCGCTCCCTCAGGAGCCGGCCAATCGCGTCGGGCGCGCGGGGCGGGGCCGGCGGTTGCCCCGGCGGAGGCTAACGGCCGCCTCAGGCCTCAGGCAGCCGCCATGGCGGGGCGGGGAGGGGGCGGCAGCGCCGGGGACCGGTAGCGCTGAGGGCCGGGAGGAGCCGTCCTGGGCACCCATGGAGGTGAGGCGAGCCGCAGGGTGGCCGGGAGAGCCGGAGGAGCCGGCTGCGAGGCCCGGGAGGCCGGGCCGCTGCACTTCTCCTGTCAGAACCCCAGTGGGGAAATTGGGGTGCCGGTAACGGAGCAGGGCTGGAGGAGGGCGAGGCGCTGTGCCCCGGTGGGATTCCTGTCACCAGCCCGCTTCCCTCAGCGCCCTCACTGCTGGGGCTTGGCCGTGGGCACCACCTGTGAGGGGTGCGGGCTGCCGGTACCGGCATGAGGTGCTGCAAAGCCAAGCTCCAAAGAGCCGTATAAAAATTTATTTGGGAAAAATGGTGGTGGGGATGGGGAGGTGTAACCCGTCTGTAGGAGCTCCCCATGTCCGTGTGTCCCTGTGTGCCCTTGTTCTCTGAGATCACACGCCGTGCAAGTACACAGTAAGTGCTATGTGGCCCTCCTGGATGAGGAGATTACTGAGGAGAAAACATGGTGTAATTTGGATTAAAATGTCACGTTTTTTCACATTGCTTCTGGTTTTGTATGTTCAGCACAGTTGTAATGTCTGAAGAAACCAATGTGTTAAAATACATTGGTGTAATTGCAATGTAAACAAGAAAAAAGCTCGCGCTGGACCGCGTTTTCCTCTAGATAAAACATTTTAGAGAGGAACACTAATTCCAAACAATTTCGGAATGTTAGCACTGTCAAACTTGTATATTTGCTGAAAGTAGAAAGTGTTACAAATGCAGGGATGAGCAATGAAGCTGGTGAAGGGACTGGAAAATGAATTGTGAGGAGCAGCTGAGGGAGCAGGGGCTGCTTGGTCTGGAGCAGGAGGCTGAGGGGAGGCCTCGTCTGTAGCTCCTGACAGGAGGTGGCAGTGAGGTGGCTGCCGGTCTCTTCTCAGGCAACAAGTGCTAGGATGTGAGGCAGCAGCCTCGAGTTGTGCCAGAGGAGTTTTAGAGTGGATGTCAGGACAAACTTCTTCACTGAAGTGGTGGTGAGGCATTGAGCAGGCTGCCCATGGAATGGTGGCATCCCTGTTCCTGGGGGTGTTTAAACCTGTCACTTAAACGTGTCTCACACGTCTCTTAAACGTGTGGATGTGGCACTTACAGACACGTTTTAGTGATGGGTCTCAGCAGGGCAGGCTGGTGGTTAGGCTTGGTGATCATGAAGGGCTTTTCTAACCTAAATGAGCCTATGATTTTAGGTGCTCCAGTAATATTTTTAATAGTATGCAAATAACTTCATTTCTGAGCTAAGGTGTTTTTTTTGTTGTTTTTTTTTTTTTGTGTGTGTGTGTTTGTTTTTTTTTTTTAGCTAATCAGTCGTATTTTAACTTTAATTTTTATTTTGTACCTTAGTGTTCTGAAAAAGGGAAAAAAAGCCAAGGTTTTTGTGTTTTCATTGCCTTTTCCTGCTGGCTGCATCTTTCTGAGCATATCCAGTTTGGCAGTGGTGGGGGTGGTTCTTAGGTGGAGATTGTTTCCCTGTGTTAGAAAATGGGGCACATTTCCCCAGTAGCTCACAGTGTGTGCATTACAGTAAAATTACAGCTCATGAAATCTGAAAATACATGTATGTGCGTGTATGTAGCACAACATATCTGATAAGAGCAGCAATGAAAGGATCACTAAAGAGGACAGGTGTCTCATGGTGCATAGATGGCCAAACAACCTGTCTGCTCTTGCTGTTCAGAAGCCCAGCGGAGAACACAGGTTTCCTCTTCACCTGCACCTCCTCTGTCTTTAAGCACCTTGTGAATTTCTTATGGTTGTTGGATCAAACTTGGATCTAAGAGTAAATCTGAAAGTGTTGTAATGACGTTATGTAGAGCTAACTTGCTGAGGACTCAGATGAGCAGAATGCACAGGTAAGTGAAAATGTTAGAGAAGTTAAAGTTGGTATAAGATCTACAACTTTGAGGTCTATGTTTAATTATGTCCTTCTACCTCTTTGTTTTTACCCCCTTGTCTTGCGTAGCCTAAAGTTGCATGCAGAGGTGGCAGTCGCTGCTGGAGTAGCACGGAAGCTGGCGGGAGGCTGACTGATGTATTCAGTAGTGTAATGACGGGCTCTGGCTCATTGTATGGTTGCTACAAATCACAGGTTCAGTTGATTATAATTTTTTTTTTTATATCTTTGTAAGACTTTTTGTTGTTTGTAAGCAAAACAGTCAAAAATATTTCTAATATTTTTTCTTATACTGGAGAACACCAATTACAGTGTCTGATTTGTTCACACTACGTGTCTGGTAGTGATGCCCACCAGAAATGGCAGTGACTCTTTTAGTACAGTCACAATAAAGGCTGTTCACTTGTGTATCCCATCTTTTGCTGCCTCACTTTTGTTTTCAGATTTTGCCCAGTACCATCTGCTGTGCTGGGATAGATTTTGAAAGCTTCCCTGTCATCCCCACTGCACCCAGAATTCCAAGAAAACTCCCCCTAAGAGAGATTCAAATTTGAGAATAATAGAATAACTGCAAATACCATAGGGCCTTCTACCCCTTCTCTCCCTCTCAACTTTCATAGTTCATGAACTTTCCATAAACTTGCTTTGTTTATTTTGCACTTTCTCTCCCTGTTTCATCCCAAACATCACAGATATTGGGCTGACAGTACTGGAAAGAGGGAAAGGACAACAGATAAGTTCCATTTGAACATTTCATGGTTTTAGAGGCAGAGTGACAGAAGACACAGGCATTTATGTAGAAAGCTGATTAATGTGTGAGAGGTAGCATTAACCAACAAGAGAGACTGCAGAGCAAAATGTGTGGGAGGAGAAATTAGGACTTCGGCTGCAGATGTGCTAAATTTAGCTGAATAAGTCATGGAAGAGTTAACCGCTGGCATGCTGAAACGTGGGGTGTTTAGAGCCAGCAGAGGGAAATGGGTTTAGAGTAAAGGGACATCTGAAGCTAAAAAGCAGTTTTTGAAGTTGCTTGTACTGAGCTCACCTGGATTAAAAAAATGGAAAGTCACAGGAGCAAAATCGAGAGATTGTGACTGAGAGTTAAAGTCAAAAACAATAAAATGTAAGGATGAAGGGAGGGGATTAGGACTTGGTTAGAGGGTGTCTAATGAAGCATTTAAAAAAAAAATTGAGAGATATTATGAAGTGTTACTCAATGTGAGAGATGAAGGGGTAGTGGAGTTGAGGAAGATAATGTTTCGATTGTGCTTTGTTCTTCTGTTAGCATAAACATTTGTAACAAAGTGAGGAACAAATGACTATTCTAAAGAAAACTGAGAAGGAGAAGCTTAGATCTTGCAACAGGTATTTGAGTGGCATGCCATAGAGTCCAAGCATTCACATAAACCAGCCTGTTGAGCAAGAGAATTAGTCTGGCCGGTAGGAAGCGCCATGATAGTTAAGTATATTAGATTTCTTTTCATTTTGCATTTCATAGCCGTAAAGTTTATGGCTGATACGGCCTGGAATTTTTACTTCTATTGTTATCTGCACTGGGCAGTAGCCAGTAGCAGAATTTTCTTTTTGACATAACACTACAACCATGTGGTTTGTTTTTCTTTCTCATGATCTGGTTACTCCAGGGGTAAACTCATGTACAACCTGGTAGAATGATGAAATGACAATTTGATTTAATATTATAATTTATAAAAAGTGTTTCATATTGAAATCAGTGCTTTTATTGTATATAAAATGCAGAATGAAGAAAATGTAGACCTACCTCAGACCTACAGTTCTTCCCTTTCAACATCAGAATACTCTGCACCTGCAGACCCTTCCCTTCTATATGCACCATGGTCTGTATATGGAGATGACAATAAGCAGTCTGCCACTTCCCAGATTAATGTGAAGTCCAGGTAGGCAGTTTTGACAGAGATCATTTGTGTTGAATGAATAGATTTTTTGTTGTTTTGTGTGACTTAAATCTAATGAAATATTTAAAGTAATTATTTCAATTGATATGCAATTTGTTCTCAGAATTCAGACTGAAAGGAATGATTATGGCAGTGAAACAGATTTATATGGTCTAGTGTCTAACATCTTGGAAGAACAAGATAAATCGCAGCCATATTGTGCTGAGGGGTGAGTAGGTTGCTGTGCGAGCACTATTGTCATTCACTTTCTCTGACAAAAACTACCCTCACTGATCTGCATCTGCTTTCTATTTGTCATCTTCATGTCAGCTGCTAGCAAGCAAGTCCTCATACTCTTCACAATTTCCCCTCCTTCACCCTAATCTTCTAGTATTTTACTTGTGATATTAGCTTAGTAGCTTTTGGCTTTCTGGTATTTATGGAACTCTTTTATTAGAAGTTTTAAAATAAGTTCTTAATGAGCCTTCTAGAAATGCTGTATTAAAATAAATCTCCTTGAGCATATACCTTGGCTTAATTTTTTAGATCAAGATTGGGTTCAGGCTTTAGGTTCTTTATTAATTGATTTCAAGTCATAGAAAGAATACACAAAAATAGAAATAGTATTCTTTCATACTCTTGAATTGGCAGGAGGGAAGAGTATTTCTTTATGGATGTGCCACTTAAGCAATATTTATATATCTAAATGTCATATTGATTATGCTGATGTTCTAATGCTGGAAGAAACCGTTAGATAGTTACAATAACTTGACACAGAGCAATTCAGGTCCCATTTTTTTCTGAATCTGAGCTTTCTAGATCTAAGAGATAAGAAAGCAAACGCGGTTCCCAAGGCAGGCACCATTCTTCCTTCCTGTCTTCCCCAAACTGCTCTACTGGTTTCTCTATGTTTGCTGAGTTATGTTGCTGAAGTGAAGGAAAACTTTAGAGAGAGTCATTCTTGATCAAAGTATGTACCTGGTAATTCCTTTGCTTTAGCCAGTTTTGACTGGATTTCTGTTCTCAGTACTGCCAAATTCAGCTGGAACCAGCTACTGTTCCATTTTTCACTTAGCCTGTTTACAGCTTTCCTTGACACATTGTGTTTGTTCCTGTGTTAATCCATGGTAATTAGTGGAAGGAAAGGAAATTTGCTGAGAAACCTATTTTTAGTGAGTTGATTTACCTGTAAGAAGCAGCATAAGCCAGTGTGAAACACAAGCGATTCTGAAGCAATAAGCAAGATGATACACAGAAGCATTTTGTCTGGAGAACTCAGTCGTGGCTTTGAAGGCTTGTGGGTATTTTGAGCAGTATGATAATCTTAACCTGTTTATCCACCAGGAATATGTTGGAGATAATGCATAGTAAATACTTGGAAGGAATTGGTTGGACATATTTGGTATGTATGCATCACTTGAGGCTTGAAGGCATTGTATATAGCTCCCAAGGTCTATGGGTTGGTTTAGGCAAGCCAGAATTAGCTGTCTAGTCCAGGTACAGGAAGCCGAGCAGGTTACAGGAGTAGATAGAAGTTGGAGAAAGAGATCCTTTAATCAATTAAGAGAAATGGTTGGGGGAGAATTGGAGGCTTAAACCTTTTCCTGCATTTGAGAATGGAAGAGGAGCACTATGGACAGAATCTAACCGTGTATTTCTTGTTTTTCAAGGAGTTGCTCTTCCAGCTTAAAGTCAGTATGGCCCATGAATGCAACCAGAATTGCAGACCACCATGACTTGTCAGAAACTAAAAGACCAATTGTTGCAGCTGTTTCACAACAGGGTTTTTATGGTAGTGAATCCACATCTGCTGCTGAAAAACAGTACTTGCAAAGTGGTAATCTTGCATCACAACAAAAAGTAGATGAATGTTATCACGGGTTTACTGGTATAGACCTTGAAGAGCAATGGTTATACTCTCCTAAAAATGAGCATGTCAACTGTTGCAATATGCAGACTAGTGAGAATATTAAGACAACACCTATATATCAGAACTATCCATATATAAAGAACACCTTTACACCTCAAGTGGGGTATTTAGAAGTAGTTAAAGACTCAGGAGCTGATGCTTACTCCTACGGAAGAGAGAAGGTCTGTCCCAAAGGAGCAGATGTGCAGTTGCACCAAAAGCGGGCAGAAACACTTGTTCCACAGTTTCACAGATACAACGAAAGTATGGATTATAGTAGATACACTGAGTATTCTCATTCTAGTAAAGCAAAGCCTAACAAGAGCACCAATTGTAGCCTCCAAGAAAACAAGAAGTTAGTAAATGGAACAACTGAGGCATCATCTCTGGACACAGAACCCTATACTAAATTATTTCAAGTTAAATCGGGTACTCAGAAAAAAATAGAAGATACAATTCCAGATCAGCAAAACTTTACATTTCCCAAAGCTGCAGGACTTCTATCAGAAAAACAGTTTTCTAATGAGCCTTCATTCTGCACTGATCTGGGACAAAAATTTGACTATGGACTAAAATCTCTTACAGCTTGTCCAGGAAATGGCGACTGTGCAAATGGTGTAGATAAGCAGCAGTTTTCCAAGTCTGATCTTCAGAATTCTGAATACTGTAAATCAATTCCTTTACTACCAAACTCAGTAAACACTACAGCAGGTACTAATATAAGGCCAACTTGGATGAACATTCAAAGTAAAAGCACTGCTTCTGTCGCACTTCAGAGCCCAAGTCCTTTGGTGAAACTGAATAATCATTTATCTGCTTTTCCAAAGCATTTCAGTCACCCTAATGATTCTTTTCCGTTATCATCTTCAAACTTCCCTTTAAATAGTAATTTATTTCATAAGTACTGTCAAGATAATCCTTCGTTTTTTTCAAGTCTTGATTTTCGTTATAACCCTTCAGAACGAGCTCAGTCTGCTTCTTATATGGAGGCACTGGTTAAGTCTGGAGAAGAGAATCTCATTGACTATCTGAGTGACAAGAGATTAAAGCAGCCAAATGGATTCTGTGAAAATTACTCAGCTCAGCAGTTTGGGATCATTGAAAATCTGAACAAACACTGTTTTCAGTTGAAGCCACAGAGCGGACATTACGATCTGGAAGGACAAAAACATGCAGACTGTTTGTTGCAGAACATGTACCAAGATCCAGTGGAGTCTCAGGGACAGTTTAGTCTCAGGCAGGGAAGCGGAGACAGTAATGCCATCAACCATGTGACTCGCCTCCAGGCCTCCAGCTTTCCCAACAATTGCATGATGGGTGACTTGAGACGTAATCTGCAGCTTGGTTCAAGCACGTTCCCCTTGAGATCAGCTCGTCCATTTGGCCATTCAGTTGTCCCTCTGATGGAGTCTTACGACTTGTTCTCCTGTGATGATTTAAATCGCTTCTATCCTTACTTTAATGATATGATGTATGGTGACAGCTCTTTTTCTGGTTTTGTACCAGCATTTGGATTTCAAAGGCAAGTTAAAACCCGTAGTGGACCTGCCAGCGAGCTCCATCTTAGACTAGAAGAGTGTTATGAACAGTGGAGAGCTTTGGAAAAAGAAAGAAAGAAGGTAAAAGTATACTAGTATGCCATAGCACAGATTTAATTAAGATCTTATCACACTCAAAGGTCAGACCCGTTAGAGAACATGGGTAGTTCTCACTGTTACGAGTTGAAACACTTAAAGATTTTGCTTCCATATATATCAGAGAGTGAATACAGAAGTTTCGAAGGCTTATAGCCTGCTTTGGAGCATACCCAATGTTGTACTGCATGTTACACTTAGAGCAGGAATTTGGTGGCATTTTCAGTTTCTGTTTGGGGTTCGGGGAAAGGTTTGTTGTATGATGGAAAAAAATACACTCTAGCACAAGAAACAATGCATCTGGAAACTTGCAAGGCAAATACATCAATTATATTTTGAATTAGGACTAAACATCAATCCTCTCAAGAATCACAGCTCTTTCAAGGGGTTCTTCTCACTTTCCTGTTTCCCTGATGTTTAAAACCTAACATATTGTGAGAATTGTCGTGATATTTTTTTCCCAGAAACTGAAGAAACAGTAACATTAAAACACTTAAACTAAAAAGCTTCAGACAATTCTGTAGGAAGCAGTTTCCCTATGTAAAGCAGTTGCCCTTTCTGGTAATCAGCCTAAGTGCCTCGGGCTCCCATTGTTAAATGTATAAGCTATCTTAATTTCTCCAGCTTCGGTGGTACGGAAATTCAGAATCAAGCTGGAACCATCATGTTCTCTGAGGGAATTGTGACCAAATGTAACCAGGGAGTATTGGGGGCTGGTCATTTGGTTGTTAGCTTCTCTATGGAACTACTGGGACTGTTTTCCCAGTCCAAAAAAATAAATTTAATGGGGATGTAATGTAGATTTTTGCCAAGCAGTTTGTAACAAAAGCCAGTTGTTGCTTCGAATAGAGTGGTTAGAGGGAAATAGGGTTGATGTTTGAGAAAATGAAGCTGCAGCCTTGCCTGGACCACAACCAAACTATCTAAGAAAGGCAACTTTAAAACAGATTTAGTTAGGTCTCTGTTGTTACACGTGTCTGAGAGTAACATAGTACTGGACTGAATGAGATTAAAAACTGACCGTAAAATCTCAAATTTCAAAGTAATTTTCTAACAGGTAAGTAATATTTGATTTGACATAAAACAGCAACAACAACAAAAAAGCCTACATTTTGTGCAGTTTGATGAAACTACAAAATCTAGGTTAATTGCTGACTTAGGCAATTATTATTTTTTTTTGGATGAGGTCTATACCCGTTTGCCCATTTTTTTTGCCTTTATTTTTTGCTTGCTTCCATACTATTTACAGAAAAAAAAAAAGGATGCAGGCTGTAATTGGAGTGAGAAGATGTGGCACTTCTGCATGCCACATATACACCACTCTTTATCTTTCCATAATTACTCTATTTGAACTGCTTTGAGTAAACTGGTTGTTCGTTTAATGCAGGTGATTGTCATACAAAATGGTTAAATCCCAGGTGTCTGAATCTACGTTATCTACTTCAGAAAATCCAAAACCCCAGGGAAAAAATATTGTGCATCTTACACTTCTTGCTTCTATAATAAAGCACACCTCACAACTTACATTCTTAGGGAGTTTCTTTTGTTTTCCTACAGACTGAATCAGCTCTTGCTAAGAATTACCCAGGGAAAAAAGTTTCCAGTACTAACAACACCCCAATTCCAAGGCTGACATCAAACCCATCAAGAGTTGATCGCTTAATTGTGGATCAGCTACGTGAACAAGCCAGAGTGAGTTGTAGAAAGATTATAAAAAAAACTGTACTTATCACATGGATCTTAGAGTACAGCATAAGATATGTAAATTTATCAGAGCAGCTTTTCTCCAAATAGCTTTGTTCTTAAAGGCTGTGCAGGGAATAATACTTCAGCAGGGACAGCTAGAATTTTTACAGCTCCAGGTTCAATGCTCTGTTAGCAGAGAACCCACTGAGTAGCTGAGGCACACGTTTACCTATGTACATGCCAGGTGTGTTTTCTATTTCAAAAGCGTGTATGCCATGCCAGTAATCAGTCTAATCTAGCCAAGCTGCTTGCACAGCTCTGAGATGTGCCTGCATTTTGAGCTCTTCTGTTTTGAACACCTCTTTTGCCCCTGCTCAGCAGAGAAATGTTCTTTGTGGATTTGTGCACACTAAAAAGCAGGTGTTTATTAACATTTATAAGACATTACGACATATTTGCTTAAGAGTCTTGTGTATTTGTTACTGCAGAGTGTTAATTTGATGCAACTTTAAACTGAATTTCTACGTCATTAATTTGCTTCTTAAGCAAAACAGCCACAACCTGTAAATGAGACTGGTGTTTGGGCTGCATGTGGCTCTGTGGCCAAACGATGGTGCCAGTGTGCAGCGTCGTGCTGCTTTCTGAGGCAGCAGCCTGTGCAGAACTCTGCGAGGGAGACCAGAGGGAGGAGACAAACACGCAGCGCCAATCTGTGCTGCCAACAGAACAGAGATGGCCTGATCCAGCTGTTCTGAGGCAGAGAGGCCAGAGCCAGGCTGCCCATGCTGCAGGAGGAAGAGAAGTGTGTGCCGAAAGCAGAGACACTGCAGCTTGTCCTTGCTAAGGGACATGAGATTAAAGGTGGTGGCTGTTCTGAAAAATGCTGGTTTTTAGAGGAACCAGTGCGACTGAGCTCAGCTGCTGCCGAGGCAGTGGTGCTAAGGTGCAGTCTCATCAGTCTTGCACAGGTAAAAATAAGCCACGGAACTGTGTTTGCTCACAGCCTGCTGAAATCAGTCTTCTGCAACCACCTGGTTTTGTTCATATGTCTGAGTAGCGAGAATAGTACTAGATGTGTTGATAGGCTGAAGTCTTAGTGGACACGTATTAAACTATTGTTTTGTGAACCCCAAAAGAGCAGTGTTTGGAAGTTACCTCCTGAATTTGAGAAGGCTTGCCTGTCCCTGTCCTACTATTGTAAGACTTTGTCTAAAATAGGACTTAATCTTGTCCAGCCATTTGAGGAACCAAACTTTATGGTGAAGAGCCACAAATGCTTGGTAGATGGCAGCTGAAAAGTAGTTTCAAGGATGCTTGAAAGCGCAGTAGGGCTGTTTAACCGGGTTTCTAACATCAAAAAGCTGAGTGACAGCCAAAGAGAAACATTGGCATAAAGGTTCAAGTTGGCTGGATCTGGGATTAGCTCTTCAGAGTGTGGAGCATCCAGTTAAATCCTCTTGGTGGTCACAGACTTTGCATTTCTCATTTGAGATTTCCACTTGCAGTTGCTCTCAGTTCCAGAACAATAGCTGTAGGAGAAGTGACAATAGCTTTCTTCACTGTGCCATCAGTAGCTATTAAAAACACTTTAAACCAGAATCAACTCTCTACAGACTCTCATCTCCTTTGTGCCTGGGGAAATGTAAATCTACAGCTCTTTTGTAACTGGAGAATGCCATCCTGCTAGGGTATACTTGGAGCCTGGACCTTCAGTCTGTCCTGGTGAAGCCTCTCTGTTCTGGGCTAACAATTATTTTTGCCAGAGAGAGTAAATATGAAGTTGTTTCTAGTCGTGAGGTTGTCTGTATGGGCTTGGTAAAGCATCATAGTCCCTGATGCACAGATGTTGTTTTGTGACGAACAGGCATCAAAGCTGGGCCTCAAACTTCAGTCCTTACTCCATGGTGTGTTCTCACCTCTGAGCTGTAGGGTCAGTGCGGTGCTGGCTGTTTCCCTGCGAGCATGCCACTCCAGTGGTCAGCCTCAACGTTGCTGCTGGCTTTTTGCTGTTCCCACATGAGGATTTGAATTATTCAGCAAGCCCTGTGACAGTCAAAGGGTATTGGTTGTGCTTTACAAGGGAGGGCAGGCTTAAGAAATGCCTCTGAGGCAAAAGTGGGAGCAAATTTCTCTTTGGAGTTCAGAAGGAACTTCTGAAAAACGTGAGGGGGTGGGAATTGGAGCATTTGAGCCTTCAGTGGTTCCCCTTGGATTGCTGGGGCAGCCCAGTTTTGATGATTTTGTGGACTTTGATTTTAGACACGTGGTATGCAGGCATAGTGTAAAGAATGGAGACATTTAACTCGCCACTGTGATCCTGTTAGAAAAGATTGTGGTACCTGAAAAATGAGTCTTGCAGAACCTAACTCCTCATGTGGATCTGGACTTAAGAGTAGCACATGGAATCATTTAGCCTGGAAGACCTTCAAGGTCATCAAATCCAACCATCAGCTACTCTAAGCAAGACTGGGAGATGACTGTCAGTGTCATCTTATGTCATTTCACTTGCTTATATAATCCTGCTATTCCACTCCTTAAGATTTGTCTTTTTCTTCAGAAACAATTCTAGTGATTTTCAAACAGGCTTAACAACTTCTGTTTCCTTTCCTAGTCACCAATTCCTCAGCTGTTTATGTGAAGTTCTCTTTGCTTCCTTTGCACTTTTTTTTTTTTTTAACGTAGATCATCACTTTTTGAGTTTACTGGTTGCTGCTGCTGCTGTCACAGTAACTCACAAAAATTATTCCTGCCTACATTTTTTCAAGGTTTTCACATGACCTAAGGGAGAGCAGGACTATTCTGGCAGTGGGACCTTGCTTCTTACCAAATGCTCACTCCTGAGCCTGGTGGCAAGGAGGAGGCTGCCCTAGCTGCTATTGTGGATGCTGTTGTCAAAATAATTGTCTTGCCAACAGTCGGTTCTGAGGGTACTTGGGGCAGGTTGAACAAATTGTCCTGGTTCAAATGCTTTTGTTTCCCACTGTTGCATCTTACAAACTCAGGGCTTGTCCTTTTATTAGAAAAGCCTACAGTCTTGTTGCGAGGAAACATCGAGAACTTGGCTTTGCACTGTGCACCCAGCCCCTGGTAATTTTTTAACCTGTAGATGACCATTAATCATCAGATTTCTTTATAGATCATCAAGTGTAGCCATTGTCCTGTAAGCATTACAGTTTTGGAATTCTGTGTTCGTTTCTGCAAACCAGGTTCTGCAGAGGTCTGTGAACCACTCACCCAGGGAAAATTCATACTAATGTGACTGTTGTAAGGTAAACAAGACAGCAGAGATGCAGGTTTTCAACTGACTGAAAAAACAATGATTTTTGTATGCTTTTGCTTGGTATTCTCTGAGAGAACTCCTTTAGTGTTGAGGACCCATCTTCAGTTAGTGGTTCCACATCTGGCTTTAGCCAGTCGGAATTGGGACTGCTGCTCTCCAATGTTGCCGTTTGGTTTACACTGCCGCAAGGAGATCATCTGGGTGAAAAATGGCCAGTCTTGGTGGGACTGGTGTTCACCCAGGTAGCTGCAGCATTGCTGACAGAAAGTAGGGCCATGGTGATCTTGTTTTAGAAGAGGGCATGTTTCATGGAACCACCTCCCATTACAAATTTGTCTCAAAGTTGGATATATCGATTATTAACAAGTAAGCAGGTTTCCTAATACTTGGTTATTGTAGGTTTTGCTGTTATCATGTGCACACCCATGTATTTTACAGCTTTGTTTTTGGAGAAGAAAAAATCCCAGGTAAGAGTTTAACTACTTCAATTATAACTTTATGAACTGTTCTCAAAGGAAAATAATGGTTATTGTTAACCTTTTCTTCCTACTCTGGTTAATTTTCATGTAAGTCTTGGTGAGTACAGCATGAACTCTTGTAACGTGTGAAATGTTCATTAGGTTGTGACTTTGCTGGGAAAAATGGAGCGCCTTCGCAGTTCTCCTCTTCATGCTAACATTTCTACTGCTCTTGATAAACACCTGGAGGTAATTCATGTAGTGCAGTCACGTAGAAAAGATGAAATTGTAAATGCTTCAAATCGACAGAGGCAAGGAGCTCCCAGATGCCAAGATGACAGAGGTATAACTATGCTTACATAGATAAGGCAACTGAAAAATTCCACAAGTGTTGCAAGTCTGTATTAAAATTTGTAAAGGTCTTTATCTTACAGTTTTATTTCATTTTAAAATAAATTACAATCTTAAATTATTTTTCAGCTTTGAGAGAGGCAGACTATGCTTTCTAAATGATGGTTTTGAGAGGACACGGTAAAACATTGGGTTTTAGAGGCAAATGGTTTAAATAAGTTTTGGTTGCATTTATTTGACTAATAAACTAGCAACTAATAAAAGACAGTGGGTTTTTTTATGTAATGCAGCTTGGCATTGGAGATGATACTAAGCTATTGCCTCTTTCTTCTTCCAATCCCTCATAGTCCTGTTACCATCACCCTTCTAGTCCTGTTTGTGTTTCTGCATACAACTTGGTATCTGAATATTGAATCTGTGAAGAGACCGAGATGACCTTGAGTTATGAATGGATTCCCTCTTTAAGTATTTCTGTCATAGATTGACATAAAATGCAAATAATATTTTTGATGAATATACAATGACACATTGGTCAGAACGTTTTTATTCTTAGTGGCATCCAAAATACACAGAATATTCAGCTTAATCTTCTGCTAGTACACAGGCAGAATGGCAGCTTCTCTTCTGTCATTGTTCCCAAGGTGTGTCAGGTTAAAGTCCTGCCACCTGTAATACTCTGCTTTGTATTGGGACTTTGCTACATTTCTGTGACTGCACCGTTCATTTCCTGCCTCGCTTTCCAAACTGAATTATCTGGATTACTTTATGCCTTTTGTGTGTCCCATCATGCAGTTCTGCAATTCTCAGGATTACACTACAGCAGTTTCCCTTTCCACCTCTTCACAATCGTTCTCATCTCTCTTTACCTTGAAGGTCATGTCACTTTTTTTGTTGAGCCCATTCAGGTTGTTGTTGTTGACTCCTCAACCAGATCAGTGACCTCTTTGGAACCGAGTAGACTGGCAAAGACAAGATGTCCTCAAGATCAGTTTCCCAGTAGAAGAAGAAGTGGGGTTTGCACAATGGGACCTGACAACTGAACTAGATGGGTCGCAATTTCCATGCCTACCTCTCCTCCCTGCTGGCTGTCTCTAACATGTTAGCTTGTTACGGCAACTGGGGAGACTTTCAGACAGTAGAATATTCAATCTAGTAACTGCATTTGTTGCATGTCTGGGAAAGCCTTGAGGAAAACTCTTGAAGCTGTGCATCTCCTCTCTTTGGCAGAACTTTCTTGCTATGTGAGGTTTGTTTTGCTTGAGAAAAGGTGTCCTCCAGCTCAACCCTGTTTCCACTGCACCTTTCTATTCCATCTGATAGGATATGAAGTATCTTACAAGGTAGAACCTGCCTATTGTGTCCAGTATTCTAGAACAAACAATAATATTTTCTTCTCCCAGCTACTTCACTTTTGTTGCAACACGTATTTACTTCAGTGGGAAGCAGGTGGAGCTGAGCTGCTTCTTATCTGCCCCTTCATGCACAACATGAGTCTGAAAAATTCTGCTTTTACACACTAGAGTTGCAGAACTGTACAAGGTATCTGGCAGTTGTTTGTACATGTTCATGACCACTTAACAAATGAAGTTCTGGAAGAAGTGGTGATGAGAAAAGGGTTTATACGGAGTGCCATCTGTCACCCAGAACACCCATCAAACCTTTCAGTTCAGCATCTAGAGCCATCTGTGACCATACCTCTGTTTTGAGATTGCCCTAGATGCAATGTTCAAGATCTCTCAGAAGAATCTAGATGTTACAGGTTGGTTTTTTTTGTTGTTGTTGTTTGTTTTGTTTGTTTGTTTTTTAAGGGGGGGAAAGACCTTTTAATGTCTGTAACTCTGACACTGCATTCAGCCAAAGACTTTAAAACAATTCTTCCTTATTCCTCTGGGATTTTCCCTTCTTACCTGGTAGTGACCAAATACCAACCCTATCTTACTGCTTTGAGATACACGTTTATCTGAGTGTCACTTGTTTCTTAGCTTCTTCTAGGCAGTCCAGATGATACCATTCCTGTGGTCTGTTCTTGATTTTACAAAGTTTGGTGTGAAAAGTTGGAATTCTGAAAATTCAAGAGTCAATCATAAAATCCTCCCACTCTGTATTCTGTCCTTAATTTCTCCAGAGCTATCTTTTCAGAGTTCTTTGGGTGAGTGACATTTGTGTTGGACAAATGTATTTCATCTGTGATTCTTCATAGTTACCTACATCAACTTTCTTGTATCAGTCCTTCCAGCTACTTACAGTGTTAACTATATAGGAATCAGTGGTCACAGTGCAGAAGATATCTCAGAATGGGTTTCACAGAAATCAGCCCATTGAGCAAGAGCCAGATGAGCTGGTGAGGAGGTGAAGTTAGGCCTTTATTTTCTGTCCTTTTCTGAGGTACTCCTCATATCTCCAGGAGAGAGATACTTTCACCTGGAACAGTGCATCCAAGAATATTGGTTGAAGGTATGTGCTAGCTTTTTGCAGTAGAATGAAACTGCAGTCATGCTTACTGAGCATCAGTGCTTGGAGGAGCAGATCTTAAATCTTCGTCTTCCACTTCTTCCAAGCCCCATGGAAGTGTTTCTACAAGAGAGGGCAAGTACTCACGTGCTTTCTGTGCAGTCCAATATGCAATGGGGTGTTAACCAGCTCTAACTGGAGTGTGCCCCTATCTCAAAATAACATGCAAGTTCTGACTGAAAATTACAGTGCCTAGAAGAGGGGATTAAATTTGTTTCCTCACAGAGGCTGGAATTGAAATCAAAGAATTATCTATGCATTAAATGATTGTTGTAAGTGATGAGCTGTTATGTAGGTGGACCACTGCATCACCTCTGCTTCGTTTTATCTTAAATTGGTGGGTTTTGTCACTTTTTTGTCGAACATAATCTGTATGCTCTAATAAAATGCTGTAAATGAGCTATCCCTTCAGTTGTCTTGCCTGATTTATTAGGCAAGATGGGCAAAGGATCCAGTGTGTTCATCTGAAGAGGTCACTGTGAGTAATCAGCAATGAGCTTGGGGAGGAAGCCTTCAGTGTGTGTGTACATGGAATACTTCCAAACACTGAGGTGATTGCAAGGCTTTAGGTGCTCTTAATAATAGATGAGAGCTAAGTAGGAATTTCGACAAAATAAGTACCTAAATTCCATATACTTTTTATTGGGGCCTAAAGGAAAAGACACAAAATGAGACTAAAAAAAGGGCCTAAAAGGTATTGCTCTTTTTATCAGCACCAGGGTGAATTAATTCCAGTAATGCTTGCTGATTAACTCTGTAATAAAGATTAAAATACCTTTCACCCTCACAGATGTTTTTGCTCTTGCTCTGGCAATTAAAGAGATGAGTGTAGCAACACGGAAAGCACGTACAACTCTCTGGTGCGCGCTCCAGATGACCCTACCTAAACCTTCAGCTGGACAACTAGTTACGGAGAAAGCTCTGCAGGAGATAGTACAACCTGAAGAAAAAGTGTGCGAAAATCTGAATGGCTGTGGCATCCTAAATCAGAGGGCTGAAATAAGCAAGCACTAATGAAGTATCAGTTGCATACAGAAGTAAACTTTGCAGTGTGTATGTGTGAAGAGATGATACGTTAAATCTTCCTAATTATTTCTGAAGTTCAAACAACTAATATTCATATTTAAATCTCTACCTTGATGAGAAGTTGAATTTTCTTAAGGGCTCTCAAGTTCTGCTTAAACTGTCAACATTACAGGCAGCATCAGGATGTTGTAAAGCCTGATGAATGTAAAAACTGATGCGTTAATTTAAAATAATCAGACTCGCTGAACAACTAACAGCTAAGATATTATTTAACTTTTACAGGTGAGCCCTGGTATAAAATTCTTCCGTTAAGTTCATTTAGTTTTGCTTTAGTAAGTAGGTTTTAAAATAATGAGTTTTAAAGACTGTAGTCTGCTGTGGTGTCCAGCCAGTATCAGACAAGATTGTGATGTCAAAATGTTTTCCTTATCAAACTAATACCTGGAAACAGGAGGAAAATGCTAAAAGTACCCAATATTCATGTAAAATTAAATATTTAAAATATTAATATTTATGAATTTGAGATTTTAGAATCTAAGTTTGTGAAAGGAAATGCACCAGGTTCTACTAAATTAATGATGATAAAATTGCTGTTGTGAAACCATGCAATTTAGTGAATGTGTTCAAATCATTTGGGCATGCTCTTGGGGAAAAAAAAAAAAAGAACCTCTTTTAAAGTATTTAAACATAATCAAAATATGACATGCACACAGTATTAACCTCTAGAAAGCTGTACAACAGCTGAAAGAATGAGTGTTGTTTTTAATACCTTCACTTTAAACTTTGAAAAGAGGGTATCACAATGTTCTGAAATCTTTTTTTTGAAGTTAGTCTTTCGATAGTTTGGTTTGTGATTTGATTGTCATATTTTAGATATCTTAGTTTACATCTGTATTTTTGACAGCTATTAATACTTGGTGTTTATCTACGTATCTTATCTCAATCTCTTTGTATGGAATATAAATAACTTATTCATTGATACAAAGTGTTGTTATTATGTGGCTCAGGAGATAAGGAGTTTTAACACTTCAAGCATCGCGTTTATAATGTCTGGATTAAATTTATTCAGCTATGCTTGCCTAGATACCCAGATATTTGAAATATCTGTGTTCTTCCTACTTCTAGAAATCCTGATACGTAAAAGGTGTAATGACACCACATAAATTGTCATTAGATGATGTGAGAAAGAAACTGAATGAGAATGCAGGAGAAAGTAGAGTAACCGTTTTGATCACTGATATGACTAAAAGTACTGCCAGAGTGATTTTATTGGGGCAGGAGGACAAAGTACATCTTGATACCACAAGTCACTGCATTAAGATTTGTTAAGTTTAATCTAGAACATGTTAATGTTAAAAACAGTACTGTACTGAATGTAGTCTGTCTGGTAAGAAATAAATTAGCTTTTGTTGAAGAGCATTTGTTCTGTGTTTTTCTTCATAGTGTCAGTTCCTAAAACATTCTCCATTAATGGCGATTGTAATTTTCAGTTAGTTATTGAAATAAGAGTTACCAAGCAGTGGTAATACTGAAATTACTCTCCTGATGCTAGTAGAGGAAATGACTGCGACTTCAGACAAACTAAGGCAAAATTAGTGCAGTGAATCCAAAGTGGTGTGTGTATACATGTGTGTGTATATATATATATATATATATATAAATTTTTTTCCTCTATTTTTTTGGTTGCAAGCTCTGTACTGTCAGACAAAGCGTGTGCAATAATTTCAGTATCTGCAATAGAAATCTCAGGAGTGTGTCTGGAGTTCTCCTGTTCTAAATTTCTTGGTCTTGATGCCAGGACAAGGAAAGTAAAATAACAATTTTTTAGATTAGGAACTTCCTAAGCAGGGACCCATGGG
This sequence comes from Anas platyrhynchos, assembly GCF_047663525.1. NCBI lineage: Eukaryota > Metazoa > Chordata > Aves > Anseriformes > Anatidae > Anas > Anas platyrhynchos. Next base: position 5,767,391 of record NC_092614.1, read on the forward strand.
TCTGCAGTAACACACTCCTGAATATTAGCCTAACATCAGCGATCAGCGCTCTGAATCAACACCAACATTTATTGACATTTGGTAATAGCTTTGTGGCTTAAAGGATGACCTGTAACATCACAAGCTGGGAAGCATTAACGGCTGAAATGGGCTAATGGCCAAAGCAGAACTTGTTCCTCAGGTCCTGTTGATGGACTCATCTGTGTGCACACACACGACTTCACCATGCTCTTGGTCTTCCAGCTCCAAACGCTGGTCAGCTGCCGTGGGGAAGTGCTGCAGGCTAGCAGGGGGCCTCTGCCACTGTGGCCCTGGAGTTCTGCTGGGTGCGTGAGGCTGGGTGCCTCCCTTGCTGCTGCTTCCTTAACGGCAAAAGGTGCCTTGCTTAAATACAGGCCCTTCTCTGTGGGCACAGGAGGGGCTTTAACTGTAGGTGCTGCTGGATGTGCTGCCAGGAGCACTGTCCTGACCCGCCTGCCAGACATCGGATATTTATACCAATACCCTGCGGCTGCAGTGCAAATGATGCCAGCAGAGGTGAGCCACCCATTGTGAGAGGTTGCTGCTGTGGTGTGGTTGGAAGCAGTCTCCTCCGAAAGCCATACAAGTGGCTAGTGAACGTGTTTGTGATTTGATGTGTGATGTGCCGCTCAGTTTTTTGTTCTTTGAAAGGACAGACTGAACCAGTAACAGGCACATGGGTGTCAGGTCCAGTAACAAGTAGGGTAACACGGGCTGTTTTCTCTTAACCTTTATAAGCAAAGGTTGCCAAAAAAAAAAAAAAAAAAAAGACATGTAGCAGGCTCAGGTGTACCAGCAGCCATACAGATGGGCAGCTCCAGGCTTCTAAGGAAGTGACTGTCCCCCTGTACTTAGCTCTGGTGAGGCCGCACCTCGAGTCCTGTGTTCAGTTTTGGGCCCCTCACTACAAGAAGGACATCGAGGTGCTCAAGAGAGTCCAGAGAAGGGTGACGAAGCTGGTGAGGGGCCTGGAGAACAAGTCCTACCAGGAGCAGCTGAGGGAGCTGGGCTTGTTCAGCCTGGAGAAAAGGAGGCTCAGGGGCGACCTTATCGCTCTTTATAATTAGATTAAAGGAGGCTGTAGCGAGGTGGGGGTTGGCCTGTTCTCCCACGTGCCTGGTGACAGGATGAGGGGGGAATGGGCTTAAGTTGCGCCAGGGGAGTTTTAGGTTAGATGTTAGGAAGAATTTCTTTACTGAAAGGGTTGTTAGGCATTGGAATGGGCTGCCCAGAGAGGTGGTGGAGTCACCATCCCTGGAAGTCTTCAAAAGACGTTTAGATGTAGAGCTTAGGGATATGGTTTAGTGGGGACTGTTAGTGTTAGGTCAGAGGTTGGACTCGATGATCTTGAGGTCTCTTCCAACCTAGAAATTCTGTGATTCAGCTTTCTGTCCACATCTAAATAAAGGTTCAGTAGCAAGTTGCAGTTTGTCTTGCCCAGTTTTGGAACATGAGAAAAGGGACTTGTACCACCTGCAGGCTGCTGCCAGACCAGCTGAGGTGCAAGGAGAAGTATTAACACACACAGCTGCCCAAAACTTTCCTGTGGGAAGTACTCCAGGACCAAGGAGAAAGCGAGAACCAGCCAGCAATGCTGGGGTCAGAGCACCCCATTCCCCCGCTGACCCCCATCCCACTGCAGTGCTGCACACCAGTGGCAGCAGTAGGAAAACAACAACCCTGCAGCAGGGCTCCACTGCAGCGCTTGAGGCTGGGAGAACCTGGTCCTGGGGCCAAGCCTGAGGCAGCGCTGCTCCTGTAGGCTGCAGGAGAGGAGAAGGGAGGCATTACACATAGGAACAAGAGCAACAGATATACTGAAATACTGCTGTTGGGCAAGAGGAAGGGAGGTTGCAGGACCTGGCATAAACCCGCCAGAGGGCAGGCTCAACAGGGCTGCACTGCACCCGTGGTCACCCCTATCGCTGACCCCAGCACTCACAAAGACGCAGAGAGGAGCTCAGCTTCTTGGCCATCCGGCTTTATTATTCAAGTCCAGAGATAAAGCAGTTAGATACACTTGCAAAATAGTTAAATAGGATGCGTTACCCTTTAATCAGACTGGTGCTGAGAGCAGGAGATAGGGACAGCTACCACCGACTGGTCAGGAGCTGCCTGTTGCCAAAAGCAAACCTTGCAAGTGAACGCAGTGGCCAGAACACGAAGCAGCACAGGGGTGAGGCACACCACTTCTCCTGCGCCCCTGGAAGCACTGCAGGTCTTCCTCACACACCAATGAGTGTACAGAAGTTGGTGTTCTCCTTACCAGAGGCAGGTGACCCCGTCACAAAGAAGGCTGGAAATGGCAGGTAACGAGCCCTTGCAGGGCAAGAGAAGCCTTCAACCCCTACATACAGCTCCTGAGCACAGCTGGGCCTGGGGAGTGTGACCTGCTGGTAAAGCCAGCGCATCCAAATCGCTTACAGCCACAGCTGCTCTGCGCTGAGCCTGTATTAAAGCATTTGCCCTGGCAGCTAGTATAGAAATAACAGTCGATGTTCACCCACATGAAACATCGGGGAGCACCATTTTCCAGCTACCAGCATTAAATCTCAGAACAGCATAAGGACTTGACCCATTAGCTACTGCTCTAGCTGATACTCAAATCACTGTGGCATTTCCCTTACCAAGAGCCTGTGGGTGAAGCAGTCTCATAGCTGGAACTCATATATATTTCATACGATTTCCTTTCTCTTGCTGCAGAACAGCACTTGCCCTTGCTGAGGTCAGATCCAAACCCTGCTCCCTCAGCCAGAATGAAGACATAGCATTGTTCTTGGCAGCATAAGTAAATGTATTTGCAAATACATTTTTCAGGCTAGTGTAAATTCACATTCACCCTGTAGCAGCATGTCCTTAATTACATGTCAGAAAGGGGCTTTGCTCTGTTCTCAAATCATACAATGCTGACGCTGCAAATCCTAGGCCAGCATGAGGATGCAGCCAGTTTGGAAGCCCTTTCCTACATTTCGTTTTGCTTTACTTTAAGTAGTTAGAAGTAAAATTGATCAATTTGAAACACAGACAATCACTTCACTGTTCTTTGGTACAGACATTGGCCACAATAACCGACTGGGACACTTGACACCACAAGCACATGGCACAATTTGAGTTTAAGAGGTGCTTGAAATTTCTTTTTTGCTAGGTTAAAAAAAAAAAAAAAAAAAGGAAATGCTTCCAGAGAACCAGTCACCAGCCACGTGCCCAGAATTTCTGCAGCTTTTTAAACACACACCATATTCTTAATTGATTTTATCGCTTGAGAGTCCAACTAGAAAACCCCAGCTATCGCTTTCGCTCTCCTTTTTGTGTCCTTTTCTTCTCCTTTTCCTTCCGCTCCTGCTTGGCTAGCTTATCCTTCTCTCGCTGGAGTTTATCTTGCTCTTTTTTCTTCTGAAACTCATCTCGCAGCAGCTCCCGTTCCAACTTTCGGGCATTCAGGACATCCTCCACGTTGGTGTTTCGGAACAGCGCTGGTAGTGAGTTAAGGGCAAACAACATGCTCTGTCTGAACATGCACAGTTCATCTTTTCAGCAGTATTTTGGGGCTGTGCACTAGACACTGTTTTTAGCACATGGGTTGCTTTGTTTTACCTCCCCCTTCACCTAGAGCCGCACCTCCCATCCAGAGGGATGGAGGTCAGGGCCAAGGGGTGTCTGCTGTCACAGCGCAGCCCGTGGCACAGAAAAAGGCAGCGGCTGCATCAGCTCCGTTCTGCTTCGCCCCCAGGTCCTGTGCTCTCCTGCTTCTTGCTGACGGCTGCACCTTGCAGGATCCCTGCCTTGCTGGGAGCAGGGCAGAGTTCTGCCTCAGTAAGCTCAGCCTTGATTCACCTAAGACAAATCTCAGCTGCTCATTTCTCACCCAAGGGCTCTGCAAAGAAAAGAAACCCTGCATGCCAGCAGCCAGCAACTCTATAGAAAGTGCTGTGCAAAGAAAAGGAACATCTCTGACTCCCAATTCTCACCAAGCAGGTAAAGAATCTGGGAATAACAAGTGAGGAATGGAAAAACGAAAAGGAAACTCTGCTTGTTTTTCCAAACAGAAAAGTCACGTGGCTTAAACCTGTGCTTCCTAGAAAATGGAAAAATCAAGTTCTTTCCTAGAAAATTCAAGTTCAAAACCAAGCCTTCAGGTTCTTTAGACTGATTTGAAAAAAAAAAAAAAGTGAAACCTCTACAAACCAGAAGTAGAAAAATAATGCATTTTGTAAAGCTTCCTTGAGCAGCTTCGCTATAGCTGTATTTATGTGTATGTTTAAACATGTATGTACGTGTATGTATGCACACATAGCTGTGTCCATTGTGATTACAGCTGACATCCCAGGCAGAGCTGTCAGCCAGCAGACAAGGCATCCTGCTAGCTCTGTAACCATCAAACCAAAGGAAATGGCACCACAAGGACAGTCCCACACAGCACAGCTCTACCCGTCCTGCTCGCCATGGAGGAAGGCTGCAGACACAGGCAGAGGTGAGACTAAGGACTGCCACAGCCTCAGGTCCTCTCTCCTGCAGGAACTAATGGTAAGCCCTTTAGGAATAACATTTGGAAGAGCAAGTGGGCTTCTCCTTTTCTGTCTCTTCCTCTTTTTCTGTCTCTTTCTATCAGCAATTTAGGGACAAGAATAATTTAAATATTCCACATTTTAATTCTGGGCTGTGATAAAACCTGCTTCCACCTTAAGCTTGCCAGCTGGTGAGTTCAAGGAATGTCCCAAATTATTGCATTGAGAAAAATAAGAGATAGTTTGGTCCTTGTTCACCAACAAAGTTCAACTGCACCATGCCCTCAGGCATTTCTCAGTAATCTTGTTTCTATTTCACTTTTATTAGTTCCTGATATGATCTGGACACCACTTAGCATTAAACTAATGTTGGGAGAATTATCTTTATCAGTAGCATGTTCTGTGAAGCTTCAGAAAGGACAGGAGAGAAAAGGAAGGAGAAAAAATAAAATGAAAGGATCGGTCTTAGCTGTGCACACAAGGCAGTGGGGGGGAGAGCAGAAATGCAGATGAAACATTTAACTTCATTATGAGCAAGGTGAGGTTACATTAAAAAGAAAAAAAAAAAAAAAAAGAATCACCAGCTTAAATGGTGGCCCTAAAGAAACAGTGAGCATCAACATTGATTAAAAAAGGACAGGAAACTCACACAGATGCTGCCTTCCTTCAAAAAGCCCAAGTCATCGAGAAGCAAAGGATACATTTCTCTGATCCAATATTTACTGCTGTCCCAACAGATCCATCCTGTTCATCGTCGCCAGTGAGAGAATTAAGGAAATATGGACATCAGTAACAAACTTGTCTATATAGTCACACTCAGATCAAAATACATCAAATAACAATTTTACCAAGCCGGGGGAAGAAGCTAAAAGCTAATGTTGATGATCAAGGACAAGACAAGCATAAAGCCTGATGTTTAACTCCCCTCTGCCTCTCAAATGCCAGGTAAGATCCACTCTTATCAACTTTCTCTTCATGGAACAACTTGTTCTTCAGCACTATGAAGAGCTAACTTGAAGCTCTCCCACTCTACATTTACTCTCTCTGAAGACGATCTTTACAACAGATTTCTTGCCAGAAAGCAAGAGAGAAATTCAGTACGTTACCTACCACACACAGGTGCTGGGAGCGGATTCACTCATCTTCTGCAATGCACCTAGAGTGGACAAACCTTACCCAGCCAAGCTGTGTTGGTGGGAGTGTGACAATGGTGGAGGACCAAACTCAAAGAAGTGTCTGCATACCCGGCACTCCACAAACTAAGAGATTCCATGCTTTTTCCCATGGAAGCTACTTCACTGGGAAAAAAGAAGACTGACAAGTTCCTCCAATTCTTCCACTAGACACTGCAAAGACAGAAAGGCATTTCAGGAGATTTTTTATAATCATCGTCCTCCCAGGCACTCCATCTTGACTGGGTCAGGAAAAGGATATTCCTCCTCATCCGTCACGTTGGCATACTGGGCCAGGAGGGCAGCTTTCCTTTGCTTATCTTCCTGGGAGATCTCCTTTGGCTTCACTACAATCTTGGCCTGCTTCTCCATCATGCTGGCAATCGCTTGGATCTCATCTGGCAAGAAGAGTCAGAGCATCAGTCAGTCCCTGCAGATGCAGGCCACCAAGACCCAGCTGCTCCCTCCTGCAGCTCCCGCCTGTGCCTCCGCAGGCCCCCAAAGGCCTCATCCTACCACCAGGGCCAAGCACGTCGCCCTCCTGCTGCCGACCTAAATGCAAAACCACCTGGCCAAAGCCATTGGAGCAGTGGCTCCGCGCAGCAAGGAGGAGCTCCCCTGAGCACGCAGCACTGCCCAGGCACTGTTCTCCCTGGAGTAAGGGAAGCTTCATGATTCAACTCCTAAATCAATAGAACTATTAGCTAATGAAAATCTGTTTCACCCCAAAGCGCATTCTCTTCTTGTTAAAAGAGGCTAAGTATGTTTATTTAACTACGTAGTTAAAATCATGTTAAATTGAAATTCTGGGAAAAAAAAGTTACTAATCAGTTTAATACTCTTTTTTCACCTAGGGAAATGAGCAGTTGATTAACCTTTTAATATCACACTGTCCATTTCTTAAAATGGCATTTATTTTTGACATTTGTTTGTTTGTTAATAACTTACAATTTTATTTCCAACGTGAAACTGTCAGCGTGTAGCAGCCTTTCTACAAGGGCAGGTTTCCATACAGGTTAGCTTTTGTGCTCAATTTAAAAGCTGGAAGATACACTCCAGGTTTTTAATTTCACACACTTCATTCTTCCACGAGAGCTAACACCTCATATGTATTTTCTAGAAGCTACAACCAGTAGATACTGACTCCGTTTGGGATGTATCCTTCTATGGAGTCACAGTGCAGTACATCCTTACATTTCTATCAACCTAGCTCTAAGGACATATATTGCTACCTTCTTTCTGTGACAGGTGAGAAAATCCCTAGTTTACTGTGAGAAACCAATGGTATGAGCTGCAGGAGTCCAACAGCAACTTCAGCAGTTCCAGTCACTTGTCCGCAAAAGAGGGATTTGTTTTTTTAATACAAAGAATAACAGAACGTTTTCCTGTCCTCTGCCAAAGGCAAGGATAGGCCAAGGACAGAGTACTTCAATGAATTTTCAGGGAAAGACACTTAACTGTGGTGTGCTTCAGCAGTTAAGTGAAACCCCAAGATTTAGACGAGAGAAGCGCTACTTAAATGCAGCCCTCATGACAAGGACTCACTGGGGAGAACTATTTCTAGAACAATATCAGAGATAATGTTCTGTCTGCACCTGAACTGACAAAAAAAAAAAAAAAAAAAAAGCAAGGCAACCAAAAACACAGATTTAGCCCGAAGGGATGTTACATTGTCACCCATGCAGGCTGGCAGTTAGGTCCGTACAGTTGGAAGACCCCTAACTGAACCATGCAGTGTGCTGAAACCTGCAAAACCTTTCAGCGTGACTTCCTTGTGCTCCAGAGCTCTGCTCAGTGACCAGAATATGCCTCCCCCAGCCAACAAGAACAAGACGTTTCCACTCCAGAGCCAGCAGCTGAAGACAAGGGATGGCTTCAGAGAGGGTACAAAGGATTAGCAGGACTTTATGCGTTATTGGGAAAGTAGCAGCATTAGTACAGCAGCAGCCCGACAGAGCTTCCCTCCGGCAAGCATTTAGGGTAAAAAAAGGACAGTATTAAGAGAAGATTTTGAAATAGGAAGGTAAGGATGCTTTCCTGATGCCTGCTGGGGTGCGCAGCAGCGCAAGGGGCTGCACAGCTCTCCGTAGGTGCAGCTGTAGTAGAGTAAAACTACTCACTTCCCAAATGAGCATGAACTGAAGCAAGCATATGCATTTTATACCATAACTGCACCTACCATTAGAGCCCTAGCTGTCATCGCTACATCATTAGCATTTAGTGGAGATTAAGCCTTTTTTTTTTTTTTTTTAACATAAGGGAATTTTAAAAATCCTGCAGAAAAAAACAAACAACTTTTTCCTCTGCAGGATTCTGAGCCCAAAGAGCAGAATGCTAGTGACAGCCAGAAGTGAAACTACTCAACCTCATTTCGTGTTTCAAGACAAAACAGTAAATAAGCATCCATGGCAATGAGAAGTGAGCCAGATCTGCAAACACATTAGCAGCATTGGTTTTAGGTCCTAACAGAGCAGACACACAGTTCTCAGTAAAGCCCTGCAAAGTACTCATACCACGTGGAAAGAGACATGGAGCAGCGACACTACCTTCTTTTTTCTCTTTGGCGTCAACAATCTGAGATTCAGACCACTTCTCGACTACTTCCCTGCAAACATCGTTTAAGAGATCTTCTTCCTAGTAAGGGAAAAGAGACTTCTCAGTCTTGGAGCAAAGTTGGTCTGCTTTAAACAAGCATGAATCAGATATAAGAAGCACCAGCTGCAAAGAATCTGAACACCCGGCAATAAGCTCAAGCGATACAGTTTTTCACGTGGACCCTACTTAATAAACGCATGTGTAGGACTTCTGTTAACCTGGGGCAGCAGGACAAGGCAAGTCACGAGATGCACTCACTTGATGACACAGCTCAGGGTGAGAGCTCCGCACGGCTACCCAAGCACAAGCACCACACCAGGAGATGCCGCATCACCACCGCACGTTACTTTTCCACCAGGTACAGCCCTAACAAATGCTGGTCTCACAGCTGCAGGCTCACTAGAGACAACAGCCCTACCATCACCAAAGAAAGGCGAGCAGGCTGCCATAACTCTAGCCAGCTACTGAGCAGCATCGTATCTCCTCCTGAGCCGGGCTGCAGGGATGCTAGTCAGAGACCACCTCCTCACCGACACTAATAAACGAGACTGGAGACAAGATGGGTCAGGCACAACATGGAACAGAACCCACTCTGGTAGTACTGGTAAACTATATCCTCCCACCAGCAACTAAAGGACTGATACTGGCAGCCCCCTGACCTGCCTGGAGCATTCAACATGACTGAGAGGTGGCAGTGGAATGCACTTGGTTGCTACAAAGGAAAACCTGAAGCTGTGGGGAGAAAGGAAGCACGTCCGAGCAGCCGCACGGAGGTATTCCCACCACCAGGTCGGCTCCTCCACCGCTGACGCTCTCCCTGCTGTCCACCTGTGGCTTCTCAGGGGTCTCACCAACAGCGTAACACAAGCACCAGCAGCAGACACACTGCTCTAGCTACAGCCAGGAGCGCCTGACCGGGAATATGTAGCTGTACAGCAGGCGGAAGGTTTCAAGGTGTTGTGGTGTGTTTTTTGTTCTTTTTTTTTTTTTCACTAAAATTTTCTAAATCATTTCACTAAATCACCCAACAGCAAATCTGCCCACGGCTTAAGAAAAAACAGCTGCAGAAAGTTTGAGGGGCTTGAGAAGGGTTAATACCAAACGGATGGGTCTGCTGAGCACATCGCAGGCGTTAACGTCCAGCTAGGTCCAGGCCTGCAGCTTCTTGCAGTCTTCCATACTTCCTTCGGAAGCAGCGCTACATTTAGGCAGGGTCAAATTAGGCACCAAAGCAGTTGTGGCCTCTTACTAGACTTTTTCTACCACCCATGACCACTGCTTACCCTATCTATGCCAAAAGCTAGCCCTAAATACTTGCAGAAAGCTTGATAACCTCTGCCTAGAAAAGAATTATCTTATAAAGGTGCATAATAACCAGGCCTCAGCTGTCCCTTTCCCTACCTCTCCCAGCTTGGCATGCAGTAACTGGCATTTGAAAGCCAACACATGAAACCCCTGCACACAGACTTCCTGCCAGACAGGTAACAAGTTCAGAACTCTCATCTCGAAAACTTGGCTAACAGGTACCTAAAAAACACCTCCAAGTTCCAGGACAGACGCTGAAAACATTGCTTATTCAGCAGAGCAAAGCTCACCTGCATGGGGACAGCAAAAAAGCAAAGTTTTCCACAGCCATGGGACAGACAAGCTACAGAAACACACAAGATCTCTTCACCTTTTGCTGCAATACAAATAAAGAGTAACTCAGAGTGAAGTCCTCCCACCCTAGGTCTACAAAAGCTAGGCAAAAAAATCTGCATGTAACAGAGGTGGCAGGAGAAGACCACACAGTAATACCATTACACAAGTCTGCTGAGCACTGAGATCACGAGCACAGCACAGGAACAAGGAACAAGGACCCTGGCTGAGGGAGGAGATGCTACAAGAAGTGTGCAGGATACTTGGGGCTGTGAGGCTGAGGTGATGTGCAAACACAGAAATAGCAAAAGGATGAAGGGTTTGTGATTCACACCAACACTTTAAGTAGACAACTTGCCTTGAGTAAACCCAGAGGATGCCCAGTCTGCTAAGATCAAGCATAAGAACCTACAGACCCCATTCACACTGGGAGATGCTGCTCTGAGATCCTCACAGGCACACGTGCCAGATGAGCAGACCACACCAAGGATGATGTGCATAGAAACACAACTCCAGTCCTCAGAGAAAAAACACAAGTTGTGAAAAGTTGTGAAAAGATAACAAACATCAACAAGGTTCAACGACGTGAAGGATTTGAAGCACTAGAAACATTCACAGTAAGAGGATCCTCCATGAAGGATGGGATACCCCAAGCACTGGGAATACGAGTCCACTGTCCATTTTGCCAGCCCTGATTTCAACTTTATATTAAACCAGGAAAGAAGGATGGGAAAGACATATTCCCCATGTGCCTGCTTTCAGCATGCAGGAAGATGAAAATCAGGTAAGTATTGACAAAGGAATAGCAGTAAGTAGGAAGGAAAACAAAGTGCAGAAGACTAATAATGATGGCAGATACCTGCGCCTTCTAATGAGGATTTGAGCAGTAAGAACAAACCAAGTATTTGTATACCAGTGTAGCCTACATGGGGAGAACACAAAGATGAGCCATTTCAGATATCCCTGAAACATGATGAAGAAATAACTCGGCCTCAGAGCTGGGCAGTCTTCATATTCCAAAAGGAAGAAATGGAAGACCAAGATGACAGCGTGCAAATGGACATGAACAGAGCAACAGGAAAGAAACATGATGGGACAGCCCAGGTGAAACCTTTACAGAAGGAAGCAGAGAGAAGCTCTGCCACATAGTGCAGGGCGTTTGCTGTGTAACCCTTCTGTCTTACCGCAGGCTGGATAAAGACCTCTACCAGCACTGATTTCTGGGTCTGTGGGAGATTCACCTCCCATGTATGCAACTGAAGAACAAACACTACTAGTACTGGTGGAGTTCAGATAGCTGTGGACATATTTCATTTAATAGTCACCAAACAAGAAATTATGTTATCTTAGAGGTCAGTACATACAGAGAAAAAATAACTATGGAAGATATACATGGACTGAGTGATCCAGAGTCTGCTTGGCATAAGGAAGGGAACAGAATGGAAACAGAACTCGATCTGAAACAAGAAGTTTGAATAAACTCAGGGAACTAATGTATGAGAGACTGAGGAACCCGAACATGAGGTGCAGAGGCTGCTCAAAATGTATTTTAGCGATGATTGTCAAAAACAAACGAAGAGATGACCTGGAATTTGCACACAGAACACAGAGAAAACAATTGTAAAGAAAGGCCCCAAATTAACCAAATGAAAGAGTGTCTCAATAATCAATAAATAAATAAGCTTGGAGTCTAACAAATAAAGAAAAGACACACCGAGTAGAAGAAATAAAAAGAATGTCACAGGGTTCAAGAGGCAAAAATATATTTTACAGGAGAAGTAGATAATCAAACTGACCTGGAACTTGCACATGAAGCGTAAGTCAACTGCAAGAGAGTCAACCCTGACTCAAAAGAGAACACAGAAGAAATGGGATTGTCACGAATGAAAGGCAGCCCAGAACTAGATGCACACAAAAACCGCGCACCAGTCTTCAAAAACCGCACTGCTGACAGTGCGAGAGAAGGGTACCTCAGCAATAAAGAGAAAACAGGAAATATCAGAGCATGCTGCAGCCAGCTGCAGGGCAAGGGAAGGGCAATGAGCTACGTACCTCCGCAGTTCAGAAAGAGCACCCAGACCGAAACACAAGGCCCACCCCAGCTGCAAGTCTGCAACCTGCACGGTCAGGCTTCAGAGATGGGCGATGAGAAGCAGCAGTCTGGTGATTACAGGTAAGGCAATTAACCTCAGCTACAGACAAGGCTTTAGAAGAGCATTTCCAAAGACATCTCACTCTGTCCCTAGCTCCAGAGGAGTTAGTGTTTGCTCCTCCTATTAGTCTAGGCACAGGGCTATGCTGACATTGTTAAACTTCTTTTAGAAACTCATGGCTGGTGCCCCACCAGGGTGGGGAAGTGATGACAGAACATATTAAAGAGCCACACTGAATTTTAGGAAAACTGGTTTAAAATGGCGCACAGTCAGCTAACAGAGGGAATTAAAGTTACCCATATTAACAAAAAGAGCTAACCCCATTGGGTTTTATGCTCCTATTCAGACGGTCTGGGGGGAAACCAGTGACAGCACCTGAGCAGACCATTACTTAATACAAGCGCGCACTTACTACTGAGCATTTTATACTACTGAATATCCATCTATGCAACGTCCTGAAACACAAATGGTATAAAAGTCTTACAGCCCCCAAAATAGTTGACCATTGGGAAGAAACTCTTGTGAACTCTCCTAACTCTTTCCTGGCAGAGCAGGCAGGCACTGCCCATCACTGGAGGCTCCAGGCTCTGGACAGACAAGGCTGGCAGCACCTTCAGTCTCTCCCAGTCACTAATTCCAGCACCAGTTGGATCCCAGGGACTGATTCCTGTACGACCGTGCTGTACTGGGAGAAATGAGACTTGTTTAAGGAATGATAACAGCCCAGCACAGCTGTTGCTCAGCTGACAAGAGGATGAACACCACCTCCAAAGCCATGCCCTGCACCCCTGGGAGCCACCAGCTCGCAGCCTCGTCCCCTCTGCACCCCGGCAAGCAGCCAGGCCCTGCAGGAGCTTGCAGCTGCAGCCTTGGAGCTGGCACCATGGTGTGAAGGAAATACAGAATATTTGAGTTGGAAGGGTCATAGAATCATAAAGGTTGGAAAACAGCTCCAAGATCATCTGCTCCAACCACCCCCCCCGTCAGCATCACCCACTAACCCGTGTCCCCAGGCACCACGTCCAACCTCTCCTTGAACACCCCCAGGGACGGTGACTCCCCCTGGACACCCCATCCCAGTGCCTGACTGCTCTTTCTGAGCAGAAACATCTCCTCATTTCCAACCCGAACCTCCCCTGGTGCGACTTGAGGCCGTTTTCCCTAGTCCCACCACTAGTTATCTGCCAGGTGCCACCAGGACCATCAAGCCCAACCCCTGGCTCCACACAGGGCTACCTAAAAATCGGACTGCACATCTCAGACCCTCGTCCAAACACCTGAGCTCCGGCTGTGACCACATCCCACGGGAGCCACCTCTGGGTGCGGACCCGTCCCCAACACCACCCTGCCCCTGCCCCGTCCCAGCTCCACGCTGTCCCCCCGGGTCCTGTCGCTGTCCCCCTGCGCCCAGCGCCCGCCCCTCCGCTCCCCTCGTGAGGGGGCTGAAAACCGCCACAAGCCCGGGACCCCCCCGGGACCCTCCCAACCCTCACATTTCGCCCCCGGCCTCACACCGCGACCCCACAGCCGCGCCCGGCCCGCCCCGGCCGCCCACCCCCAACGGAGCCCGGCCCGGGCTCCACAACCCGGGGTTGGGGGTGGGACCCGGTGCGGGGGGACCCGGTCCCGGTGCCCCCCTCGGTCCCCGGCCCTCACCAGGCAGGCGGCCAGCACCCCGCGCAGCGCCTCCAGCCGCTCCTCGTCCCCCTCCTCCTCGCGGAGCAGCCCCGCGATGTAGGCTCCGTACACGGCGCGGTCGAGCCCCAGCGCCTCCAGCCGCGCCGCCAGCCACGGCTCGAAGCCGCCGCCGCCACCCCCGATCCCTGCCGCTGTCGCTGTCGCCGCCGCCGCGCTGGGCGCCGCCATTTTGCAGCGCCGCCGCCACCGGTGCGCGTGCGCGAGGGGCCACGCGGGGCTGCACCGGGACCGGCACCGGGATCGGCACCGGCACCGGGCTGGGCTGAGCCTTGCAGCACCGGACCCCGGCCCGCGCCCCCTTCCCCAGCACCGAGCCCCGCCGCTGTCGCCGCCGCTCCCGGCTCCCCGGGCAGCCCGCGGCCCTCCGCGGCGCCGTTAGGGGCGGGGCGAGCGGAAATTTAAACGGCGGCGGCGGGGGAGAGCGGGGCTGTGCCGGGGGGCTCGGGACCGAGCGGAGCCTCCCCGCCATGGCGGGCCCCGCCACCGCCACCACCACCGGGCGGCCGCTCCGCGGGAAGTCCTTCTACCTGGACGTGCCGAGCGGGCGGGCGGCGCGGGACCTGGCGGCGGCCATCAGGCACCTGGGCGGGGTGAGCGGCACCGGGACCGGCACCGGCACCGGGACCTGCCCCGCCGCACCCCTTCTCGCTGCCGGTGCTCGCTGGGGTTCCCCCCCCGGGGGCTGCCGGTGCCTCCGTGCGGGGTGAGAGGGGAGCTGGAGGGGGCCCGGCCGTGCCCGTAAATCCCCGCGGGGAAGACGGAGCCGGGCCCGGGGGCACCAGGCACGAAGCGGGGCCCGGGAGGTGCCCTCTGACCGCCGGGAAGCGCTTCTGTGCCCTGGCGGTGGCGGAGCTGGCACGGGAGAGGCTGCGGGGGCTCCTCCGGGGAGACTTCCAGAAGCCGCCGGGACCGGGCCCTGAGCACGGGCTGGAGCAGGGGGACCCGGGGGACCCGGGGCTGCTCTCCCCTCCCCTCCCCTCCCAACAGCTCCGTGGTCCCGAGGTGTTGCTGCTTGTCTCCAGGCTGTCTCATCTCTCTCCTTGAGGCAGATCTTCTCACGCGCACCCCAAAGCTTCCTGAGTTCCTCAGTGCTACACACAGGTGTAAAATCTCTGCGTAGTTCTTGCCTCAGGATCAGGTTTTGGGGAGGCTGGTGTGTGACTTTCCGTTCTTTTTTAATCATCTTTTCATGCTTAACTTGCTGGTTTCTTCCAGAAGTTTTAACTTCTGCCCTCACCTGCATGTGCCATCAACTTCTGAGGGCTCTCCTCAAAGCCTCCTCCTTACTTAGCTGTGTGTTTTCAAGGCTGAGAAATGCTTGCTCCCAGTGGTTAGTGCTCTGTGTGGCTGCCACAGTAGTTGGATCTAATTTTAGCCTTTTGGCTGTCCCTCTGGCTTCTTATCAGGCATTGTCATGTGTCTCTTCGCTCTCTGAAGCGCAGCCCACCCATGGTGGAGTTCTCATTCCTCTGCTGCTGTGGAGATGCTGAATTCAAGTACATGCTGCCCCTTCAGTGGGAGTATCCAAAACCTGTGCGTTCTTTGAGGACCAGGTTAAGAGCAATTAACTCTGACTTGAATGTGGGGCCTTAAATTTCACCTTGATATAGAGGTGATAACACATCGAAGCGTTATTTGGACTGGGATATTTTGAGTTTGTCTTTAATACCTTCGGGTTTCTTGATGTCCTGCAATGTAAGTCGCTGCTATAGGGCAGCCTATAATGTCACTTGTGGCACTTCACGTGTGTGGGTCTGGGATCCTGGTCCACAGGGGCTCTGTAGGTCAGCAGAACTGGCTTGTTCAGCAGCCATGACTTCACCTTGTTCGGTTGTGTGTCTTCCTGTGTGCCCCATACCTGTGTGTTAGTGCCCTGTGACTCTGCCTTCTGCTGCATTTCTGATAAACCTACAGTTAGTACCCCAATGAAGCATGTTGTTTTCCACCTCTTGGTCTTCTACCTTCTGCGCAAAGGTGTGCGTGTTTCAACTTTCTGGTTCCCTGGCGTTCTGTTCTGCACTAAGCTACTTGTCCCAGCTGTTTACTTTCTGCTTTCTGTTGCCAAAATGTGCTCTACTCTCCTCAGAACTGTGAGGAGTGCTTCTAGTGTTGCATGATGTCCAGGTCTGTTTTCTCACCTTTTGGCTTTCTCTGCCTTGAAAAGTTGCCACTGCTTTTTTTTTTTTTTTTTTCTGAAACCGCTGCTAGAGGAGTAGATGATAGCATCATGCCAAGTAAATCTCAGTTTGAAGATTCTCGTGACTATTTGCAGTTTATCTGTAGGACACGCTGTCTGCATATCATGGGTTCTCCTCCCTCTGGGAGACTGCAGCAAGCAATGGAAGGAAGATGTACTTGTGAAGATGAGTTCGTTCAGTAGCCCCTTAGCTGTAGAGAGGTTAAGCTAAAGGCAATAGTTCTTGCTTAGCAGGATTCTTCTGACTCAGAGATGCTGGACAATTTTAGAGCTGCTCTGTTCTCCCTTTTTCTGCAGGTCACCGAAAGCTTCCTAAGCAAAGAAGTCAACTACGTGGTGTCCAGTAACAAAGAGGCCAAACGAGACAAAGCTGGGACTAGGACTGAGAAGAGGAGCAACACAGCGTCAGTGGATGCAAAAGCCAAGAGCCCGATGCCTTCTACCTCCAAGGGGAATCATACCAGACTTCAGCAGAAGCCACCAGACACGGTAAGAGCTACCAAGGTTTAGGCCACCCCAAAGTTTGTCCCAAGGGATCCATAGAGTAGAACCTGAGACCAGTGTTCAAGGTAGTTGTTTTTGCTCTGAGCAACCGTGTTGTATGTTTGTTTTTTTCTGCTCAGCCGAATCATTCATATTTATACCGATGTTCTTTATGGTATAAATTTATATCTATACCAATGTTCAATGATGCCTTTGCATCATTGTCTGCTCTAATGTGCATGTCACAGCTTTAATAGTAAGCAAAGGATATCTTCTCAAATGGCAGAGGAAATAGAGGGCTTGGTTAGCTTCCCAACAGAACAGGTAATCCATCGAGACACAGAGGTTTATTTAGAAAGCACAGAAATGTAGGCGAGATAAATCCGCATCAGAAGTATTGCAGGCTGTGGCTGTGTGTGGACAGACATGGGTAGGGCACAGCAATTGCTGTGTGGGAGGAGAGCTGCAAGGGCAGCTTGCAAAAAGGGTTTTCTGTAGGTCCTATTCACTCTGCTGGGGCTGGGCTTTCTGATCAGCAGTGCTTGTAGCCAAAGCTCCAGTGTCCTTGAGTGCTGGGGCCTGCTGGAAGCTGTGTCCGTGGGCAGCAGAGATGCTGGCAGAGCCTACTACCCGAATCCAGGCCATAGGCATCTCTGCCAGCTGGATCTGGACCACTTGCAGCATAGCATCTCTTGGAGAAGCCTAGGCTGGTGTCAGGGGGTTCACTCATAGTGTTTGTTCCCCACCTTTGCTTGTAGCACTATCCACTTGTCTTAAAATAAGCTTAACCTATTTCCTGAAATCATAGGCTATCAAACGAGACTTGCTTCCCAGGAAGGACTAGCAAGGATTGTTCTAACCCCTGCCAGCCTGTTGGCACGTGGAGTTTCAGAACTAAGTCTCTGCTTCCTCTTGGCTCCCTCTGGAGCATTCTCTGCTGTTCAATAAAAGCCAAGCCTTGGCTGAATTGCTGCTTACTGTGGATATAAAGGGTGTCTGCGGTTTGTATTCCCTGGAAAAGCTAAGTCCTGCTGTCTTTGAGATGAAGTCTTGGCCAGATTCCTCTCCCCAGCAGAGAGCAGGTATCACTAGAAATCGTTATTACTGGGTATCCATGTTGTCCTCAGCTTGGTGCTGCCTGGCCTTAGCACAGTACTTGGCTTCTTTCTCTGCAGGCTGTGATCAGCAGGGGAAAGGAGCTGCTGCAGAAGGCCATGAAGAATCAGGTGAGCAGCATGTGGATAGGCTTTCCTGTAGCTGGGTATGTTCACAGTACTGCTGAGCTGTGCAGAACCAGTGCCAGCCACTTCTCCAGAGCCCCTCCCTGCTGACAGGAGCAGACTCTGGGGCTAGTAAAGGTATGAAGCTGTTGCTTGTGGCTCTATGGAAAATTACGCAGTGTTCCTGGACGCTGTTCTTCATGGAGCCATGTCATCCTTCCATGTTAGCTGCTTTCAAGGCCTGTCCCAGTGATTTGGTTGCTCCACATAAGAATTCTTAACGTAAGACCAATAGATGAAGAATTCTTAACGTAAGACCGACAGATGAATTTTTAGCCTACAAAGAATTAAAGCCATATGGCTGGGGCAAAGGGCTCCTCTGGAGTCTTCATTATCACAGTGTCCAAAAGAATCTCAGTGCCCACTTAAGAAGCTCAAACTATAGCAGGGATAAAAATCTGAACTAGATGCTAGTTTTGATTTGGGGTAGGTAAAGCCATGAGTGTGAGCCTTTTCTTCTGTGCCCTGAAGCTCACATTTTAATAATACCTATGTATTGGTCTGTTAATCAGACAGCAAGATTAACAATAAACTAGAGCTATTGCTGCATGTACTGTGTGCTTTGAGCTGTACCTTGCCAAACCTCTCTGTTTGAACAGGACACCTGCAGTGGCAGCAGTATCCTCGCCAATGCTCGATTGTGGGGAGTCCAGATCTTGCACGTGGATGGTATCCTTCTCTGTATGCTGGAATTTAGCTTCTGGTAATCGGTGGTTTTGAAGGAGGATGGGCAGAAATAAGTGTGGTATGGGGGAAGGAAGAAATTGTGAGGAATATATGGTTCTTGAGCTATGCTGCACTGGTTAGGTTTGCACTTCAAAAATTTGATTAACTTTGTATGCATAGAACATGCTAGTGTCACATTTACAATAGCAAACACAGAGTATGTTGTAAAATACTGGGGCTGTGATATTAGGAAATGTTAATAGCTCAGGCGGTGCCTGAATTTCTTCAAAGGAGACCACTTTTACTAATTGACCTGGAAGTACAGATCACAATAATGGCAGGACTTGGTTGTTTTTAATTAGGAAGTGCTGCTGTTTGAGGACCTGTGCTGGAAGGCGCTTCCTGCCTTGGTGATGAATGGGGAGGGGGTGATAGGAAAGACAGATGGTGAAACTGATTCTAATAATAGGTCTGGAGTAAAAGGTTCCTGAGTGTCCGATGACAGTGACATACAGCCTTGGCTGCGCTTGTCTGGATGTGTGATGGAGGCTGCTGCTGCTAGTACCCCTTCCCGAGCAGCCAGCTCTGCTGAACTGCAGCAGTGTTACAAGTCTGTCATGGCTTTCAAATTCCGGGGTCTGGTCTGTATGCTGAACAATCCCTGACAGTGTCTCATTTCTGCAGAGACTCAAAGCCAGCCTCCAGCTCTGCTAAAGAGCAGCATCGGGTGCCTTCCCTCAAAATACTCTTTCTTATCTTGCTCCTGGGTGAATTACCTGTGTAGTAGTGATACTGTGCCAGGTGATGGCAGGCTCAGGCACTGCATGCTCTCAGTGCATGCAGGCAGTTGTACTTGCCCTGCAGTCAGCCCAGGGGGAACAGCTCACCTTCTCTTGCTGAGCTATGGCTCTTTGACAGCCCACCTGTACAGAAATGTTGTTGTATGCTCAACAGCTGCTGCGTGCCATCTCAGGATGGAGGAAGCAGAGCCAGAAGACAGAGGTAACTGACCTAACTCCAGCCCAGTTGGAAGTGCTTGGGATCCCTTGGTAGCTCTTGAGCACTCCTCCTAGCTCATCTAATGCCAGTGGGTTAGTAAGCAGGGTGAGCTAGGTTTTCATTCAGCATTGGTGCTTTTGTTCATTGATGGGGATGGCAACAGTCAAAGAATTCTTAAAGTGGGGATAAAAGCAGAGAACAAGACAGATGGTAGTTATCAACCTCATCTGTAGCACAGCTAGTGCTGATTTTGACTTGTAGGGGACTAAGGGCTAAAAAAAAAAAATTGTATGTGGCTAGTGTACTGGCTTTCTGAACTATTTTTTAATGTATTGGAGAGGTCAGTGAGAAGGTAAGGCAGAAGATTAGAGAGTGGCAGCCTCATATTTAAAGTACCTTTAGGTAATTTGGGAGACAAAATAATCAGGGGGAGGTGATATAGTCTGTAATGCAAGAGCTGTGAAGTGGTGGGTGAGACTGCTGTAATCTCAGTTTGTTGCATCGGGATCAGTAATTACAGTTCTGCCTGCACTGGCTCCCATATTAAATGCATCTCTTTTTCCTTTAGGTGAAATGCCTTGCATCTGGATCAAAAATTCACAAAGGTAAGTCTGGAAGTTGTGTTCCCCTTCACATTCAAATGTGGAACTGCTTAAAGAAGCCTCATTTAGAAATTGAACATCTATCTGAAACTTCAGCAAAGCAAGATACCACAACTGTTTAAGGCAGTTTCTCTTGAACATTTTTTGTAACTCCTTGTCTGAGTCTAGCTACAGCCTCCTAATGCAGATGAGAATGTTATGCCTTTGATATCAGGCAGTGTTTTTAAAATCCCATGAACAGTTTGCAGCTCAAGTCCCAGAATCCCAAGGCACTTAGAACTGTGCTGCTGGCACCGTGTGTTGAATCCGCTGGCTCAAAGAAAGTTTTGAAGAATAATGCATCCTACGGAGGAGAGCATGTTCCTCACAACCCACTCACTGCTGTTAGGCTGAAATCCGCTGTTGAGACACAATCTAGGGCTAACGCTCCCAAAGGAGGGGGGAAGCCCAGGTTCTCATCTGCAATTAGACAAGAGCCACTTGTGTCACTGGGATTGGCACCAGTGACATAAGCCTATTTGTGACTTTTAGATTTTTCTCATTGGAGAACATCTTAAAGCAGACTCCAACCTGGATTCTTTGTGGGCCACTTAGACTATTTTCCAGTTTTGGGGGAAAGATGTGAAAAATAGCATGAAAAACTGTTGAGTAAGCCAGATTGTCTGCTGCAAGCTCAGAGCTCGTAATTGTGGCACACTTTGAACTCTGCTTGGGGACTTGTGGTGACAGCTGAGCGGTTTGTCACCATTCAGCACTCTGCCACAAGAGCTTAGGGCCTGCCCACCAGCCTTGGTTTTATCTAGGCCCCTAAATGTGGCCTTGCTCTCAGAAGTGCTAAGCATTTGGCAGCATTTATGTGGAAACATTGATCCTGTACTTAAATAGCTCCTTTAGCGACATAACGGCACATTTGGTACAAGCTCCGGATGAGACTCGAGAAACTAACAGGTGGACTCTGCCTTTCTGGAGAATGAGGTTAAAATTTCTTCAGAGAAAATAGCACTGAGCTCCAGGATCACAAGAAAACAAAACACCTCGCCCTTCAGAGGCAAGGAGAGAGAGAGGAGAGGGTTGGTTTCAGGTTCAGGCAGATGCTCAGCAGGAATACCCTGGTGTTCTTCTGTTTCTTAACCAGGTCTGTACTCAGATATGTGTGCTAAGCAGAGTGTTATCACTTGTGAGTTGAACAGACCTGCAAGGCAAGAGGGGCAAGGTAGTTTTTCCTGTCTTGGTCATTTGCCTGCCTCTGAAAACCTTTTCTCTGAATGCACTGCTGAGGCTTTTTTCTGCTTCCTTAATATATGCCTCTGTACAAAACATAGCTGCTGTTTGACCTCCTAAGGGACCAAGCTAAGGCCAGGCACTGCTCTCTAGCAGAGTTCTCGTGGCAGGCTTGGCTCTGCATCATGTTGGTGTGTCTCCAGCAGCTCTTAGCTATTAGACTCAGCTGTCCTGGCCTGAGCCATTCTGAACTCTGGGCTGCTGTATAAAAGTCAGGGGAGAAACCAGCACTGGAAAGGCTGAGGCAGAGCACTGTGCTTATGTGACTGTAGCTGCGCTTTGTTTCTTCCAGACTTGTTTCTCATGCTTGGTGGCATGTTGCACTGGGGATGCCTGGCGGTTCTTAAGATTCAAGTCCAAACTGGAGGTTTGGGGTTAGGCCACTGACTGCTAAGGCTGATGAGATGTTTGAGATGCGAACCTCTGGGGCTGGATGTTCTTTCAAAGGAGGAAAGACTCCACTAGTGGACTGCCTGTAGGGTTTGTTCACCCTAGCGATTGCTCTGGAGGTGGGGGCTGTTGCACATTTCCCAAAGAGCTGTTTGCTGGATCCTGTCTTAGCTGCACTTAGCCAGCACTTGGCACACATGGGTGTAAGAAGTACTGATAAGCTTGGCTCTGTAGCCCATTTCTGTTGAGGAATGAATGAATAAGTAGGGAATTTGGCCAGGGTAACTTCTAACCAGCTGTCTTTCTAGCAGGAAAACTGAAGCCCCCTTTTCTGAAGGTTGAAGACCAGAGCAGGTAAATCAGACCATTCTAAGTATCACAGCCAAACTATATTAAAACTTCAGGGCTCCCAGGGAGGGAATCTTTTCCTGCTTTTCCTTATTGTGTGGCATTGAATATTCTGTCCCCAAGGCTTCTTTGAAGACACTGTTACTCACCAGAAAGGTGACACTCTCCTAGAGGAGGCAAAGGGAGTTTAGAGAAATAATCTAGGTGGCTTGTGTGTCGGGGTGAAAAAAGTTGCTAAATGAGACTTGACAACAGAGTTTACTTCCTTGCTCAGATTCCATATGTGATCCTTGCAGGTCACTTAATCTGTTTGAGCCCTCTGAAATGGGGAAGGAGATCGAGGCACATAAAGGTCAAGGCCTGTAATTTGATTACAGCATCCAGCACAAGGGGATTTGATCTCTGTGGTGTTTCTAACAACTCTGTAACTCTAACGGTATCCACAGTACCAACTAATTATTCTGAAGACAACATTTAAGGCAGCTACAGGGTCAAATACTAGGTTTTACATGCTGCTTGCAATAAAGTATGAGGAAGAGAAATGTGGTCTGGGAATTGAAGCCTTCCAATGCTGCAGTGTAGCTGAAAATACTGCACTAGCTGCTGCTGGCTAAAACATCCCCCCCTCAGTGCCGCTTACTGGGGATCCAGTTTAGTATTTCCTTGCTCCAATGAGAAGTGGGAAGTCTCTGGAACAGCCACACATAAGGACAGCAATGGGCAGTATCCTGTCATAACAGAGACAGTGCCTTGAGCCCCTCTGAGGGAAGGACAGCTCTCTAACCTTGCTGTCACAATCACTGCCAGATGTCCTGATGTGCTTCTTTCAGGCAATTCCGGCCCTTCCACCACCAGTTTAAAAGCTTTCCTGACCTGAACTTCCTGGCACCCAAAAGTTCCAGCCCATTCGAGCCTCTGAAAAACCTCTCAAATTCTTGCAGAGCCAGGTAGGTTGTAGCTACTTCTGTGCAAGTTTTTAATCCTGCTGCCCTGCTGGCTACCAGGGCGTGGAGAAGCACTTGTGAGCGTGGGTGAAAGGAGCACTGCTCTGGGTTAAACAGCTGTAGCTCAAAGGCAGCAATGTGTCCCTGGCCTTGTGCAGGCAGCTGGGTGCCTGCTGCTGCTGTGACATGAGGACAGGGAAGATGTTTGCTGTTACCTTGTAGGGGTGTGGAGGGCTGTCCGACGCACAGCAACGGGGAGAAGAGCCCCCAGTCCACGCCTGTCACTGTGCCAAAGAAGAAGAGGGGGTTTTGTGAGTGCTGCCGAGAGACATTTGAAGAGCTGCAAAAGGTAAAGGCTCCCCTGGGACCTGGCTCCTTGCAAAAGTTACAGAGACCACTCAGTGGCTTAGATGATCACAATGTCCCTGTTATCAATACAAACCCATTTTGGAAGGCAGGCAGGTTTTTACAGCCTTTGTGGATGTGGTAGGATCTGGGATCTGCATTGTAGGTGAAAGCCGTGGAATATCTACCCAGATTTCTTGGTCTGGGTAAACTAGTTATGAAGATCAGAGCATGACATGCTCATTTCTGGGACTAGGAGAGTCTCAGGGGTCATCCTGTTACCTGAAGTGTAAGATGAGAACCCCATTCTGCAGCAGCTAGGAGGGATAGGCTGATTCTGTGATTCTGTGATTAAAAAGGTGAGAAGAGGTTTTTATCTCCTGCAAGATGCTGAACAATGTGGCTTTCAGAGCACAGCCTCTAGTGATAGACAGTACATACTTGGAATCTGCCTTTTTAGTAGCTGCTGGGGAAAGCTGTAGGCTGCTGTTAGATATAGACACAGCCTCCTCATCATCAGGTGTCTATGGGAACAGCATACTCGCTGTAAGCAACTGGGGGTAACAGCGTTGCCTACGTTTCCCAAATCTGCTTCCGAACAATGGCACTATCTGGTGAAAAGACTGTGTGCCCTCTAGGCTGTGGGAAGTAGCTGTTACTACAAATTCTGTGAAAGGATGAGTGTTGCTAAAAGGGCTTTTGCCACTTTCCAGCATCTCCAGAGCCCCCAGCACAAGCGGTTCGCGCTGGACGACTCGCGGTACGCCCCTGTGGATCGTGTCATTTCGCAGCTCACCAATGACTTTGTGGAGCAGCCAGCCAAGTAAGTCTCTGTGTATGTGGTAACTCCTGGAGCAGAACAGCAGCACCATGCTGTGTGGTGTGCTCACGGGAACAGGCCTGAATCACTGTGCTACTGTGGTACTAGATCCTAGTTTGTGCCCTGTGCCAGGGAATCTGCCGGCATGGAGCTGAGGGCTGGGATTATCTGCACAGCCAACACGGTGTTGCTGGCTGGGCCAACAAGGCTTAGGCAAGCTGTGGGAAACGGTCTTTCTCAGTTCCTGTGGGTTCTTTGCTTCATGGAACTCCCTGTGGGCTTCTAGTGCCTCTTAAACTGGAAAGAATGGACCTGTCTCCTCTGTCCCATGTCTGGTACAAGCCCGCTGCTCTGTTACACTCCTGTGCCCAGACCGTGGGCTGTTGGGCAGCACAAAGGATCTCAGCCTGCTCGTCTCCTCTGCCAGCAGCAGTATCGCTGTTTGCTGAGCCTTACCTGTCTAAAATTTCTTACTGCCTCTGCAGAAAATGCTTCATCTTGCTGGGGGGAGGGTGTCGCCAGGCCTAGGGAGAATGAGCATTAACGGATGGTTCTTTTCAGGGTGCCGCCGTGCTGCCTGACAGATGAACACTTAATGCCTCGAGCACAAGTTACTGGAGGAATTGAGAAGCTGACAGCAGAGCTGGGAAAGGAAAGCCAGCAGCCTGAGCAGGGTGCTGTGGATCTGTTTGATGCAGAGCCTGATCCTGGCCTGAAGATCAAGGAATGCTCCTCTGGCCTGCCCAGGGACAGGGTCAGTAACCCCAGAGAAGAGGGGGGATTGTCTGAGAACTGCTCCTTGGGGCTGTCTGTCAGAGCAGGACTCACTGCAGGGGTCTGCGCTGCACATGCTGCCACGAAGGAGTTTGCTGTGGTGGGGGATACGGACTCAGACTCGGCTCCTGAGCTGGGCTGGGGCACTTGTGTAGCAGCCAGTCATGTCGGAGGGGCAATCGCTTCTTCCTCTGAACCCGATAACCAGCAGGTGCTCGGGTCTGTCAGCCATCTTCCACAACCACTGCCTGTCTCCAGGAAACGCCAGCTCTCCCCCAGTCAGAGCACCCAGGTGGGAAAGAAGCCCAGGCTGGAGCTGGGTGGTGGCCGCTCGCTGTGTGAGCAGGCAAGCCCAGTGGGTGGTGGGATGGGTGTGCAGGGTGCAGGACAGACGCCTGAGCCAGGCTTGCCTGGTGTGGAGGCTGGCAGCTGGCCCCTAAGCACAAAGCTCTCCACCAGGCCTCATCACCCTCCTGTTTTGGATCTGTGCCTTCATGGGAACCCTGTGGACCCTGCATCACAGCCAGGTTCCCTCGAAGCTCTGTCTGTGGGGTTTGATCCCACGGAGACTGCTGTAGTGAGCATTGTCAGCAAGCATGGCTGGAGCAGAGGGAACATGAGTTCCCATGGGAAGCTTGGAGGGGAGAATGGAAATACACCCAGGAATGTGCTCAGTCCTGCTCTGGAGTCCACAATGAGCAAGAGCAGCTGTCCTGCTGGCCAGTCGCCCTCTCCAAAACTGCCTGTGGCTGAAGCCAGATGTTGCTGCTCCCTCTGTGTCAAAACAGGAGAAAAAATAGCCCCTGAACTACCCAGCCTCCCCAGCCACAGCAAGGAACAGACTCCGTGCCCTGAGCTCCTTCACCGTCTTCCATGTAACACACAGGCTGATGATAACTTCAGGAACAGTTCTTCGGAGTCAGACTGGGATGTCCAGCTGCTCTCCACACTAACGGGAGTCCAAGACAGCAGGATTCGGGCTGTGGACAGGGATTTGCTCCAAAGGACGCACGTCAATGTGAGGGACAGTGGGTACGAGTCTCAGCTCTGCTCAGTCCTGAAGCAGAATTCAAATTTTGAGTGGGCAGCCAAAGGTGACAAGAGCTGCCGGAACTACTGCACAGAGACCAAAGAAGCCCCCCTCCCTATATTTGAGACCTTTTTTGGCAGCTGGACAAGTTAAAACCACCTCCTGGCAGTCCTCTGGTCCCTTAATGGGAGCTGCAGAGTGGCTGGAAAGGGATTTAACAAGGCACCCTCGCTGTTAGGGCCAGCTGGGAGCTGGAGTGTGGATGGTGCCTGCACAGCCTCTTCCAGACAGCCTGGGCTGAGCCCGAGGGATTGAGATGTGCCAACACCTCTCCGGTGCAACGCGTCTCTGTCCAGCGCTGCCCTCCCTAGGCTCTGACATCTTCTTGCCTGATTCCCTGGAGGAAAGACACCAGCAGCTGCAAGTCACAGCCCGGCTCCTCGTGGCTGCATTTCACTGGATGTGTGAGGAAGCACCACAGGCAGCTTCGGGTAGGGTAGGGTGACACGTGTCCTCCTCGTGCAGGCATTCAGATCTGAAACTGTTGGGATCTGCTGGGTGCTGCAGTGATTTCACTGTCCTCGGGGGCTGGGATCTTCCCTCCTCTTACTTGTAGCTGGTAGCTTCCTTCTTTAACTCCTCACCAGGCTGCTGACAAGGTGGTCCGTCTCTGGTGGTACATCTTCAGCAGGAATAGGCTCTTTGCCCAACGAGATTCAGGGCGTGGCCTGTTCCCCCTTTCCACTCTGTCTTTGGGGTTGCAGAGATGGGGAGGAGGAGGGCTGTGGCAGTTAGATCTGTGTTCTTGTGGTTTGGGGCTGCGTTGGATGTCTTGAGTGTTTACGGATGTTTGTAGCTGGTAATAAGCTGACTTTTTAAAGCGAACTTTTAAATTTTTAAATAAAGAGATACTCTTCTGCTGTATGTTGGGTAAAATTTGTCTGCCTTGTTTCTCACAGCTACCTCCCAAGGAGTGTGAATCTTCCCTGGCTTTGGGCTGGGTGCCTGGCTTTGAGCCTTGCTGAGAAGGAGCTGCAGGGGGCACTGGGTTGAGTAGGAGCCAGCAGTCCCAGAACAACCCCCAGGCTGGGGCTTGCCTTAGGAACGTGGTCAGCAGGTGGAGGGAAGGCATTGTACCTCTGCTTAGCGTGGGGACGGCCACATGTGGGATGGCCCCAGGTGGTGAGGGATGTGGAGAAATTAAAGAGCTGGCAGTGGAGGCTGCTGAGATGGCCAGGGAGCAGACCTGGGGTGGGCTGCTCTTACTGAGAGGTGTCGAAAAGCTGCCTGTGCCTTGGGAAAGGGCAATTACGGGTGTGATGGAGTCAATCTCTTCTTTCAGCGGTGCCAGGTGGCCCGGGAGGCCTTCTGAGCTTGGGTGCAGGTTATGAAAAGGAAAAGCTCCCTGTCCAGGAGGGTGGGACAGTCCTGGGGCACTGGGGGGGCTGTCTGCCCTTGGAAATTCCCCCCTGCCTGAGCATTGCCTGGAGGTAGACGACAGCCCTGCTTTGGGCAGGAGCCTGCACTGGGGACTTCAGCCGTCCTGAAGCTAAACCCTCCCTGGTGCAACAGCCAAATTCTGGCACTTCTTGGGGGCAGCTGAGCTGCTCAGTGCGCCCTTGAGGACTGCCTAAGCCTTCCAGCGGGTGCTCGGTTGGCATCAGCTGGCCCAGACCCCTCCTGTGAAGCTCTTGTCCCCCTTGTCACTGCACCCACGGCCCTTCCTCCTGCTGCCATCCTGCTCTTTGGGCACGGGGAAGGCTTTGTGGGATGTGGCAGCGCGCTCTGGGTTTGGTGGTATCGGGGGTGATGGCAAGTCCCCAGAGCCTGCTCCCAGCCTCGTGGGCAACCCTTCCCCATGCATCAGGGAGAGGAAATGGGGAGGGCCGGGGCAATTCACCTCTCCCATCCCTGCTCCGTGCCCCTTGGCGTGCCCCTGCCTTCGCTTCCCCTGCTAAATGCTCCTGTCCCCTTTTTGCACAGTTGTTGACCGTGAGTCCCTGCTCAAAATCCTTGACAAACTTCCACCTCCCCCAGACCCGTGGACGTGCTGAGCCCCAGCACGTGCGGGGAAACGTTTCCTTGGGCTTGGCGCTGCCGTGGGGGTCCCCAGGGCCTTCCCCGCCAGCCAGACGAGGGGGGGGGAGGCATCAGCTCTATTATAAATGAGCCTCTGCCTCGGTCCAGCCGCAGCCGAGCTGTTTTCTGCTATGCTCCGGGGAGAGGAGGCGGCGGCTGCTCCCCGGGAAGCTTTGTGCTGACCCACTTGTGCAGCTCCACACCCCTCCTGCTCCCCCCGGGACCCCCACACCGCCGGTGTCTGTGCCATGTCCCTCCTGTGGATCTGCTCCCCCCCCCCAGGCTGTGTCACCTTCCCCTGCTCTTCTGCACCCTTGATCCCACGGCTGTGTCCTGCTGTGGAATGAAAAGGAATTCATCGTTTTTCCCAAAAAAACAATGTGTCTTTTTGTTCAGGGTGGAAACGGGGCCTTGCAGCACCCCCAGAACGGGGGCAGCACGGGAGCACCCCGGGTGTGCTGTTACCTTCCCTGCGTGTCCCCAGCTGGTGCGGGGGGCTCGGGGCCAGCTGGGGTGTGAGTGGGGACCCCGCAGCTCCCCTGGGTGTCAGCACCCCCCGGCAGCACCCCGGGGTTGCCCCAGTTCCCCAGGCACCTCCATCCTGACCCGGGCCCCCTGGCTCAGAGCTTGGACTTGATACGGGCGGGAGCCCCGGTACCGATGGGGGGCTGGGACCCACTGGGGGCTTCAGTGCTGGTTTTGGGGGGGGTGTAAGGGGTGGCAGGGCTCTGGTACCAGCTTGGTTTTGATACTGGTGGGGGCTGTGGTAGCAGCTGGGGACTCCTGTACCGGCTGGAGGCGGGGGCCTGGTACAGGCTGGGGGGGGGCGATACTGGGGGCGACTGGGGGCTTTGGTACCGGCTTTGGGGGGGCGTAAGGGCTGGCGGGGCTCCGGTACCGGCTCTGATTTGATACCGGGGGGGGCTCTGGTACCGGCTGGGGGGCGCCTGGTACCGGCTGCGGGGGGGCTGATACCAGCAGGGATCTCCGGTACCGACTGGGGGCTTCGAGCGGGGCCGTGAGGGCTGCCGTGGCTGCGGTCCCGGCTCCCCTTCGCTACCGGGGGGGGGGGGGGGGGTGCTCCGGTGCCGCCCGGTCCCGCTCTGCAATGCCGGGGGGGGGCCGCGGCGCTGCGGCAGGCGGGGGGCGGGGGCGGGGCGCGGCGGGGCGGGCCCGGGGCGGGCCCTGCCGGTGCCGGTGCCGGCGCCGGTGCCGGCGGGGGCGGGAGCGGCGGGGCCCGGTGCAGTGCGCGTGCAGGTGGCGGGGGCGGCGCGCACGGGGCCGCGGCCGCTCCCTCGGCCCCGCTCGGCCCCGCTCGGCCCCGCCGCCGCCGCCGCCCATGCCCGGCCCGGGCGGAGGAGGGGCCGGAGGGAGCCCGGTGCCGCGGGGCCGCCCGGCGCGGCAGAGCCCGGAGCGCCGCGGGCGGATTATGAGGGAGCCATGAGCCCGCTGCGGAGCTGGCTGCTGGCCGCGCTCCTCTCGCTCACGCCGCGGGCAGGTAGGTGCCGGCCCCGCTCCCGGTCCTGCTCCCGGTCCCGGTCCCGCTCCCGGCCCCGCCGCCGCTGCGGGCTTTTTTGCTGCATCGACACATTTCTCCGCAGCGCCGCCCCGCAGCCGCGCGGGAGGGGCCCCGGCCCCGCCGCCCCCGGCCCCCGCTGCCCCCGGCGGACCCCGACCCTCCCCCGGGCCCGGTTGATCGCGGGGGGGGGGCCCCGGGACGGGCCCCGTTCGTGTCCTCCCCCCCCCCCCCACCCCACCCCGGTGACCCCCCCCGGGAGGTGGCCCCCGGCCGCGTTGCTCCGGCTGCGGAGCCGTTCCCGGTGTC
The DNA here is from genome assembly GCF_047663525.1 of Anas platyrhynchos. Taxonomy (NCBI): domain Eukaryota; kingdom Metazoa; phylum Chordata; class Aves; order Anseriformes; family Anatidae; genus Anas; species Anas platyrhynchos. Next base: position 5,797,236 of record NC_092614.1, read on the forward strand.
CCCCTCCTTGTCCCCTCCGGGACCCGTCGCTCTCCCACCCCCGTGTCCCCTGGGTGTCCCCGCCGGTGTCGCCCTCCCCACGGCCCCCGGAGCGTCCCCGCCGTGTACCTGGCACCCTGGGTGTCCCCTCCCGGGCACAGCGCCATGCTCGGGTCCCCCACCCCGGGACACGGCCCCACGCCAGCCCCCTGTCCCTTGGGGTCACGTCCCTGCCGGGACACAGCCCAGCCTCGGGTCCCCCCCCCCTCCCCCAGGACGAGTCCCCACGGCAGCCCACCCGTGTCCCCCCCCCACCGACCCTCTCCTTGCCCGCAGGTCCCGCCGTGCACGCCGGCGCTCCGCAGCGGAGGCTCCCGCGGGCCGGATGGCAGGACGGGCCGGTTGTTTCCGAAATCACCCACCCCAGCAGGTTAGTGGGGCAGAGCTCAGGAGGAGAAGTCCAGAAGCATCAGCTGGACACCAGGGTCAGGAATGAGCCTAGAGGAGGAGGAGGAGGCCCTGTAAGTGAACCGCATCCCCCCTCCGCTCTCTTTCAGGCTGGGGCTGGGGGCCCCCCCGGGTGCGAGGGTCGCTCCCCCCGTACCGGGGCCCGCGGTGGCTCCTGGTGCCCTCACGGTCGGGCACAGCCACGAGCGGCCCGATGGCTGTGCCACCGCTGCCTTTTACCCCCGGCCGGTGAGGCCCTGATGGCTTCCATTAAACCTCGGTACCGGAGGTGCGCGTGCGGGCGTTAGGAGAGATTGAAGGGCAGCACGCTGGCAGGGCTCATGCATAATGGATGGGCTCGGCGCTCGAAGCTAGAGCCGTGGCCCCAAACAGGAGCTGTGGCCCCCAAATTGGAGCCGTGGCCCCGCGGCACGGCCATGCCGGCCATCGCCCCTCATCCTGCCAGCCCCAAACCAGGCAGGCGGTCACGCGCTGGTGCGGGCGCTTTGCCTGGAGCCAGGGGGTGGCTGCATTTCGGGGAGCCGGTGAGAGCCCATGGCACGGGGGGAAGCTTTCAAAGAGGCGGCAGCCGCAGAGACCAGCAATAATCGATTCCCCACATCCTTGCTGGATAAAAGGAGAAATAATGGGCTTAAATTGCAGCGAAGGTGATTTAAGCTTGGCATTAAGTAAAACCTCCTAACGGTGAGGATGTCACAGAGGGGGGGGGGGAAGAATCACCAGGGGATGGCTGCAGCGCTGCCGGTGCTGGTGGTTTTTTGGGAGGCATTAAGCAGAGGCATGAGGAAGCGCTGCTGTGGGGCGGGCGGCATGGCCGCAGGCCCCAGGGGACAGGGTTGGGGGTGCTGCCGTGGGTCCCAGCAGAGCCCCCGCACGCTGCTCCCAGCTGCACTGCTCGGCCCACTGAAGGACACAGTCTCGGTTCAATGTCATCCACGGCCGGGACGTCCCCTCCCAGGATCAGCTCTGGGAATGCTGTGTGGCTGCTCGGTGGTGGCAAAGGGGCCAGTGGGGCCATGCCATGTCCCTGTCACCCTGTGCTGAGCTGTGCCCATGGATGGCTGGCACCTGGTGGGTGGCTCCTGCTCCGGGTGCCCTTGGTGCAGCACCTGGCAGGGCTCTGCCAGCAGCCTGAGGATGGGGCACCCTGGGCATGGCCCCTGCAGCCCAGAGACCCCCTCGGTGGGGAAGGGATGGGAAACAACAGGGGGGCCCTGCACCAGGTCTGCCAGCCCCAAAGGGGGCATCACCTTCCCTCCTCGGAGCTGGAGGTGCCGGGACCATCATCCAGCACTTCGATTTTGGCTTCCAGCTTAACCCCTGGCTGCTTCTCTCCCGCACCCTGGGCAGGACACGGTGCCGATGCTGCTGCCCATGCGCCTGGCGGTGCAGGGACGCCCATCGGTGGCCAAGGAGCAGCTGTCCCTGCTGGTTTTGGCACTGTGCCCCTGACCCATGCTGCAGTCACAGCTTTTTGGTTCAGCAAAGCAGATAACAGGGGCTTTCACCCCAAAAAGACACGGGAGAAGCGTGTCCTGATGATTTGGCTTCTCCTTGCTGTGGCTTCCCCCAGGGGCTGGTGGGTGGCTCAGAGCCGTGGCAGCCGGGGCGAGCGTTGGCTCCTGTGGGACACACGGGGACACCGAGTGACAACAGCGTGTCGGAGGCGAGGGTGCTTTGGGGCACGGTGTGGGTTGGAGGTGAGGAGCCACCGGGCAGCCCCTCACCCACGCGAGGAGTTTGCCAGGTCTCAGCCGGGCGCTGCAGAACGCGGCTCCCGCCTCCGGCACACTGCCGCTCGCAGGAATTAGGTCACGAGCGGCGGGCGCTGCAGGGCGGGTGAAGCGCCAGCTCCGCACGCTGAGCCTGGGCTGCTGCAGCCCTGCCAGGGCTGGGGGCTGAGCTCTGGCAGCCCCCCGGGCAGGGCGAAGGTGGCTCCCCCCCGGCCACCGGTGTCCGGTTACCGGCTCGGAGGAGTTTGTCTCGGAGGAGTTTGGCACCTTGGCATCCCGGAGTGTGTTTGGCAATGTCCGGCCAGGCTGCGGGAGCAGCAGTGGCTTCCACCGAAATGCTGCTCGGTGACACACCGGTCCCCAGCGCTGCTGCTCCGGGATGCTCCCGGCACTGAGACCACGGGCAGCTTGGGTCACAGCTAGTGAAGTTTGGGGTGAAAAAATGATTTCCTTTCCTTTCCTTTTTTTTTTTTTTTTTTTTAATTGAAAGAACACCTTCAGAGATCACATGATTGAGGTCTAGTGATTATTATTTTTTCTTTAGGTAAAAATCAGAAAAGCCTTCATCAGCTCCAGGTGGGAGCCTCAGCTGCTTTTGGTGCCTGCACCCAAAAGGGCAGGGCTCGGTGCCGGGCACCCATGGGCGCAGGCTTTTGGGGCACTGTGAGCGGGGCTGTTGGAGTGATGCTGTGCTGCATCGCGGTGTGTGGTCCTTGCCTGGCCTGGGGGGTTCAGGGGCTGCTGGTGATCTCACGGCAGGGTTTGCAACGTGCAACACATGATGGCAATGTCAGCCAGAGGCATTCCCGTGCCAGCCCAGCTGCTCTGGGACCGAGGAGCCAAAAATTCTGCTGCGCTCCTTGGTGTGACACCAGATCCGTGACAGGTTTAAGGCCAGATCCTGGCTTGAGGTGGCAGCAGGCACATCAGCTGCTCCTCATTCCCACACTACCATGCAAACACTCTGCTCTGCTCAGACCTGGCTGTGATTTTTCACGATTCCAATGGGATTTCTCCCGGCACTGGGCGCACGGAGCCGTCCATGCCTCACTGCTGCTACTCTCTTGCAGGGGGTGCACCTGGCACAGGTGAGCTTCGTGGTGCGTGCCTTCGGCTCAGCCTTCACCCTCGACCTCGAGCTCAACCAGTAAGTGTCCTGGGGGGTGGGAATGGACCGCTGTGGGGCTGCCACTGCCCCTACAAGAGGGATGGGGTGCAGAAGCGGTGGCATCTTGGTGCCAACTGGCGCTTGGGGAAAAAGGGGACAGTAGATGTCCCCACTGTGGCCACTTGGAGCCTGGCACAGCATGTGCCGCTCGGCGTGCTAGCACAGGCATCCTTAATATTTGATGGAGTCGCTTGGAGCTGTCCCAGCTCCAGTAACGAAGCCCTGAGTCTGCTTGGCTGTGGGCAGAGCTGCACTCCGGAGGCAGAGGGGATGTAAGAGGAGCCAGTGCCATAGTGGGGGGGCCGCAGGCCTTGGGTTTCCTGGACCATGGGGTTTCTGCACCAAGGCGACGCTGGGTGCACGGGGCAGCACGTGGGTGCATGCCAGAGGATGGGGGCGCATGGGGCAGGGGCACAGCCATCTCCGTCGTCCTCCTGCTCGCTGCCCTACGGCCTCTCACCCCTCTGCTCTTCCCCGCAGCCACCTCCTCGCCTCACACTACGTGGAGCGGCACGTCGGCACGGGCAAGAACAGCAGCCACAGCACAGTAAGCACCACGCCACGCTGTGCCAAGCAGCACCACAGGGCCCACAGTTCCATGCTGGGCTGTGAGCACCGATCTCCTGCCCGCTGCAGCCCTCGGTTCATGGATGATGGCCATGGGTGGCTCCTCGTGGAGCCTCTGTGCCCAGCACCAGGTGTCTGGGCACTGCCTCAGCAGATGACACAGGGACACACATACCATGGGCAGTACTGCAATGGGCTCCCCGCTTGCCCCTGGCACGGTTCAGCACATTGCTGTGCTCACAGCCTTGCTCTGGGACCGTGCTGGTGCCTGTTCGGGTGCTGGGCCAGGAAGGCAGCGAACCCCAGGGGACACCAGCAATGGGTGTAGCCACCTGCGATGGGCAGGATGGGGCCCGGCGGTGCCATGGGGGGGTCCGAGCGAGGCCGGTGGCTGCAGGGAGCAGCATGGCTCCAGCAGAGGCAGTGTGAAAAAGACAAATGGGATTTCCAGAAATAGCTCCTCGGGTGGCTGGTGCTGGCCCTGCCTGTCGCGTGGAGCTCCCCGTGCCACAGAGGCAGCGCTGGCCCCACGGGTTCAGTGGCCTCTCCTGGCTCTCACAGGGTGCTGGGGAGCACTGCTACTACCAGGGCCGGGTCCGTGGCCGGCCCCGTTCCTTCGCCGCGCTCTCCAGCTGCCAGGGCCTGCAGTGAGTACCCCACGTCCACATTTTGGGTCAAAACGGATGTTTCAAGGGGTTGCTACACCCCGCCAGCACCCTCTTACACCTCTGGGCTTCCTTTGCAGCGGTGTCTTCTCAGATGGCAGGGACACGTACCTGATTGAACCCCAGGCGGGTGCTGAGCACGAGCAGGTGAGCTCACCCCTGCCTCAGTTTCCCCATCGCAGGGTCTGGCTGTGGCTCAGGGGTGTTGTGGGACATGGCCTTGGGGACATGGGGAGATGGAGAACGGGGGCTGTTGGGTGTTGGTGACGCTTCTCTCCCCACCGCAGGACCTTCGGCCACACGTCATCCAGCGCACTCCGAGCTGCGCCCAGCCAGGTGAGCGCCACGCTCCTGAGGGCTGGCATCCGTGCCACTGCGCCTGTGCCCCCTGCTGTTCCCGAGCACGCAGGGCAGTGCCCTCATCCCGCACACCGCCAGCTGTCTCCCTTCCCTCCAGGCTGCCTCTTTGCTGCACTGGACCACTACGTCTCGGGCAGTTTGCCCAAGCTGCGGCGGCGGCGGCAGGCAAGTGGGGGTGGCAGGGCTGTGGGCATGGGATGGAGGACACCGGGCAGGGGATGGGGCTGCTCAACCCCAGCCAGGCTCTGTCCATCCTGCCAGCTGTCAGTAGGGTGATGCCAGTGCTTCCCAAATGTACCTCGAGCCACAAAACAGGGCTCAAAAATCTCATTCACTGCACTCTCCCTCAAAGCGAGAGGCTCCGCGGGGCGAGTCCTGCCCCATGCATCCCCCCGGGGTGTGGGGAGTGGCTCAGCTCCTGGCTCCTACTGGCAGGTGCGACGAGCCCAGCACACGGTTCACAGCGAGACCAAGTACATCGAGCTGGCGGTGGTGAACGACCATCAGCTGGTAAGCACCGGGCCGAGAGGAGCCGAGCAGAGCGGGCAGCGTGGGGCTGGCCGCAGCCCTCCTCACCTCTGCTCCCCCCAGTTCCTGCAGCTCCGCAAGTCCGTGGTCCTCACCAGCAACTTCGCCAAGTCCGTGGTCAACCTGGCCGACATGGTGAGCGCGGGGTTGTCCCCAGCGGGTTCGTCCCTGGCCCCCTGCGGGTTTGTCCCTAGCACCGTCCTCTCGCCCTCGCAGATCTACAAGGAGCAGCTCAACACCCGCATTGTGCTGGTGGCCATGGAGACCTGGGCCTCCGAGGACCGGATCCGCATGGAGGAGGACTCGCTGGAGACGCTGAACGAGTTCATGAAGTACCGGCGCGAGGCGATGCCGGAGCAGAGCGACACCGTCCACCTCTTCTCGTGAGCGCCGTGGCCGCGCCGCCTCCCCCGGGGCTGGGAGCCAGCGGCCGCTTTGCCCATCACCTCCTCCCTCACCCTTGCAGGGGACGGACGTTTCAGAGCAGCCGCAGCGGCACCGCCTTCGTGGGGGGCATCTGCTCGCCCGGCCGCGGCGGGGGGGTCAACGAGGTGGGTGAGGAAAGCAGGCAGGTGGGCTGGGCGTGGGGTCCCCCCCCCGTGACCCCGCTGTCCCCCCCGTGCAGTACGGCAATGTGGCAGCCATGGCCGTGACGCTGGCACAGACGCTGGGGCAGAACGTGGGCATGATGTGGAACAAGCACCGCACCTCGGCAGGTACCCGCCGGGCAGGAGGCACAGGGTGCCACCCCTGGGGGCTGCCGGGGGGTGCAGCTCCTCTCCTCTCTCCTCGCAGGGGACTGCCGGTGTCCCGACGCGTGGCTGGGCTGCATCATGGAGGACACGGGGTGAGAGCCCCTCAGGGGGCTGCGTCCCTCATGGACCTGTTGGCTTTGGGCAGCCCACTCCGCAGCACCGGGGTGGGGAGATGCTGCCTGGGGGTGGCATCCCCTGGGGTCACCGCGTCCCCCTGCTGCAGGTACTACCTCCCACGGAAGTTTTCCCGCTGCAGCATCGATGAGTACAACCAGTTCCTGCAGGACGGCGGTGGCAGCTGCCTCTTCAACAAGCCCCTGAAGGTAGCGGGCCTGGCACCGGGGTGGGTGCAAAATGGGGATGAGCAATGCTGGGGAGGGTCAGGGGGTCCCCTAAGGCTCATGGCCTGCCCCAGCCCTGTGACGCGCAAGGTAATGGTGCTGGCTTCAGCCCTGGTTCTTAATTGACTGACTGAGATGCACAATTGCCTGCAAAATGAGAGGCTGGCAGGTCCTGCTGTCCTTGGGGTTGCAGAGCCTTTTTGGGGTGCCAGGAGGCTCACCCCACCCTGGGAGCTCTGGGGGTGGGAGTGCTGTGCCCAGCACCTGCCGCATGCCCCCGGCTGCAGCAGTCTCTCTCCCTGGCAGCTCCTGGACCCTCCGGAGTGCGGCAACGGCTTCGTGGAGGCGGGCGAGGAGTGCGACTGCGGCTCGCTGGCGGTGAGCGGGGCCCGGGGCCGGCGGTGAGCAGCAGGGCCGGCAGCGGGCTCACGTGCTTGCCGCCGGCCCCGGCAGGAATGCGCCAAGAGCGGAGGCAACTGCTGCAAGAAGTGCACGCTGACCCACGACGCCATGTGCAGCGACGGGCTGTGCTGCAAGGGCTGCAAGGTGCGGGGCAGGCGGCGGGGACGGTGTCCTGCGGCACACAAAGTCCCTGGGGGCTGCGGGGGTTTCTGTGCCGACGCGTGTGCCTTCCCCTGCGCAGTATGAGCCGCGTGGTGTGTCCTGCCGGGAGGCTGTGAACGAGTGTGATATCCCCGAGACCTGCACTGGGGACTCAAGCCAGGTGAGGACTTGGGCTGGCAGGGACAGAGAGGGGCTGTGGGGCCTCAAGGGGGCTCATGGCCTCACCCAGCTTCTTTGCCCACCCCCAGTGTCCCCCCAACCTCCACAAGCTGGATGGCTACTTCTGTGAAAACGAGCAGGTGAGTCTGCCCCGTGGGACGCAGCCAGGGGCTCGGGCACATGCTGTGGGCTCCAGCATCGGTGCTGGCAGCTGCAGTGCATGGGATGCATGCACTGGGGAGAGCAGGATCCCACTGCAGCTCTGGTCCCTGGGCTGTGCAAACCCCCCCCCAGTGCCTGGGGTCATCCATGCCTGCACAGCCCTGTGCGCACCTGCAGCCATGGTCCCTTTGCCACGCAATTTCCCTGTGCACGCAGTCATGGTCGCCATACCCTGCAGGCTTTCCTGTGTGTGTGCATCAGCAGAGATGGCCCTAATGTCACACAAGTCTTCCTTGTGCATGTGTGCCCGCAGGCATGGTCCCCGTGCGCTGCAAACCCTCTGTGTGCATGGGTCCTTGTTCTGTGCAAGCCTTCCCCGTGCTCATGCAACTGGGGCTGTGTTTCCGGGGTTGTGTGCCCCAAGCACACGCACCTGGGGTTGCCACCCTGCACTGCCCAAGCCCCCTCCTTGGGCACTCACCCGCGGGTGCCAGTCATGCCATGACACCGCTCCCTGCTCCCCAGGGCCGATGCTATGGTGGGCGCTGCAAAACCCGAGACCGGCAGTGCAACGCGCTGTGGGGCCGCAGTAAGTGCCCTGCCCATCCCATACCTTGTGCCCATCAGGGAGCATGGGGTGGCGATGTCTTTGCAGAAAGCCCCAGGGTGCTCAGAGGAGCCCCACACCCCGTCCCCTGCAGCGGGGGAGTTGCTGGGGGTGGGGAACCGGGGGCAAATGGGTGACACCTGCTTTCTCCCAGGCTCAGCAGAGCGTTTCTGCTATGAGAAGCTCAACGTGGAGGGCACCGAGAGGGGCAACTGCGGGCGCGAGGGCTCGGGCTGGATGCAGTGCAACAAGCAGTGAGCGAGCCCCCCACCCACGCCCTCCCACCTGCCACGCGTCCCCCTTGGTGCCATCGCCCCCCCCGTGCCTTGCAGGGACGTGCTCTGCGGCTTCCTCCTCTGCGCCAACATCTCGGGCGCGCCCCGGCTGGGCGAGCTCAGCGGCGAGATTGCCACTATGACCTTCTTCCATCAAAACCGCTATGTGGACTGCAGGTGGGTGCCACCGTGGGCACAGGGCTGGGGCCACCCTGGGGCGCAGGGGTCCCTGCATCACCCCCTTGCTGCCCTCCCGCAGGGGCGGCCACGTGCAGCTGGTGGACGGCTCGGACCTGAGCTACGTGGAGGACGGGACGCCCTGCGGGCCCAGCATGCTGTGTCTTGACCATAAATGCCTTCCAGTGACAGCCTTTAACTTCAGCTCCTGTCCCGGCAGCTGGGATGGGAAGATCTGTTTTGACCATGGGGTGAGGACGGGGGGGGCTCGCAGGGGTGCGCGGGGCCATTGCTCGGTGCTGATGCTGCCCCCTCACAGGTCTGCAGCAATGAGGGCAAGTGCATCTGCCAGCCCGAGTGGACGGGGAAGGACTGCAGTGTCTACGACCCCATCCCCGAGCCAAAGCCCACAGGCGAGACGGAGCGATACAAGGGTCAGTGTGCGCTGTGCGGGGGCTCCCACCGTGTCCCCAGCTCCCTCCCCACCCATCCCAGGACTGTGCCTCAGCTGGGCACAGCCGGGTCCCCGGGGTGTCCCGTGGCCCCGTCCCTGCTGATCTGTGTCCCTGTCCTCTTCTCCCCGGCCCAGGTCCCAGTGGCACCAATATCATTATTGGCTCCATCGCTGGGGCCGTGCTGGTGGCTGCCATTGTCCTAGGAGGGACTGGCTGGGGATTTAAGTAAGCAGATGCCGCATGCTTCATCCTTCTCCTCCTCATCTCCCAGCATGACACTGGGGAAGGTGGCCCTGGTGCCATCCCCTGGGGATGCGAGGATGCCTGGTGCCCCTGTCCCCATACCCCTTTGCCCCCTGGCCCTGCCTGCATGCAGCACCGGGACCTCACTGTCACCCTGACCCCAGCTGTGTCCTGCCCATCTGTCCCCAGGTGCGGGGTGCGGGGGGGGCTCTCCCCAGCCCCGTCCCGCTGTGTCCTCGGGCACCAGCACCCCTATGTGCACAGGGCTCTGGCCGCTGCCTGTGGAAGCAGGGGGTGTCATGGGTCAGGGGGCAGTGGCAGAGGAGGGGACATGAAATGGAGAAGGGGAGACATGGGGGGGACACTGACGCTCCTGTCCTCTCCCCCCGCCACCCCCAGGAACATCCGCCGAGGAAGGTACGACCCGGCACAGCAGGGAGTGTAGCCCCCGCCGCCTGTCCCCCCGTCGTCTCCTCGTCACCGTCAGGCACCAGCGGCCCAGCGGCACGGGACCCCCCCGTCCCCGGGCTGGGACTGCCGCCATGGGCCCGTCTGTCCGTGTCGCTGTGTGTCCGGCTGCCCCTGTGCTGTCTCCATCTCTGTGGCCCCCCCCATAGCTTCAAAGAGCCAGCCGAGGGGGGGGGACCAACCCTGGGAATAAACTTGCCGGGTGCCCGCAGCAGGCGAGCAGGGCCCTGGCAGCGGCCCCCCCCGGTGCTGGCTCTTTTGGGCTCAGTGTCCCCTGTGTCCCCCACCCCCCCCACCCCCTGTGTCGCATCCCCACACTAAAGCGCTCCTCACTTCTGTGTTGCAGGTCCGGGGGGACCTGAGCGGAGCCTCCCTGCCTCGTGCCCCCCCCCTCCAGCGCCTAATTAACAGCAATTAAACGGGGCGCAGCTGCCAGGAGTCCGCCTGAGGAGGGAGGAGAGCACGGGGGGGGCCTGGTTGCAGGACCCCCCCCCTCCTCGACCCCTGCCGCACCACCACGAATGTCCAGGCCCCCCGGGGCTGGAGTCACTCATGGCACCATGATGAATGTACCTGGGGGGGCCGTGCCAGGAGCCCCCAAACCCGCATGGCTCTGGGGGGGGGGGGGGCTGGGACTCTTTCCCACCCCCCCCCCCCCAAACCCACATCAGAATCTTCCAGCTTTGGGGGCAGAATCCCCCAGTTCCAGGCCAGTATCTCCCACTACCAGGCCAGTTTGTTTTTCCACCCCTTCCCCGCCCCAGAGCAGGGCCTGTCCCCCACCACCCCAGGGGCTGGATCTGCACCCCCAGCTGTGGAGACCAAAAAGCAGCCCCTGGATGTGCAGTAGGTGTACAACCCCCTTCTCTGCCCCCTGCCCCCCCCAGTTTCTCCCCCCTTTTTACTCCATCTCATGGCTGCACTCTTCCGCCTCCTGTCCATGGGGTCCAGCACCCATGGGTGCCAGGCTCTCCCTGTGTCATGTGTCCTCCCCCCACCTCCCCAGCCCTGACAGGTGAACCCTAAAATGGTGGCGCTGGGGAGGGCAAGGGGCCAACTCAGGTGCTGAGGTACAGGGTGAGCCCGGGGCCGTGTCACCCTACCCCTCTCAGCGGTCCCCATGGCAGGCACAGCTCGTGCCACATGTCACCCTCATGGCTGTTGGGGGGTGTATGTGTCACCCACCCCCTGTCCCTGTGGTGCCCTGCATGAGGTGTCCCCCCCCCCCCAAACCACACACCCACAGAGCACTAAGGGCCTCCACAGGCCCCTCGGAGCATCACTGAGACTCGGTACTAGGGGGAGGTCCCCGCTGTCATCCCCTGGAGCCAACATGGAGGCAGGGGAGGGTGGGTGCCTGGGGGGGTGACCTAGGGCTGGAGTCCCTAAGCCCAGACATGTCCCCTGGTGTGCTGTGAGAGCCCACAGCACCCAAGGGTGCCTCAGCTGTGCTGGCTCAAGCATCACTGGCTGTGGACCCCCACCCAGGGCCAGCACCGTGCCTGCTGTCCCCATGTCCCCAGCCCTATGGGGTGGGCTGGTGTGGGGGTGCAGCAGGACGTGAGGGGGTGGCCGGACATCCCCGGGCTCAGCTGCAGTGGTGGTGGCCCCTCTCGTGCCTCAGCCACCGGGTGTGAATGCAGGTGGGTGCCCCATGGCTGGGGCTGAGGGCCATGGGGGTGGAGGGCGGGGGTATTTGTATTGGGACCCCTCCCTCTCCCCTCCGTCCTCTGTCACCACACTGTCCCCAAAGCTGTCACGGCTGCAGTGGCGGGGTGATCCCTGCTGCGAGGGGACATCCCCTCCCCAGGCCCTGTGTGGAGGGGGGCCCTGCGTCCTTCCTCTGCTGCCACTTTCACAGCAAGAAGCCACATTCGTCACTGGTTTGGGGGACATTAATATATAAATATATATAAATATTTTTTTTCTCAATGATTTTAATGCCGTACAGTCAAGCAGTGCCGCTCATGCGCTGGGGAGGGCCAGACTGGGGGAGAAAAGGGGGGGGGGCCAACCAGTGCTTCCCAAGCCCCCCCCTCAGCCCCCACCAGGCCCAGCCGAACAGCCCCGGCCCCGCTGATGCCAGGAGAAGCCCCGGGGCTGGCAGCAAGCCCCCGGCCCGCTGCTGCCCGCCAGCCGCCCTGCACCGCCTCGCTCGCGCTACCCGGCCCTCCCCGCGCTCGGCCTGGCCCTCCCCGTCCCCCCCCCTCACAGGCCGCACCTCGCCTCGTGCCCGCGCTCCCGCTTCGCACGCGCCAGGGAGCTGGTGGGACCTGCTGGGTGCGCGTCGCCCGGCCCCCGGGACGCCTCCTGCAATGTCGCAGACTTTATTTACAATAAAGACTTGGAAAACTCAGCGGGGTCTCTTCCTTCCTCTGGGGCATGGTGGGGTGGGAGCGGCTGTGCGGGGTGGTGTGATGTGTAGTGCCCCAAATTGCACCTCCACTGAGATGTCATGGCCATGGTGATGTTCTGGTCCCACACGTTCCCCTCCACCCTCCTTCCCTGCACCCCATGTGCCACCCCAGGTGGGCTTTGTGGGCTGGGGACACCCCAACCATCATGTTCGACTGAGGGGCAGCAGAGCAGCATGGAGGCAACAGCTGGTGGTAAGTGCCACCACACTCTGTCCCCTTGCCTGTCTGGGGACCCTGCCCCACGGCAGGGACGTGGCTGCTCCCTGTCCCAGCACAGCACTGCGCAGCCCACTGCCTGCCCTGTGACAAGGACGTGGCTCACTCCCTGTGCCATGATGCAAATTTGTGCACCAGCCCCTGCCTCCCATGGGGGGCCAGCATCTTGCCCGCCTCTGGAATGCAAGAGCAGCCATCCCACCGCAGGGGCACATGGGCAGGTCCCTGTCCCTTTGAGGGGACACCACACCTTGTCCCCATCCCACTGCAAGCATACACGAGCAGGTCCCTGTCCCCCCCCAGGGACACCCCAGGGCTGGGTCAGTTCCATTCAGGGTCCTGCCAGTGTTCCTAGGGGACTCATGGGTCTGCAGCAGCCTCCACGGGACCAGCCCTGGCCATGGGCCCAGGATCGGGGACATTCACCGGGCAGCACAAGGCACTGTCTGAGCCCCCATCCCCAGCTGGCCTCCTGGGGAAGCTGCAGCCTGCACCCTGGGGAAGGGGCTGGGGTAGCCCCCAGGAGAGCAGCACCAAGGAGGCGGCAGCATCCTGCCTGGCCCTGGGAGCGGGGAGAGCTGCTGGCCCCGGGGTCGCAGAGAGGCTTGGATTTGGCTTCTGGTCCTGCCATGCAAAGATCGGCCCTGCCGGACTCCTCGGCCCAGCCAGACTCATTCCAGCCAGACTCCTCATTCCAGCCATATTCCTCGGCACATCGGCCACGAGAGGGCTCCCCCAGTCCAGTCCATGAGCATCTGCACGCCTGGACTGGACGGCAGGAGCAGTGCGCTGGCATCCCTGACACGCTGCTGGGCCACACGTGCTTTGAGGGCCTCAGCCCTGGGAGGACGGAGGCCGAGGATGAAGCCACAGAGCAGGGCTAGGGCTGCAGCACGCTGCTGCTGTTTGATGTCCTTCAGCCATACGGGCAGGACAGGGGACGTGTTTGTCACTGCTGCCAGCCAGCCCCACACCGGGCGGCTCAGAGAACCATGGCCAGCCCCAGCAGCCCTCCGCTGGGAGGCCAAAGCGCGTGGTGCCCAGCGCCCAGACCCCAGCTCCTTCTTCCCGACAGCACAGCAGTAACACCCCCAACAATGTGGGCACAAAGACAGGCTCGAGGTGACAGTAGGGGGAGGCAGCCACCGTCCCCTTGGCCCTGGTGGTGGTGGGAGAATCTTCCTCTGTGCCCCCCTGCAATGTCGGGCTGGTGTCTGGATACCACTGTGATGCCTGTGTGAGAAATAACCCACAGGCTTTTTTTGAATGTTGAGTTACAGAAGGCCCTCAGGGTCAGGAGCGCAAAAAAAATGGCATAAAGTCACCCCAGCTCCGGCAGCGTGCTTAGAGCAGGCTCCTGGCCGGGGCTCACAGGGAGGGTGCTGCAGCAGGGTTGTATGTGTGCGGTGCAAGGGAGGAGCTCCCCAGCACAATAAAATCTGTGAGAAGCAGCAGGGTCCAGCACCCAGGTGTACCCAGTGCAGCAGGCTGCAGATCCTCTACCCCTTGAGCTTCTCCAGCTCTGTTTTAACCACAGCACCCCCCTCCTTTGCCTTGAACAGGGGCTGCCCCGGAGCACACCGTTGCAGAGCACCAGCCAGCTGCATGCTGCCCCGTTGCTGCCTGTCCTTCTCAAGAATTTTCTCCTACTTTTAACTCACCAGGTTTAGGCTAAAGCCCAGTCGTCACAGGCAGAGGCAGCTCTGAGCCAGACTTCTCAGCATCCCCAGCCAGAAGACACTTCAGCAACACTTACTAAAAGTCAACCGTATGCCAGGAGAGAAGCCACAGACTTCCATGCCTGTGCTGCACGCCGAGATGCTGTCACCAACCTCTGGGCTTGCTGGCACCGTGTCCAACACAACGCTCCTCCAACAAAGGCAGTCCTTGCTGTGCAGCCAGTGCTGGCTTTCCAGGTCCTCAGCGGTCACTTGCAGAGCCCTCTCCCTGATCCCGGTGTGAAGTGTCCTCCTGTAACACAGCACACCTGACAGCCTGCAGGGAGTAACAGCTTGGGTACGCACGGAGGGTGTGTTTGTCAGAGCAGCTGTTGCTTAGAGGGCTAAAATCAAAGTTATTTCCCTGTCTTTTCACTGAAAACAGCAATGAGCCTCTTAAGGGTGGATCCTGCCAATCACAAAGTCCATGCTGGGGAAAAAAAAAATCAAATCCTCTCATAATTAGTAAAACTAAAGAAATAAGAAGCCAAGTCTTCTGCAGCCTCCTCTGTGTCTGTGCCATTACATAATAGGGAACCCTTGAACCTAAAAATCTCTCTGCTCCTTTGGTTGCACACACTGATGTTTGACCATCTGGCTGTGACTTTTCAGCTATAATCTAATGAGGCAGACCTTGCTTTTAGGGTACACACAAGGAAGAAAATCCTCATGGACTCCTCGGGAATATGGTCGCAGCAGAGGCCACAGCATGGCACAGTGCCACGTGAGCAGCAGCTTGCACAAGCAGACGGAGGCTATGATTTTTCAGCTTTTGTACCCGTAAGAAAGTCGAGATGTTTTGGTCAGCTTTAGAGAGCAGAGGGAGATGTCAGAGGGTCATGAGCCAATGTTGCTGTGTGAAACAAAATGGAGAAATGTCACCCTGAAGGGAGTTTTTGTTGGGGGATGAATCAAAAGGCGAAAGCAAGCAATACGCCAAATATTGGCTTCACACACTGCAACGCAGCTCAAAATCCATGTCCTTGTTTCCATGCAGATACAGCAAATAACTGGAGGCACAGAGCTGAACTCTGACCACAAACCAGGACATGCGTTTTCCATCCAGGAAGCCCGCTGAAGGCTGAGAAGCAGGCTCACACTGAAGCCTTCTGCCCATCCGCCCCTTCCCTGCCAGAAGCCCTCTGGCCATGCCCCACTGCCCACCAGGAGCTGCAGCCCTACCTGCACCCACACCCCGAGCAGCAGGCACTTTCTGCTCCAGTCACTTCACGCCCTGGAAGACGCTGCTTGGCTGTGCCAGCGCCTTTCCCTGGTGGGAGACTGGGGTCTGGAGAGAGAGGGGTTGGTGAGGGCAGCGCCTGATCCGGCTCTCCCCCAGGCGCACTGGTGCACGGTGCCCGTACTGGGCCAACAAGAATTTGGTGCGGTCCTGCCCCATAATTCTTGCCCCATTCAGCTATGCAAGGCTGCCTCTCTGAGCTGAGGCTCTCCTTTGGCACAGGGACATTTTAGGACAATTTCCTTTTTGTTGCAGGAAAATTCAATGCGACCACAGAGAAATTCTGCAGGCAAACATCTGATAAAAGGTATAAAGGAGAACGCGCATATCAAGTGAAAGCAGAGCTTGGTTCTGTCTCACCTGCTGTGGGAATTTTGTTATTTAGGTCCCAGCTGGAAATAAGAAACAAATCAGTGCGCGGAAAAGAGGCAGTTCAGGGAAAAAGCAGTGAGTGTCTCCAAGCTGCCTCGGCTCCGCATGGCTTACACAACGCTGTCAGTCCAAATGGCACTCCGGTGCGCTGATCAGAGACCACGCGCTCCAGGGGAAGGCGCAGCGCTCCCAGACACTGAGGGTTTGCCGAGCATGCTGCGCCTGCAGCGGAGGTGACTCCAGCGTCAGGTGAAGCAGCAGGACCTGGGCAGGCTGAGCTGGCCACTCCAGAGGTGCTGAGCTGAAATGGGTGAGGCCGAAGGGTGACGCATGGTTTGGAAAATGCTTGTTGCAGCTTTGTGAACAGGTCGCAGAGACCACGCCACCCCTCAGGCTCCCTCCTGCTAAGTCGTGCTACCGAGCACCTTGAGGTTAGTAAACACGCCCAGCACTACACGGTGCTTAAAGCATTTTGCACAGGAAAGCTGAATCCCAATTTTTCAGTAAACACAAAGCTATCCGTGCTAAAACCATCTGCTGACCCATTTGAGTCACCAGCGACTCGATTTCTAATGGCTAGAAGGAACCCTCAGCAGCAGAGGGACACCTGCACCCAAACCAGGCTCATGCCAAATCCAAAATCTCTTTTAAAAATTCTTTGAGGGTTAATGAGTTCAGGTGGAGGGAGCTCCTGGTGGCGCAGGTCCCAACCCAGGGCACTGCAGGCTGGGTTGGTATTCACCCCCCAGCCCCTACAACAGCACCAAACTCTCAGTTTCAGGGCGGTGAGGGGTGAGAAGAGAAGAGCTGAGTCTCCAAAGCCAGCTTAGCCATTGGAATGACAGGTGAGAGCAGTTCGGAGCCACCAAAGGGAAAAGCCAAAGGTCAGATAATACTAATAATAAGACAAAGCTGCTCATGACTGGGGCTACTGCTCGCAGGGGGGGGCAGGAGCCGCTCTGCTGCCAAGGCAGGGGCTGGGGCCTGACCCCACACACGCCTCATGCCGAAATGGGGCGCGCACACGCTGGAGGTAATCGGCAGCTCATGTGTCACCGTGCTGCTGCATCAGAAACTGCTCGCCTCTGAAAGCGGCCCCTCGGCATGCAGACAGCCCACTGAGGGCGCTCAGAACGGAGAAGGAAGGGGTTTTGCTAGCCCAGAAGACAGCCAGTGGCCTGAAAATGTGATTGAAAGCTTTCTGTTCTCTGCTTTGGCTGCACCGCTGCTGCCAGCTCCAGTGAGGGGGGGGACAAATATCCTGGGGACAATGGGGGAAACCCAATTCCTTCAGTCTGTTATGACTGGGCTGTACAAGAAATTTCCCAATGCCCTTTAAGAAGCAATCTTCTGCTGGCCAGAATGCCGACTGCATTGCCTTATAGGTCTTTTCCAGCTCAAAGATTATGTCATTCCAGGCTTTGGCCAGCCTCGCTGCTGCTCTTTATTAACGGCCCTCTGAACGCTCGAGTTCACATTTCTGCTGCTGGTGAGCTTTAACCCGTAAGGAGCCGAGGCAGACACTGGCATGACTCAAAACAACGCCTGATTGCTTCTGGAACCGTGCGCGTAAGATAGGTGCAGCCTGTTTTACAGCTCAGCAGTTCAAATCCAGGTCAGCAAAATTTAATTGAGAATACCCAGTGGGCCCGTTTCACCTTGTCGGCGCTGTCAGAGCACAGAGAGATGGCAGCTGCTGAACTCCCCACCCCACAGGCTCAGGCCATCGTGTGTCTCAGCACAGGGCGCAACACACCGGGACCCGCAGCTTGCCGGCCCTGCCTGCGGTCCCAAGCTAAGCATTAAACCCTCATTACCTTTACGTTAAACTGTATGAGCTAGGGACCAGAGATTGTTGAGTTAAATTGGCCCCTGACAAAGAAAAGGCTGACTTTCCTGTCTTCCTGAGCATTTCTTTCCATGGTCTTGGTTTCTGGGGGCTTTCCGGGGGAGCTAGAGGGCATTGGGTGGCCCTGGTAGACCTATGGAGGATCTAGAGTGCAGGAGAAGATTACAGAATACCTGCAGTGTGCCCAGGAGTGCACTAGAGAGCCCTGCAAGGCCTCCAGAGGCCTCTAGATTCCAGGAAGAGTCCTTATTTTACCTCTAGGGTTCAAGAGGAGGCTCATATGGCACCCTAGACTGCCCTGGGAGACCTCCAGGGCACTGGGGGGTCCTGGTAGACCTTCTGGGGGAGCACCACTCCTGGCTCCTCACTGGGCTGGCAGAGATGCTATAAAGGAAACGTGGCACAAGAATACTGCAACCAAATGCACACGCATATATATGGAGTTTTCTATATTTAATCAAGCAGAGATATAAACAGATCAAACTAGTCAGAGGGAAGGTCTCTTATGGCCTTTCACCACATTAGAGGCTTGATATTTTTATGTTTAGTCTTGAAGATAATAGGAGATTAATGCCAGACAGAGGGCAAGCAGGAAAGCTTTACATGCTGGTTTGCCCAGAAGATGGTATTTCCAAGAATTCTCAAGCTGCCCTGAAGTTTCCTTCATCAGCACGTCTGCTAGAGCACACTGCCCGTGAATATTTCTCCCTGACATACCAGGGGAGGGAGAGTAGCTCATTGCTGGAGCATCATAGCAGGGGAGGAGCTCAGAGAATGCCACAAGGCTGTAAGGTGAAATTTGAGGTTAATGAGTTGCACTGAAGTCTGGTTTTTCATCACTTATTCCCTTTTTTTGCTGATGAGCTGGTTGGAGCTACAGTGTTATATAATGACCTGCTTTTATTTTTATGCTTTTAATAATAATAATAAGTTATGATCCTCTATAATGTTAGCATTTTTTGCATTTCCTATTAGCATCTACGTTCTGATGTCCAGTAAGGAAAGAGGAAATTCTGATTAAGAAAGAAGATCCCAGAAAAATGGTAGAAGCCAGCCTAAGGAGATGGTTACATAAATTCTGCTCCAGTGCTCTCTAGCTGCCCCAGAAAGCCTCCCTGTGACCCCCAGTTTCCTCTAGGATGCCCTGGAGGTCTCCCAGGGCACTCTAGGGTGCCCTACGGGTCTCCTCTTGAACCCTAGAGGCAAAATAAAGACTCTTCCTGGAATCTAGAGGCCTCTGGAGGCCTCACAGGGCTCTCCAGTGCACTGTCACGCACCGTGGAGGCCTCCTGTGGTCCTCCCCTGCACTCCAGATCCTCCACAAGTCTACCAGCATTTCTTTCCTTTTTTTTTTTTTTTTTCTTAAAAATTTAGATTAGTAACTACATACCAGCAATTGATTAAATTAGTTTTGAAGTCTCTCCAGCTCCAGAAGATCTCAGCTCTCCTCTCTGGAATATCTGCAGCACATGGCACTCCTCTGCCTAGCTACATGTAACACGCACGGCGAAGGGGCTATTTTTATACCTGTATAGCTCCATGGTCTCCAGCCTGCCCTACAGCATCTAGGTGCTATTCTATGCAACTAACAGCCAGGATTTCCCTGACTGGAGTGCCAGACACTGTACATCATCTGAACTGTGCCAGGTGAATCACGTTCATGCTCTATGCACAGAGGCAAAACATCCAGCCGCACCTCGCTCCCTGCATTTCCTTTAATAAACCCATTTTCTGTTTGATATAGTCACACGTCTTCTCTTATTTTAGCTCTTGCCACAGAGGGGCTCCTGGCCATGCATCCTCCGCTGTGTGCCTGTAAGACCAAAGCCTGCAGGTGCTTCTGGAAGGCTTGGAGCTGCTGCTACGTGATCTGCTACCTCCTCTTAGCAGCTGCCCAGCCATGCTACAGAAGTCCTTGCTAATATTCTTCTGGTTTTCAGCAGAAGCATTTCTGGTTATTGCTGTTTTATGGGATTGGAAACATCCTGAGATTCTCTTTAAATTGCTTGAAGTCAGCCAGCACCCGCAGGAGGGCTAAAAAGAGATACTGAAAAACAAGGCAAGACAACACGTTTCCACACTGAAAGCAGATTTGCTTTACGAGGCTGAGTACCTACATCCAGGTTCACACCAGGTCTGTAGCATGGATAACAGAAACATCACCCAAACCTTCACTGACTTTACAAAATGCTTCCCAGTGCCATGGTACTAGCAAATTCTATTAGTACACTTGATATTTGCAGGGGGAAAAAAATCAATGAAAAATATCAATGAGGAGCTGTTCCACGACAGCTCTTTTAAAGACAAAGAGCACAGCTCCTGCCCTCAGAGGGGCAATTCCCCATTCTCCCTCCTGTGTTTGCATCATGTGCTGCACTGCTCCAAGGAACAACGCACCTTTCAGCTCTCACAATGTCTTATGTGGCACTGCAACAGGACTGGGAGTAATGGACACAGAGTTTACATTTACCAATTTTCTCATCTGAGTCATTCACCTTATCACAAAACCTTATCACAAAATTTACCACATCAATTCAGCCCTAAATCCGATAAACCCACTCTGTATATTTTCATGTCTGTCTTTTCACCTCATTTTAAGACCATTCACAGTGGTGTGTGTTCACACAAGCGCAGTTATGTGCCTTCTCTTGGAGCTCACAGAAAGCACACGCTGCCAGGGAACCTATGTGTTAATCGCACATGCTGAACACGTTCCAGCTGCACGCCCATAGAGATTCAGCATGCAGCTGATGTAATCAAACTGACTTTTCAACAGCTCCTTCAAAGAGCTTTTGAAACGTTAACAAGTTTATTACCAAATATGGTTGACTAATCAGCCCCATTTTCTGATTCATGCTTTACACGTTAGATAAAGGGCTCTGTCTGTGCTGGAGGGTCACTCAGAGCGCAGCAGAACCCAGCTCATTCCAACAGGCTGGACAGCTAACAGAGGCTACTCTTTATGCAGCTTACAAAATGTCCTACATACCTGGGGGACCAGACCGCTGACCACATGGGCCTTCAATTAGTGCTGGAACCGATTAATGAAACGCGCTGCTTTGCTGAGCAAACCCCAGGCGGTTTGATGGCCGTCCCGCTGCTGCCTCTCTCCCCACATTCCTCGCGCTCCTTCGGGCAGGCACTCTGCAACGAAGCTGATCCGAGCAGCAGTTGGATCTCTCATGGGCCTCTCCACCCTCCATTTAAACCAGACAAAACAGCTGTTTGCAGGGGAGCATTTAACACGCAAGGGCTGGGAGACCTCCCTGGGCTTCTAACACCAGTTAAGCTGCTTGCCAGCCAGCAGGCCCCGGTCCCATGGAAAACTTTTCTTTGTAACTTGGTATTTTCACAAAGCTTTTCACCAGGACACACCAGTGGCATTTACTGCGGTCTGTGGTCTAATTCCAGTCAATGGAAACAATCAGAGGACATAATACAAACACCCAAAGGATCTCCATCATTTGTTGTCGTAATTTGCTGTGTACAACATGAGAACATGTGCAGCAAGAAATCACTAAATATTGCAGAACCACTTTCAGAGGAAAAGAAAAAATACTGCTACCAACAAAATAAAGCAAAAGAGTTTTCCCCCCATTACATTTAAATTCAGCTTCAATTGGTCTCCTCCCTTCCTCCCTGCACAAAAAGCCAGGGGGAGTAACAGCCAAAGGTGACTTCAAAACTCTGGATACACAGATACGTCCTGGCACCTGCCCATATCAATGTGTGACCAGAAACATTTTCCATATAGAACAAGGGAATTTCACGTGATTTAAAGCTCATGGAAAAAGACACAAAGCCTGGCAAGCAGTCATTAATGGCAGTACTGAATTTCTGGACAGAAGAAATAAAGGGCAAGAAAAAAAAAACACTCAAGTCACAATGTTTTTAAGTAAGGGCAAGATAAAAGCTTAGGAGTTGGCACAACACGCCACTCACGTGTCTTCCAATATTTCCACAAAGTGGAAATATATCACTGTTTATTTGCTGACATGAAATTTCATTGATGGCGAGAGATTCAGATCTTAATTTCTATCTGAAGACCAAGACCAACCTGCAGCCAAAGCGTGCCACAGAGGATGCACGGGCCTGCACCACCTCGAATGCCAGGACACAAAAAGAAAACCCAGGTACACCAGGAGAAGTCCTGAAGGTGCTTTTCTCAGACCTGAACCAGGGTTAACGTGCACAAATCCTGGGGTGTATGACCATGAGGCAATTTAGATGCAGCCATGGGAGCCTCAGTTCTGCTCCCAGGGAAGCAGTGGGCTTGGGTCCTCCATGAGCAAATGTGAGACTCTTCGTTTGCCAAAGAATGAGAACACCCCATTCAATAGCAAAATAAAAGGGAGGACAAGGAAGCCTGAAGTGTAGGTACTGTTCCATACCACTGATTAGCATTGATCAGGTGCCTCTAAATCCCTGTTCTGAGGCATTTTTCCTCAGCTATCACCATGGAATTGAAACAACAATTATAATGTCACTCTGTAGAAAGCAAAATGTCATTTTCCAAGCAATGATGAACTGGTATTTTAAGTCTCCTCTAATACAGAGAAAATGAATGGCAAGCCCCGAAGGAGCTGAAGTCCCCATGCTCCTTTCCACGCTGCTGTGGAAAGGTGGATTGTGTCTAGCTACACCACTAACAGCAAAACATAATTTAACTCGCACACACAGATTGGTCTTTCAGGAACTATTTCATGGTAACTGCACAACGTGCAAAGCACAGCACGTCTGATTCACAGGAATCAGGAACGCCACAAGCGCTCTGAGAGCAACCATGCGCGTCTCAATAAACAGCTCCTTTACAAAGGAGTAACCTCGTAGCTGGCAAGGTGTGCACCTGATTGCAAGAATTCTTCACCTATCAGCAGATTAAGCTACAAGCATTGTGTAGCTGCGACAAGATTGTAGCTAAACTACCCACAGGAATGCTTAATGCTAACAACATTCACCCCCTAACCACTGCTTCCAGCAGGAAAACTGTTCGGGAGATGATCTCATTTATACTTGCAATACCTGGTACAAAATGTCATGCTGTCCTTGCTTTATAGCAGAGGACAATAAGGCGGACATGGTCAGTGACTTGCCTAGAGGTGTGAAGGGTCAGTCAGGATCACATCTGGGGGCATGGTGCTGAGATGTCCTCGCGTACCTGAGGCACCGGCACAGGGCTAGCAGATGTATTGCAGGAGCCCGGGGGACCTGTCCCTTGGCAGCAGCAGCTGGCGGCCACGTGAAAGATGCTCCACACTGGAGCATCTCCAACAGCACCAGGCATCTGCACAGAGCTGCAGGACCACACCTGGGGTGGCTGCAGAGGATCCCAGCCCCGACCTCTGCATTTCCCCGTGCTGAGCACAACACCGACCGCAGCCACCGCGTGATGGTTTCCATGAGGTGATTTCCCCACACACCCCACCAGCACAGCACGCTGCTCTCACACCCTTCTTTTCCAGTTACATTTAGATGCCTGAAGCACTTCAGAATTCCTCGCCGCCAATTTGATGTTAAACCAAGGCTTTCACAGGTTAAAACACTTCAGCATGTGCTTAACTGGATGCCTGCAGCTGGCTGCATCGACTCACACAGAGATAATCACGTGCTTAAAGATAACTGCAGCTTCAAGCATCTGGCTGGAGATGCAGAGGCAAGGCAGTGGGAACCCAGGCCTCATTATCTGAGCCCAACTGTGCTGAAGCCGAACCCAAACCCATGGCACAGCCGAACCCGTGCCATGTGGCTGTGGCTGGCGCTTCCCAGCCTGGCTGCGGAGGTCGCGGCCACTGGCAGGCCGCAGGGCAGGCCGAAGCAGCACGGGGCGCGTGGGAGGCCGAGGCTGAACCCTTCCGAGGAACAAACAGCTTTTTATCTTAGGTCCACGCCATCAAATCCACTTCACTCCTCGATTTCCTGTAGCTACGTGACATGGCAAACGGGTTAATGCCACCTTATGCACGCTTCCAAGGCTGAGGCCAAATTTTCAACGAGGCCAAACAAGGGGAAAGCATGGGACACTTACAAAAGCTATCTTTTGTGACAGCAAAACAGACGGGCATTCAGCTGCAATTTTTAAAAGGAGTTGGGCAGCCAGTTCCCTTATGTTCCTTCAAAAACTGCAGCTAAATTAGGGCAGCTAATGCAGCACAGTTCACTGGACAATATCAGCACGCTCATTCATATGCATAAATGCAGATTTTTGTGTTTTCATGAGTGGTACCCTTTCCAAGGTCTGACTTTCGGAGTTTAAATTTTTCTTTTTTAAATTCAGTTGTTCTTGTCACTGAAGATCAATTCACATGCAGAACGGCAGTTAGAAACTGACTCTTTATTATACTGAACAAGGTCAAATTTTAAAAAACTTCAAGCTCTATTCCAATACAAATCACTGAAATACCCCTATTCTTCACTCTCATATCCAAAGCATATTCATTGTTGGAAAAAGAAGTCATCTCAGACAATGTTCAGTAATCCACTGGATTTAATACTTTTTTTTCCAAACTGCATCCAAAACCAGAGAACGACAACACAAACTCAAGTTATGTTCAGTGTTTTTCTTTGTCCAAAAGACTGTTCTGAATATTTATTTCAGAATGGCTACATTAAGCCAAAGCAAGAGAGCATTTTCAAGTAATGCATGTATCATTTCTTCAAAAGGAAAAAAATCCAACCCAATACTTTGAAACTGAATACAGTCACAGACATGAACAGTTAGAGTTTCAACATACATCCTCTACTAATAACAAACAGTTTCAAAGAAAATGTGCACTTTATACACAATTAAAATGGAAACAAAACAGTAATAAAAACAGATCCATCACTTTGCATTTTTGGAATGAACTTAGTGTTGGGATTGAAATACTCTACACACTTTGCTTGCTAAGAGAATTACTTACTGGTTTGGACAAAAGCTCACAGGACTGACCTGAGACGGTAACTTTATGCAGGTAATGGTTTAGATCATGAATTAGGAAAGGGCTGATATAAACAACAGGTGAAGCAGCTGTTGTGAACTGATTGCAAACAGGTTTTATGCCATTACCAAGAAATGGCTGCACTGATGCAGTTTGCATAGAGAGCAACAGGGGGAAAGAATTTTAGCTTCTTGCCATTCAGTTGATGAAAGGGAGTTCTGAAACCACCACAAGGGGTTAAGGGCAACACAACCCTTTTGGGAAGCTGAAAAGAACAACTGAGATGCAGCGCTCAGGATAATGAGTGGAATGTAGCCATGAATCTGTGTTTATCTCCAGGCTCCAAACGTCTTTCCCTAGTACTTTCTGACAACATGTTTTTCACCCAACTTCTCCATTACATGCAGCTCTTTGCTGGCAAAGCCTCTCTGCCCATCCTCAGGCAGCACACTTCTCTTTAGACTCCTGTTTAACTGGATGAACACTATTAATAAACTTTCTCACCCCGCACAGCTAGTCCCATCTCACCAGCTAGCCGTCCCTGCCTGAAACTCCACTTCAGCTTTTAGAAGTGGGTATATACTTACTGAGTTTATCATCTAAAAGACATCACCCGGAAACTTCTCTGCGTTAAATTCAGAGGTTACTCCTCTTCCAGCACAGAGCCCAGGATGTTCTGTTAAACAAAAAGCCAGAAAGCAAGTTTTCTTCCAAACCTTTCCGCTGGCAGCAAACTGGGGAAGCTCTTGCTGACGTTCTGTGGAGGGTTGCACTGGCTCTGGGCACACTTACATCTCTCTAAAGCAGAGCTGAGAGATAGCTGGGAGAGATATCTATGCCTGGACACTCTGACTGTCTGGTGTCCCAGAGCAAAAACAGACTGAGAACAATTCAGCAAAATATCTATTTTCAGCAAGTGCTTGGGTAGATGATAACTGCAAGCACACGCCTGTTTATCCTTCGTTTATATTTAACATAAAGCCTATGCTTAGCTGTTCCGCAGACAGGAATGGAGTACAGGTTTACACGTTCTCTGTGTAGCTTTACTTCTCAGTCCCGCTCCTGGTCAGACGGTAACAAGGGCACTACGGACTGAGGTAGCCTTGAAACAGAACAGTCCCCTTCCCATTGGAAGCAGGCCCCCAAAATAAATTAAATACACAAAAAAACTAACAGAAGAGGAAACAGAGCAAGGCCGTGAACACATTATAAATAATAGCAAAAAGCATACACATTTACCAACATCCCTCAGATATTAATGCTCATCCTTGCCAAAAAGACACTGCCAGAGGCGATGAATACCGCATTCCCCTTTTTCTAATTATAAATTCAAGTTTAATGCCAAAACCACAGAATGCCAAATCTGACTGGTCTCTCAAGCAGAAATCTAAATTATACATATTGCTCTGTCTGAACTAAGTTCCTCGGACATAATGGAAGGAAGAGGGGTCTGGAATAAGGCATTATCATTCATATTCGGAATGGGCTTTGTAACAGAACTTGTGCAGACAGCTTGTGTGTATGGGGTTGTGGGGGGAGGAAGGTTATTTCTTGAATGTAATGCATCGAGAAACAAAATTAACATGACTCCATCTAATCAGATTACTCTGGAAAATACAAAAATCTTACCCAAAAGGTATTGTAACAACGTGATGCCCTTGGGGAGTGGGGTGTTATGTAACAAGAGACCTCAGAAACATCTTTCCGTAGATATCACATAAATATGTGGAATTACTGAATACAGTAGTTTCTATTTACTTTATCTGAATGTTTTACAAAAGTTTGAAGTCTCTCTTCCCTCCTGTTGAGTAAAGCTTGCAGGGAGGTCTGACCCCACTCTGCATTATGGCTGGCAGGCTTGCTCTGAACACAAGTACTCTAACACACACGCATTTTTTCCCCCATTTTCCATAGGACAAAAAAATGTAGCACATAATAGCTATAGTTTGACACTTCCGTTTTGTAAGTAGCACATCATTTTTGTAAAAGATACAGTCAAGAGCACCATTAGCAGATGTTTTCCAAATCTTTCTCTGCCCTGCTATGAAGTGACTGGCACCCATGGGCTGCCTGGATAACTGGAGACTCTGTGCTGTGTGCATGTTCAAGGCACTTCTGAAATGCAGCATAGAAAGTTTTTACATTTAAAACAAACAAAAAACAACAACAAACCTGCGGACCACAGTAATAAAACTAGCAAAATGCTAACAACTACCTACTGTTTTCTCCTTATTAATATAAAAATGTGTAACTTCAGAGATCCAGTGTACAAATACAAAAATTGTGCATAATAAATGTACTATAATACTGTACATACAGCATAAACCGTTCAATGAGAATGATTTAAATATACCTATTTGTCTCCTGGCTTGGAAGGCAGAAGAATAAAGTTCTATAATCCTAGAATATGCGTATAAACACTTTCTTAGAGCTTGAATCACTAGCCAACGGTATCCCTGAAAATAAGCAGAACCAAATATTTACTTAATGGAAGCCATTATTCAAGGGGTTGCTGGTTATGATAAACTAGGAGAAAAAAACAATATATAAACTCGGCCAACGTTAAATCCAGACACAGTTCTTTCCGTCTCCTGATTTGCTACTGGCACTGCTTTTGTTTGAGCCTGCTTTGGACTTCTTCTCTCTGGAGCTGCTGGGATTGTTTTGGTTGTTGTAAGCCTGGATCGCAAGGTCCAGGCGTTCCTGAGCCACTTTAATTTCCCTCTGCAGATTTTCCAGGTCAGCAGGAATGTTTTCTTCGTTGCTTCCATACTGCTGTTCCTGAGCTATGTTGGCTTTGTTCTGTTTGTAGGCCATTTTGGCATTGGACAGTTCAGTATATTGGATCTGATCTGGCTTGACCGCAATGTTATAGCCAGGAGGAGCAGATGGTGTATTCCAAGTAAAAGGGTAGTTATAAGTACCAGAATCTTCCAGCTCTTTTCTCTTGTTGTTTAATGTGTCCCGGATTGTGCCAAATCCTAAATGAAGCATCTCCCAGACATTCAAAAGTAAACACATACAGCTCACCCCATACATTATTAGCAGGAAAATGGTCTTTTCAGTTGGCCTTGAAATGAAGCAATCTATCTTATGCGGGCACGGCTTTCTGCTACACACAAATATGGGGCTGACCTCAAAACCATACAAAAGATACTGACCCACAAGAAATCCAATTTCAAACGTAGTCCTTGCCAGAAGCTGCAGCACGTAAATTCTCATTAGTCCATCTTCACGAATTCGTCGCCTGCCATCATGTTTTGCTTTGGCAGGGGCTGGCTGCTCTTTGTTCTCCCGTTCACTTTCCAGCTCTATTTCTGGGTACATCATTGGGTCTTCCTCGTGGTCATCTTCAGCTTCCTCTAAGCCACGGTGTTGTTTCCAGCGCGTTGAGAAGCTTTTACTTCTGATTCTTCTGTCAGCTTCGCTGTGTTCCACCATCCGGGCAATTTTGTGAATTGCGTAGCCTAAATACATCACAGATGGAGTGGCTACAAGAATGATCTGAAACACCCAAAATCTCACATGTGAAAGAGGAGCAAAAGCATCGTAACAAACATTCTCACAGCCAGGCTGCTCTGTGTTGCACACAAACTTGCTTTGTTCATCATAATAAATGGATTCTCCTCCCACAGCAGTTAGGACAATCCGAAATACAATCAACACTGTCAGCCAGATTTTGCCAACAAAGGTTGAGTGATTGTGGATCTCCTCTAACAGACGGGTCAGAAAACTCCAACTCATGGTGGTCAAATAATTTTATCTAAAAAGAAACAAACAAACAAAATCCCCAGATGTTTGAGTTTATCGGCTTAAGCCTAAATGCCACAAATATTCAGTTAAGAGAATTAGCCTAGAATTTTACAACCAAACACACAAGTTTTGTTTGTGCTATCACCTGCTATCGGGAAACTCCAGCTGCCAGGATTTGCTTGAAGATCCTGTGTCTCCTCTGCAGGCTTTTGAGAAGTCCACTACACATATACATAAATAAATAAAAAAAGGAGTTAGCTGCCATTTCACAAACAAAACTTGTGTTCAAAGCTATTTCCAAGCAGAAGAGAAAGACACAGCTGCTCTGTATTTCAAATGTTAAAAATAACATTTACACTTCGGGCTGAAATCTCCTAAATATAGTGGAACAAAAGCTCAGCTCCTGTGAAATTTTATGGGCACCACTGGCTACGTCCCACCACTGAAATTAGGATTTGTTTTAACTGCGTGAAGGCATCCAAGAGCTGTTGAAGTCTGAGCTGGCAATGTTGGCCTCCACCATAGACAGTGGAAACAGTTCTATCTATGGAGCAATGCCAGCTGCTGCAAGGCAGAAACAAATTGCCCAGCCAAAGCCTGAGAGGCACGCAACTGCTATTATCTTTGTTCTAAGGACAGGACAACCTTATATAGATTGTGACCTGACCAATGCTGTCCTGCAGCTCTAAGCCAGAGACGGCGTGTGACCCAAGTGACATCTCACTTCTAACCTTATGGTCAAAGTGCTCATTCTGTGTATTTTGGCTCAATCCCTCAGGGAGGCCAACAGTCTCCCTTTAAGACACAGAAGACCTTAGTATATGTATCTCGTAGTGCCACTGGGAGAGTGGAAGGAAAATCTAGTTAAAGAAGATACCTATTAGTTAGCAACCAATATAAGTTTGTAATTTTAATAGTAAAACAAACAAACAAACAAACAAAAACACACTATCAGTGGAAACTCAGAGCTAGGACACTGCGAAGTATTATAATGAACAAAAAGCTAGCAACACTACGGGCCTACCTGGTGCTTTAAGTAGTAAACCTGGTAAAACATAAGGATAGAAAGAAACATTTGACATTGCTGTAGCACAGGAGATATCTTTCAGTCCTCTGATGATGTTAAAGATGTAATAGTAATAGAAATTTTCAAGTCAGAAAAAAATGAGGAACACTTGGTCAAAGGTTCAGGATCTTGCTAGGAAGAAGCAGGGCAAAAAGTAGTATTGAGACCCTGGACTTCAGGAGGGCAGATTTTGTCTTCTTCAGGGATTTAACTGGAAGAATTCCATGGGTTAGCACCCTAGAAGGAAGGGGGGTCAGTATTCGAGTATCACTTCTTCCAAGCTCAAGATCAGTGCATACCTATGAGCAAGCAAAGGGGCCAGGAGACCTGCATGGATATGCAGGGAGCTCCTGGTGAAGCTCAAACAGAAAAAGGAAGTTTACAGCATGTGAAAAAAGGGACAGACCACTTGGGAGGAATATAGGGACACTGCCAGAGTATGCTGGGATGTGACAAGGAAGGCCAAGTCCCAGCTGGAATTAAAACTGGCAAGGGATGTCAAGGACAACAAGAAGGGCTTCTTTAAATACATCAGTAGAAAAAGGAAGATGGGAAAATGTCGGCCCACTGCTGAATGGGGCAGGTGCCCTGGTGACAAATGATATGAAGAAGGCAGAGTTGCTGAATGCCTTTTTTCTTCAGTCTTTACTGCTACAATCAGCCCTCAGGAATCTCAGATGCTGGAGACAAAAGAGGAAGTCCAGAGAAAGGAGGACTCTCCCTTGGCCGAAGAAGATCAATCCCTATTGCTAGACCACTGGTTATTGCTAGACCACTCTCCATCATCTCTGAAAGGTTGTGGAGAACAGGAGAGGTACCTGAGGACTGGAAGAGAGCCAATATGACACCAGTCTTCAAAAAGGGCAAGAAAGAGGACCCAGGCCACTACAGGCCAGTCAGCCCCACCTCCATCCCTGGAAAGGCGATTCAATAGCTCATCCTGGAGGTCATCTCCAAATCTGTGGAGTATAAGAAAGTGATCAGAAATAGTCAGCATGGATTCACCAAGGGGAAGTCATGTTTGACCAGCCTGATATCCTTCTATGATGAGATGACTAGTTGGGTAGATGAGGGGAGAGCAGTGGATGTGGTCTGCCTTGACTTCAGCAAGGCTTTTGACACTGTCTCCCATAACATCCTCATAGACAAGCTCAGAAAGTGCAGCCTAGATGAGTGGACAGTGAGGTGGATTGGCAATTGGCTGGATGGCAGAGCTCAGAGGGTTGTGATCAGTGGCACAGATTCTAGTTGGAGGCCTGTAGCTAGCGGTGACCCCCTGCAGTCAGTACTGGGTCCAGTGTTCAACTTATTCATCAATGACTTGGACAATGGAACGGAGTGCACCCTCAGCAAGTCTGCTGATGACACACAGCTGGGAGGAGTGCCTGAAACCCCAGAGGGCTGTGTTGCCATTCAGAGGGACCTTGACAGGCTGCAGGGTTGGGCCGTGAGGAACCACATGGAGTTCAAAAAGGGCAAGTGCAGGGTCCTGCACCTATGGAGGAAAAACCCCAAGCACCAGCACGGGCTGGGGGCTGACCTGCTGGAGAGCAGCTCTGCAGGGTGGGACCTGGCAGTCCTGGTGGACAGCAGGCTGACTGGGAGGCAGCAACGTGCCCTTGTGGCCAAGAAGGCCAACAGGATGCTGGGCTGCATTCGGAAGGGTTGCCAGCAGCTCAAGGGAGGTGTTCCTTCCTCTCTGCTCAGCCCTGCTGAGGCAACATGTGGAGTATTGTGCCTAGTTCTGGGCTCCCCAGTAGCAGAAGGACGTAGAACTACTGAGTGAGTTCAAAGAGGGCTATGGAGATAACGAGAGGAATGGAGCAGGGACAGGGACAGGCTGAGAGAGCTGGGCCTGTTTAGCCTGAAAAAGAGAAGACTGAGGGGAGACCTCATCAATGTGTATAAATATCTGAGGGGAGGGTGTCGGGAGGATGGAGACGGTCTCTTTTCTGTTGTGCCCAGTGACAGGACGAGAGGCAACAGGCACACACTGAAGCACAGGAGGTTCCGGCTCAGTAAAAGGGGGCAATTATCAGCGAGGGTGACAGAGCACTGGGACAGGTTGCCCAGAGAGGTTGTGGAGTCTACTTCTCCTTCTTGGAGATATTCCAAACCCACCTGGATGCCATCCTGTGCAATGTGCTCTAGGTGATCCTGCTTGTCAGGGGGACTGGACTAGATGATCTTCAGAGGTCCCTTCCAACCCCAGCCGTTCTGTGATTCTGTGAAAGGTCCTAAAACCAGAACTGGACAAATCTCTGGTATTCTAATCTTAAAATTTATTTGGTCTCAAAGCAGAGAAATTTGAGGAGACTGGAAGAAAACTAAGATTTACATCTATTCAACTTCTTCCACACAACTACAGAGTTGTTCACAGGCAATGTAACGAAATTTGAAGGGATGCAATCAATGCAGAATAAAATCTTTAATTGAAAATGCAACAGCATGGGCATGATGTGGTTGGGCTCTGCAGAACATTTGATTTATTACTTCATAACAATGAGAAAAAAAGATAGCATGATAGAGTATTAAAAAAAGCACACGTTAAGAGAATTAAAGTTAAAGATCTTGAATAATGATTCCCACATTAGAACAAAGATCAATCACTCTTAATTACAGCAAGTCCTACAAAGACTAGAAACAGGTCTGGCAACCAGTCTGCTTTTTCCCCTGAACAGAAAATGGCTGCTGACAAAATCCACAAACAGCCCAGAAGTTTGCAGACTGATAAATAAAGATAAGAATATCGGTGATGCAAAAAAAACACATTGTTTGAGAGGCTGAGTCTGCCGAAACAACAAAAAAAAATGCTTTAGCCAAGCTTAATGCAAGGACATAGAGCTAAGCAGAAGAACAAGTAAGAGAGCAGTTACTCTGGACAGCAGTTAATAGGAAAGGGAGTCAGGGTCCTAATGGGCAAGGGTGTCAATGAGTACTGGCAACAGAACAAAAGTGATTAATGCAATCCTTGGTAGTGTAGCATGCAAACAGGAGCAAGAAGGGTGACCTTACCTCCTTATTAGCGAGACAGCATACAATGTCCGTGCCTGCATCCTTCAAGAGTTGCTTAAACGTCAGAAAGTGAATGTAGCAGTCTCAAAGCCATCCGAAGAATGGGGAGGATGCCTGAAAGTGAAAGATTTAGAGAGTTCAATTTGTTAAGCTGGGAAACATGGGAAGAAAGGGATGGATTACTGGTGATTCACTTAACCTAGTGTCCGTCAGTTGAGCATGCAATCAACCTAAGGCTTATAATCGACGCTCTTCTTAGTAGGAAACTATACTACCACTATGCCATAGACAGAACTGGCTGAAAAAAAAAAAAAAAAAAAAAAAAGCATTTTAATGGGTAAAAGAGACCAGAGGAGTCCAAGCCCAAGCTTCAGGCTCTGACCCCTTGTCTCAGAAAGCTCCCCGACTTCAGCTTTACAACCCTGAGTTCTACGTTACAGCAAGATGTGAGAGGCTGCTTCAGACCCCTGTGCCTGGCATTTTGCAGTGGCTCTTTTAGATTAGGACTCAACACGGGTAGCAGAGGCTGGAGATACTGTGTGCTTGAGGACACTCCCATATGCCAAACAGAGAGCTCAAGCGACACCTGTGTCCAAACCCAGGGAACAGAGTTAAGAGCCACAACACTCCCATTCACACCGAGATGCTTTATCAATCCAGGCACCAAACAAGAACATACAATGGCACGCGCATGTTGCTAGCTGATGTGTTTTAACTTAGCAATGAGGAAAAAAAAAAATTTAAAAAGGGGTTAATTTTCACTCACTGACAACGTTAGGGCCAAATTCTTTTCTATAAGGAAGCTACTGAGAAAACTCAAAAACAAACACTGTTGCCAGTTTTAATTTGGACTAACAGCAGGAACCAGCCTTTAACTTTTCAGGTGGCAGTGTTCATTCCTGCATGGCTGCTAGCAGAGAAGATTTAAATTAGAGCAGTAGCCATATGAGAGAGGAATCTGAATCTTGAGCTTTAGATGAGCTGCTACGTTGGGGTGGCACCATGTTTTTCAAGGTACACGTCAGCCTTGTCAAGGTGTGTGTTCTACCTGAGGACAGCATCACAAATGCACACAGACACCAACAATGCAGACATTTACATTTCGATTAACCACAGCCTTCAGGTGAGGAAGCCATATCAGCTATATATTTACTAACCAAGATTTCTGTTGATTAGAGAGCTCTTACTGCTACAATTTGAAGGTGCTGAACAGCTCTGTTTCTCTTTGATAGCAAATGTCATTTATTCTAAAATTAGTTTCAGTCCAGAGCAGCACAGCTGATACAAATATGGGAAAATCCACCAGCTGGCAAAGAATGTTTGGCACCTTCTTTGTCTTTTAGGAAACCTTTAGGCTCAAGAGAAACGACCTGGCATTATCCCGCTGTTCTACTGAGGTGCTTGGCCCATCCTAATGGGAAGTAACTGGAAAAAAGTTATAAACAGGATTAGGCACTTAAAATTCTTGAGTTTCATGAGATCAGCCAAGGCTAGAGAACACATATTTCTGCCTCTACAACATGTGTACTGTAGGACCAGATATACTGCAGTAACCTTCACCTAATGTACACTTAGTGTCTCCCAGATTTGTTGTTCTGGCAACATTTAACTCAATAATTTTCCATTGTTTGAAGCAAAAGTCTATGGACACTGACACACATCTGAAAAAGGCAAAATGTCAGCAATTTCAGCTAATTTAAGTCATGCCAGAAAGTGCATTTGAGAGAGACTTTCATTCCTTGTATTTGTCATAAGCTCATCCCAGCACTTAGAGCAGAGGCGGCTCCTTGGAGCAGACAGGACACGGGATGCAAGCAGCACGATGCTATCTCTGACAGCGAGCTGGCTCCTGTGAATTAAAGTTCTGTGCACCAGCTCCCAGCAGACACTGACATGCAAAAAGGAAAAAGAAAAAAAAAAAAAAGAAAAGAAAAAGAATTTGGAGCAGGCACATGGAAAAAAAATCATTTTCAAGTTAACAGTTTCACTGCAGGAAATCTCCGAGCTGATTTACCACATCCCTGTTGTTCAAACACTGACACAAGCACTGAACAGCCCCTTGCATGAAGCTTCTCCTGTCCAGCCTGTGTGAGCTTCTGAATGTGTTTAAACACGGGATTAATTTCACCTTGTTCCAGCTTTTCAGTCTAGCTGTAATAGCCTCCCTGCGGTCAGGGAAGAAAACATGCCTCTGAATGGCAGATTACTCAGCTACCTTAAAATCCTGTCTCCAGGTGAGGTGACCGTGATGCAGCAGGGACAGGAGGAGTGGAGGCAGCTTGGCCCAGAGCAGCTCCTGGGAAACGCTCCCTGCGATGCCTCCGTGCCCCGTGACATACAGCACCTACAGCTCGGTGCGCCGTGCGACAGCCAGGCTTGAAGAACAGGCTGTCAAATCCCAAAAACCTTCCATAACCCAAACCCCTTCCGAATCCGAAATGCCTTCGTGATGTCCGACACCAGGCTCCGGCTGGGCAAGCTACACCCAGCTTTGGCCACGGCTGCCGGGCTGCTGCCAGGGCACACAGGCAAATCCTGCGAGACCCTTCCCCGACCACAGCCAACCCCAACAGGGGCTTCAGCTCCCAGCTTGGTTTCCCCTGCACGTACCTGAGGCACGGCACAGCCCCGTGCTCCTTCTTGCCCCGAGATCCAGCTCCCGAGGGAGAGCAGGAGCCGAAGCTCTCGATGCCACCGACCCTCAGCACGACACCGGCACCTCGCTTAAACAGCAGGCATAGGAGAAAGCCTCTGAAGCCAAAAATGATCATTACAGGGAATGTTTTTATAGGAGCACTCTTTTTTTTTTCTTAAAACATATCCTACCGTGTCATCCTAATTAAATTTGATTAATTTATTGCTGAAATATTTGTTTTGTTTTGTTTTTAGGCAGTGTAAAAAGATGTGTGCTGATCAGAAAAAAATCAAGAATAAATGCATGGCAATTCTGTTGATAATCAAAAGAGGTTTCATGCTGCATGAAAGTGAAATTAGGCCCAGAGGCTAATTAAGATAGGATTTGAATTAGGATGAATGAATAATTAGCATTATTCATTCAAATCTCATTTACATTGAAATGTAAGAAACTGCATGATTTACAATTTTTGAGGAAGCACAGCATTTTTGCATTATTTTTTTTTTTTTAAACCTGGAAAATGAGTCAGAACTCACTATTAAGAAGGAAGAAAGCCTCGGCCAGACCCAGCACCGGCAGGGTACGAGCCCACCATGCACCCAGGCTGGCAGTGTGCTCCCAGCAGCTCCAGCACCCGTCCTCCCCGGGGGCACAAGGGGAAGGATCCGGGGGATCCTCCTGCGTAACAGAGCCCAGGCAGCTCCTCGCTTTCCTCACTTGCAAAGGAGGCACACTCAGTCACCATTACCTTTATTCCTATGCTTTAAAGAAGTGTTTGCAGCACCGTGTAGCTGAAAAATGGTATGAAAACAACTGCACTGATTTTTATTTTTCTTTTTAAATCTGTATTATGTAACATTTCGGAGTTAAAAGCCTGGTACTTTTTGGACAAAACACAATGCCTTCCTGAGGAACTGGAAGTACCCAGTCATCTCGTAAGCCTCATGGTGGCAAAGCAGAGAGAGCAGTTCCGAAAAAGCCACGGCATCACCATCAATTTGGGAACAGCTTCTGAACAGCGCCTTGAAATCCAAGGCACGTTAACAAGGTTCTGCTGATCCCCAGACCAACCCCCCCGAGCCTAAAAACCCCTTCGTCAAACGATCAGACCGCAGATTCTGTGCGGAATATAAACAGCATCCTGAAATGCGGGTAGGAGGTAGAGATATAATAAGATTCTTGTGCTGTCAGAAAAATAAAGATGTCAAATACGTATCTTTTTGAAAATCAACACACATATATCCAGCCAAGCATTCAGCTTAAAGATAAAGTGGAATGTGCAGCTAAGACATGAACCTCCAGTAGCCTCAGAGTGCCCTCTAGGTAGTGCTAACATGGAAAGCCAAGTGACAATTTTAGCAACACTCCCCCGCAGTGACACAATTCAAACAAAATTGTTGCATGTTCTGTGCTGGCCAGAACGAGCATTTACTTCACCTACAGCAACCAGGACACGGCGTTTCCAGGGCAGACACCTCGGAGCACACGAGATCCCTTCCGAAGAGCAGTGCCCATCAGGGCAGCTCCAGCACAGGGACAGGACAAGCTGCAAGCCCCACTCAGGTGCACTGGGGACTGGAAACCTTCATCAAAAACAGAGGCTGAGCTGTCGAGTCTCTGTCATGTCGAGGGATTTTTGGAGTCCTGCTTTTGGGTCCCTGTCAGCCTGTGTCCTTTTATACAGGCTCAGCACTCAGTGCCCTTCAAAGCAGCGGGGAAGAGGTGGCTCAGCTGCAGAGTGGTACAGCAAGCTCCCAACTTGGGCATTTCTGTAGCAGCTCGGGACAGAGCTGTCAGAAGTGCAATAAATTTAAGGAAGTTGCGCTTCAGATCCATCCTACATGACTTGAGACACCAAGAAACTTCAGAAGCAAGCCCCAGGTGATGCTGGCGCTCTGATGTGAAATATAATAATGGAGAAAATAAACGGGTCAGCAGATTACACAACGAGACTCGGCATATTTGACAGTCTTTGCAAGGAAACACTCGATCCTCAGGGCAGTAAGGCACAGCCTCAGACCAAACCTGGGCTGTAGCAGCATGGTACCGGGCTGAGGCTTGTGTGCCAGTAAGCCTTGTCCCTTCACGCAGTTCGATGGATGAAGAACTGCTGCTGGAGCTCACACAGCCACCGGGCTCACTCTGCTCAAGCTCTCCACAGCACTGTCTTTAGTCTGAACACCTCTCGAGTCTCACACACTTCAAAGCATTTCTCTGCAATGTAATCTAAGCCCACGAAGCCCAGGTCATTTTGAACAGCTCCTATACGAGCTGGCCTTACGCAGCACCGGCAGAGGCCCACCACCATTTACTGACTCGGGCTCTGCCCTGCGCTGGGCCCCAGCATTGTTGTGCTTGTTCTTCTCTGCACAGGAGTTGGGAACATACACGAACTCCTTCCCTGTGTCAGACACTGAAAACAAGGCATTACAGGGTTTGAAAAGGTCAATTTCTTTTTGAGAAAAGATTGAATCTGGACCTCAGGCCATATGAGAGGAAACAGCCAAGCCTGGTGTTTCAAGGCCAAGTTTTAACCAAAACCTGACCCAGAGCAGGCTGTCTGCACACAGCACAGCCAGGGACTGCTACACTCACCCTTGTAACATCCAAGGTCAGCAGTGTGTCCTCAAGAACAACTGTTCCTACCAACACAAATGACTAACCAAATTGCTGAGTTGGGCCATGATGGATTCAGGACTACAAAATACTCCTGGCTGAGCTGTTGGCTCCCTTTATTCCACACGAAATGGATTCTGCAGGCTTTTCTGAGAGATGATCAGAGATACTCAGCACTCATCTTCCAGATACCAAGAAGTTCTCGCCAGGAGCTGCTCCCAGCTAGATATCCTTTCGATGAGATAACACGTGCTCCTTGGCTCAGGACATGAAGTGCTACCACTTGATGAAATGCTTCAGAGCTAAGCATGCCAAACGCCCAACAAGTCCAATGCTGTGACAGCTTCATTTTAAGCAACAGAAGCACCCACTCACCTCAGTCATTCATTTATACTTCGACAACCTCTGGTTTTCCTTGTGCCAATATGCATTACCCTAAAAAGTTACAATATTCTGCCAACTTGCAGTTGAAACTACTAATTCTATCTGCTGTTTTCAGCCTACTACCTCAACAGAACTCCAGGGCAGGCTCCTGAGCAATGGCTATAGACTCAGACACATCCTGTACTCCAAGGATGCACTTTTGGGGAGTTGCCTTTCACAGGCTCATTGAGTCAGTGGCAGGGACCTCTAGAGATGCCCAGCAAAACATGCTGCTCAAAGTGGCAGTGATCAGAGCGGGCTGTCAGGACCACGTCCAGTCGGGCTTTGAATACCTCCGAGGATGGATAATCCGCAAGCTCCCTGAGCAGCCGGCTCCGACATTGCCCACACTCACAGAAAAAAGTTGTTCTCCCTCAAAGTGGAATTTCCTGTGTTTCAGTCTGTGTCCATCACCTGC
This sequence comes from Anas platyrhynchos, assembly GCF_047663525.1. Taxonomy (NCBI): domain Eukaryota; kingdom Metazoa; phylum Chordata; class Aves; order Anseriformes; family Anatidae; genus Anas; species Anas platyrhynchos. Next base: position 5,835,565 of record NC_092614.1, read on the forward strand.
AGTCCCTGCACTAGGTGTCACTGAGAAGAGGTTGGGACCACAGCAGTAAAGCTGTTTTTCCTCTAAGAATGAATGTAACAGAGAGGAAAGGTTATACAGAGACTTGAAATACACAGAAAAGTGATATTGGGACATAAAACCTTTTCCATCCACAGTGCAGGCTGAGTGCCCATATAAGCTTGGGTGTGCAGTCACCCACGACACGCTGTGTGCAGTGCTATATAAACAATACCTAACAGTACAGCATTTTTAACATTTTAGTAGCCCATCACACCTGTGTCCTCAGCAGTTATTTTAGCATAAACAGCTATGGGCAGTGAAAGGGTAAGGGTGGAAAAGCAATACAATGGGGAATAGCACAAAAGCCAGGTACCAAGTGACAAACAGCACTCCAAAGTGACAGCAGGCCTGGGTTACTGTACACACCTGCTGACTAATCCTACAGGTTCAGCTCACTTCGGGACTTTAAGCTCCTTTCAGAGGGAAAAACAGCATCCTCCGACAGGCCCAGCACCACTGCTCGGGACTGCACTGGAGGCAAACAAGCGAAGAGCAGACCCCAGGTGAACCACAACAGTTTGCACGCTCAGAATGCAAATTGGAGCACAATGCCCTACCTGAAACAGCCCTGCACGACGGACACATGCTGCTGCAGAGCAGCCACCTTTGTATGTGCCTGAGCATGTGAGCACTTATAGGGTCCCTCTGCCTCCCTCGCAGCGAGGTCTGAGGTTGGCCTTCTTCACCCGCGCACCGTTTCAGGCAGGCATCAGAGATATTTCCCCATCGTGACGTGATCAGTGACTCAAATAACCACAAAACCCCTCTAACCACTCCGAATTCCACTGCAGCCAACAGCACCACAGCTTTTCCCCACCAGGCTCCTCTTACACGCTCAGAGGGATGAGTGTCAAAAGAAAATGACACACTCGAGGCAGCTGACCCAAATATCACCCTCACAGCCATTTTGGGAGAAAAAAAAGAAAAAAAAAAAAAAAAAAGAGAGAAGCCAAAAGAGAACAATTCTGTCTGCTCCTGTAAGTCAGAAGCTCTCAGCTGAGATGGAGACACTGGAATGGGTATGAACACCTAATTCACCCAGCACCGTATTATGACAGGAAAAAGGAACTCTGCTAGTGCTTGCTTCATAAAGAAGCCTCAAAAACTGGCGTGAATGACACACAAATACAACAGACACCCCGTGCCATGACACTGTCTGCCACAACGCCCCCGATCAGTCACTCTGCAACATTTAAGAATGGCCGCGGTTTCGCTGTGACCCAGATTCCAAGAGGACTGCTCTTTCCCAGCTCTGTCAGCTGGTCTAGCAAGAGATGCCACCTCTCCCTACAATGGCATCACTCAAATCCATGTAATTGTTTCCTCAATGGCAGCTTTGTAACTTGACTGTACAGAAAAGGATGTTCTGAAGGCAAAAGAGGAGTTTGCAATGGAATGTGTATTCCAAATCCTTACCAGAGACCGCTTCACAAGATGTCCCGCACTTAAATGAGCTCTGCTAAACCTGGTCAGGACTTCCCACCTGTTCAGACAAAGGGCAGGACAGCTTTCCAGACCTCTGTGACTTCACACGGCTGTGAGGCTCCTCAGGCAGAAAGCACTAACCTCAGGAAGATGGAAGCTGTCAGCAGCCGGCTAAGCCAGGAGGCCGCCTTCTCGCCGTCGGTTACTGCAAGGTACCGGCACACCGCAGCTATGCAGGAGGGTCGTGCTGACCGACAGCCAAGGACAGAGAACCCCAGACCTCCAAAAGCACTTTCAGTATGACCGGGTATCCAGCCTGCACGTGGCTGGGTGCAGTGCAGATCACACAGATGCTCCTTCCAGAGTGCCACGCGAAGAGGAAGCTCTGCGCTAGGACAAGGTAACGGCAGAAACACGAGCTTGTCAGGCAAACTGTTTCTTCTGTCACATACTGCCTGCTGCGGCAACTTCCTAAGCTGCAGAAATAATTGAGAAGTTTGTTTTACTTAATCTGTTTTCAGTACAATTTGTTTTGAGGAAAAGGAGCGCGGTGAATCCGAGCAGATTGCTGAACTGTGATTAAAATTTTACTCCGGCTTGAGTTCAATGGGAGTTTGAACAGCTTTATTTCGCCAAAGATAAAAAATACAGAATATTAATGTGGATAGAAACTTACTACGTGAAATGTTTTGTTGGAAATTATTTCCTAGAGTGAAATAAGAAGCCGCAAATTGTCATTTTCCCTGAAAGACCTGAATACGTTTACAGACCCCTTGGGAAGGAAGCTGAAGCACGGATCATGCCCTCCACGCTGCTCCTCACACAACCACCACATCAGCCGTGAGCTGCCAAAACACACATACCAACTTTTTTTTTTGCCTTCCTGAAAACAGCCACAAATAACTTTAGTTTATGAAGAACTAGAAGCCCTTTTCCCACTGTGCTTCATGGAAGAGGATGCACTAAACCAAGCACAAAGCAGCAGACAGTTAATTTCATGTCAGCTGCCTGCTTTACCCCGCCATACACTGCATCAGGCTCGTTATTAACAAGGATCATTAAAAGTGGCAGCACCTGCGATGCACATTAGCCTCCCCAATGCAGGGAAACTGCTTAAATCAGGCACATGAGCTGGAGATGTAGCGGCATACTGAAAAGCTTGGCACGTGAGTTCAGACAGACCACGGTCCCTGCTGCTCTCTGGTACTGCTGGAGATGGAGAAAAGCACCTTGACCACTGCCAGAACCGCCCAACAATGCGGAACTTCCCCCAGCTTCTTATTTCTGAGCTTTCAGGATTGCAGGCAGGTGGTCACTTCTTAACCTAACCTTGTTAGTCGCCGAATGAGCTTCCTGCCTGTGTTGTACGTGTTCTGAGCTCTGCCTGGGAGACAGCACACAGCTGCCATTTAGCAAGGCTACAGAGCCACCGAGACCCAATGTTCAGCTTCACCTCCACACCAGGTGGGCAGCAGCAGCAGGACTGCAGCACGCTGGCCAGGTTAGTGGTTTGGCCTTAGAAGACCTTGCTTAGAAAGTTACCTGTAACAGCAAAGGGTTATGAAAATTATTATTTTTTTCTTTTATAGCTAAAGAGAAACAGAAAGCAGAGCATATCAGAACAGACCCTCTACCAACACAGCCTCGTTTCAGCCAACGGCTGGAGGCCTCTGCAGTCTTTGGACAACCATTTTACTCCCAAGTCTGGCTAAGGCTTCACCATCAGTTTGCTTACAATTAATTTCCCAGTGGCATTACAAGAATAAAATACTCACGGGAATATACAAGCTTGTGAAAAAATGTTAGCACACTGGATGCTGTGGAGATAAATGCAGGCACAGCCTCATATACTCAAGGATGTGTCACAAACTACTCCTGTGATTGCTTTAGCAGTTCTCTGACGGGCTGACCACTGGCAGGCACAACCATGCTCTCGCAGAGGGGCAAGCTTGCCTTGGGAAACATCCTCACCACAAAGGACGCTCCAGCAGCTCAAGCTGCATCACTTCTCACTCCCTCGGAGAAACAGGATCAGCTGCCAAGCGAGGTAATTCCTAGCAAGGAACTGCCAATGATTTGGTGGATTCCCTTCCTAAAGTACCTGCCCCACGCTGCTGCCATCTGGCTCACCCATGACGACCGCAGCTCCTGTCCCACCACTGCTGGAGCCACAGGCAACCTGGGCGTCCCTCGAGAGGAGCCCCCCTGCAGGAAGCCACCAGCAGGAGCAGGCTCGCTTCTTCGTGCTGCTAACAGAGGGATAGTGGCTCACAGGAAAAGTGAAACGAATTCTTCGCATTTCTACGCACGGTACAAAAACCAGACCCATCTGTTCCTCTGGGGACTCTTTGGCTGACACTGAAATGGCTGGAAAAAAAAAAGAGGTCACAGAACAAAGAGCCAAAGTGAGGAGCAGCGGGTTGCCAGCCCTGGGTGGCGTTCACCAAAGGGGAAACCTGCAAGCCAGCTACAGCCTTCCTAAAACCACCTTGGTACCTGGGGACAGCAGGAGGTGAGCATGACACCACTTCTGTAAGACAAAGAAACCCTGGTGACTTGTAGGCCTCCAAACCCAGTGCTCTTCGAGGAAACACAGACAATATTTAAAATACAGACAAGAATTAGCAGACTACTGATGGATCTGTATAAATATGATGCACCAGGAAAAAAAAGAAAATCATTGAGACTTCTGTAAAGGGACTCCCAGCCTCGCGGAAGGCGGCGCAGACCACTTCAAGTTTCAAAACTTGTGGCTTCCTCAAAGGCTTCTCACAAGGAATCCGCAATGCCAAACCGGAACAGGGACTGTCCCCGCAGGGATAAACAACTGGGCAAGAGATAACAAACAAGGGTGGGAGTAAACAGTCACTTCCAGCAAGGGAGGGAGTCACAGCAATTTTTCTGGGACCAGGCCATTATCTGAGTCAACAGGGCAGTAGGAGGGTGGGCAGCGACCACGTACTCTGATGGTAACACCCCAGGCAAGGAAGTCAAGCAGCTGTGAAGAATAGCAGAAAAATATTATGGCTGTAAGTAACCTGGTAGTAACGTGGTAGATGAAATCGCATGTAGATAAAGTGAGGCATACACCAGTCAGTAATAAAATCCTATTTCACACTAAAAAGGATGAGCCCTGAGTTGACCTCAGCGCAGAGACAGAGATGCTGGGGCTGACAGGCTGCTCCAGAAAAGCTCCAGCGCTGCTCAGCACGGCCCAGGAAGCAACCAGCACTTGACCAGTATTGGAGGAGGAAAGCAGGGAGCTCAGAGCACGCTGCTGAGGCTCCGTGAGCACTGGTGGCTCCCCACATCCCAGACATGGCATCACCCACACCGTCCCCACCACAGGACAAGGACAAAACCCACCACAGGCACACGCTGGCTGATGTAGGAAGAGCAGTAGGGAAAAAAAAAAAAAAGGTTAAAGGGGCAAAAGGGTCGGGAGCTGCAAAGAACCGAGTAGCCTGGAGGTGGAATGCAGTCGATTACTCACTGCTCCTTCAAAACCGAAGAAAGGGACAGTTGTTCACGCAGTGGGTGAGTCTCCAAGCACAAAGCAGTCAAAATGCTGCGAGGGGTTTCAAAGATGCTTCTGTTGGGCTTTCGTCTCAGCCCCCACCGCGGGCCGGTGCCACACCAGGACGCGAGGCCAGGCGGCCGCCCCGGCGTGGCTGTTCCTGTGCAGCCCCGATTTGTTTCTGCCAGCAGCTCCGCAAGGCAGCACCCCAGGGAATCAGGCCTTCCAGACACCCAGATCAATAAGGGCTTGGCTACAGGCTGCAAAAAGCACAGGAGCAGGCTGAGGAATACAAATCAAGCTGGATCCTGCCGGAGAGGTGCAGATTCCAAGTGCAGTGGGAGTGAAGACTTCAAGCGAGCAAGGGACTTCGGAAGATCACTGCCATATGGCCGCATGGGACGTCGATGTGTACATCCTCCCGAGCACTTCAGTTTTGGGTTTTGAAATATCCTGGGAATCCGTCTCCAACGTGAAAATATTTCTCCTTTTAAAAATAGTTCAGCTATGCATTTGAAAGCCAAAGGAACTCTTGTACACGACTGACTGCTTTATTTAAAATTGAGGCATTTGTTAATCACCTAAAAAAACATATTTAGTGGGAGAATCATTTTTTTTTCTATTCTTAAGTAAAATCAGGAGTAAATGTTGCATCCATGACAGCATAACAGCAAGACACGCATTTTTCATATATAATTTTGTCTTTTACACCATTTAGGATCACCCTACCATCTGTACCAGCCCGGTGTGCACAACCCACCCACCCCAAGCCCCCGACCTGCACAGTACCACCCGTGTGAGGTAACAGCAAGGCTCCCAGAGCACCCAGGGAGCCAGAAACTCCCCCTCAAGATAACAGGGAAAACATCCCCACGCACAAGAAATACAATCCCCCTTCCAGGCTCTACTAGCCTGTCCAGCCCCGGGATGTCACCGCAGGACTCAACACACCCTCATGCCCCAAGAGCTGCCCGACATCCCACACACCGCCTACTTTGGAAGCACACCGTAGCTATCCTTGGTTTTAAAACCCCAAATCATCTTTCACGTTCCTTCGTTAGTTAGCTCAATCGAAAAAAAAAAAAAAAAAAAAAGTGGAACCATCAGGTTGTGTCGCGGTGCTTTTTTGGGGAGGGCTTCTGGGCTTTTTAGGAGCGAGGAAGCAGCGTGCACAGCCACCTGCAAGGCAAATCCAACAATCCTCAGAGGCAGATTAATGGCTGAGAGGAACACGGTAAAAGGTACTCAAAGGAAAATCATGAAATACTATTGTCATCCACCTCTCTGGCACTGCTGAACGCTGTGTTTGTACTTGAGGAGCACAGCAGGCAAAATGTGCCCATCACCTAGAACAAACGCCTCCTCTCCATACCTCAGCAGCATCCTGCGCAGGGTCAGGCACATGCAATCCTGGCTGTCCTCTGCCAGACGTGTAACTAAAAAGGTGAAACTAACATCCGTAAGAGCGGAAAGCTGGTATCGTGTCCTTATTTAGGCAAAAAGCTGGCTGGCTCCAACGATTTTCATCTAAGAAAGCTAATAGGGAGAAACCCCTCGCTCCTCTGCAAAGCACAAATCCCAGTTCAGCGAGACATTTAAGCACATGCCTAATTTAAAGCTTGAAAGAGATCCTCCTAATAACCGGGCTGCTTGCATATTTACTGCTAGGCACAGGCTTAAGTACCTGGATGATCTGGAAATACCCCGTAGCCCCCGGAAAACAGACTAAACCAGCTCTGTTTCTAAATTAATCACAGGGATCCAAACAGAACGGCTAATATTAAACGGCGGGGGGCTGTGTGAGCGCACACATCTGTTCAAGTTTAGGCATATAAAACATTTTTCAGCCCAATGACTCCATAGGAAAATGCCTCGTACATCAGCTCATCTGACTCAAATTTTCCATCGCATTTCCCTTGATACACTTTTGCCCATAAATACACTATTTTTCCAAATATAGCTTTTTATTTGTAGAGTAAGAATGCCCTGTATCTCGTGTTATTATAACCCCTGGGTTCTTTCTTGAAATGTAATCATTAAGAAATTATTATGGAGGTATGGAACGAAGCTACCTACATTTGCAGAAGGAAAAATGCCTTTTTTTTTTTTTCTGCAATATTTACCATTCTCAGTACTGCCTTCAGAAGCGTGTTACCCAGAAATTACTTGGTAGCACCCTACCTGCCCGGCCACACATAGCCGTAGACCAATTTAGCTCAAAATGACGGACTAAGGTGCACTGTATTTCAGAGAAACCCAAGTTTTTAAAAATCCCAACCAGATCTTCCAGACAGTCCACAATTTGGATTGACCTGTGTTACTACCCACACAGCGATAAGGATTTGTGTTTATTGTAGGAGTAGCACAGAAAAGGAAATCCAACAATGCAGCCTTCCCTTCCAAGAAGGGATTTGATGATAAACTCATTTTTGTGGCTTCTAGTAGAAAGTGAACAGTCAACCAAAAAGATGATAAACACTGGGGAGCAAACACATTGTTTATGTGTTTAAAGAGTAATTCTTTCCAGAAGCAGAATTTAAACATGTAAGTAAAATCGTAAGTAAAATCTGAATTCCTATCATTCTACCATTGTTAGCCACAGCTTCAGTCAGAAGCGAACGCAGCACGAGTACGAGGTGCTGCAATTCCAGCCCCACTGCCCACTGGAAACCCAGTGAGCAAATGGGACGGCTGATAATTAGGTGGGGTCCTGCGATAATTAGGTGGGGTCCTGCAATAATTAGGTGGGGTCCTGCACAGCACCTCCACCACCGCACAAAGCACAGTGGGGCTGGTCCCCAGAAGGGGACGTGGCCGTGGAGCAGGGACCTGCTGCCAGCAGCACGCCCATAACACGGGGACCTGTAGCTGCTGTCCCTGACCTCACGCAGGCCAGCAGCAGTAAAGCCAGAAATATATAAAAAGTGGGAAGCATTTATGAAATGTTTCTCACTGGAGTAACTCCTGTTATCTAGGAGACACTCCGAAGGTGTTTGCTGGAGGAAAAACAAAACCTGGAAGCAGCATGGGGAGAAAGGATCACCTTCAGCAAGACATCATCCACATCATCCGTCCTCACAGAGCCCGTGGAGCTGTGGGGAACAAAGGGTCCCATTATCCACCCAACTTTTTACTCCAACTGTTTAATGATCGTTACCATTGTCTGAGTCTGTGTCACCATTCAGAGGGTCCCGTCTGAGCAATCAGGCTAAAGCACAAACAAGAGACCTGTTGTAATTCGTGTTGGTTGCCTACACGCGAGAAAAAGGCTGGTGGAAATCCAAAGTGGCATCAGAAAAACAGCCCCCAAATCGCCTCCCTCCCGCTGGCACAGCGCAGACAGCAAGTCCGTAATCTCCCTGCTCGTCCCAGCCTCAAAAGGAGCAGCAGAGGATGGCTCATCACCCATCACCATCTATAGCGTGGCACTTTGGACAGGCTGCTGCGAAGGAAGAGCTGTGGCATTTAAACCCCTGGTGCTGGTGGAAGAAGGAACCAGGAGCTCCCCAGCCCTGGTGGCCACGCTCGGCTCCCACGCAGGAGCGAGGCACAGCCCGGCCGCGACGCTTCCCAGCGGGGAAAATCGGGGCACGAGTGCCCTGCGCTGCCTCACAGCGGGTGAGTGAAACCACGACGAGTTGGTGAAGCCAATGGGAGAACCCAGCTTCTGTCAAAGCTGTTGTAAGAGGACAAAGCACGGCGTTAACGGGAACTACAGCTGTACAGCTGCACAGGACGGGGCACCGCGCACCTGTGGCTGCGTACCAGTGACCGCCGGGGCAATGCTGGTGAACGGATTCAAGAACATTCACCAAAAGTCAGGGGATGAGCACAATCTGCCTGGGTTTCTCCCTTCCCATCTTCCACAGACCCCGTTTTGCTTTGAGAAGGAGCTGAGGGGTCACCACACCGTAACACGTCCTTACCCCCAGCGGGGCTGCTCAGTGAAAGCTGCGCAGGGTGCACTGAGGCTCCCGAGCAGCAGGACCCGACCCTCGCATGTCCCAGGGTCCCGGCCCGTAACGCAGCCACCAAAAGAGCCACTGTCAGGATAAAATTACTCCTGATAAAGTTTATACGTTACTTTGTTGGTCTTAAGTGTCTGAATTACACCCGCAGACAATTCCAGGCACCACAAGAAATGTTCTGGATCTCACCCTTGCTTTGCTCTGGATGGTAAAAAAAAAAAAAAAAAAAAGGCTGTTTTAGGGGAATTTTGAGGACTTGGAGGAGTTGCTGGCAGTCAACACATTACTAAGTGAACAACTCTGTACATTAAAAACTCATCGCAAACTTTCCACCACCAACTAGATTTTAGTTTAAGATTTTTGCCCTTGAATCTTGTCCTTGTCAGATATAAAACTACGCAAAGCCAGAAAAATCCTTTTAATATTTCACCTATGCGGCACAATTCCCAAACTAATTATCTTTTTAAACCACAGAAAATTCTTTAGCAAAAAACGTGTCTAAAATTAAAACCGTGAAGCACGCGCTAAAATCTTTCCTGGATTCTTACATTGGTCTGAACTTGTCCAGAGCCTTGCTGTGCCTGTGTTAGTCCGAAGCCCATTCTGCTGCTCCAGCTGTTTTCCCCACAAACACAGTTACCAGGTTTTTTCTTTCAGCCTTCCCTTTGTTGAGCAGTGGACAAGACCCGCTGGCAGCCTTCATGTCAGACGGTTCCTGACCCCTTCTGGGCTCTTCTCTAACTCGTTCCAAGTGAGCCACAGCGCTCTCAATCTACGACCCTAATTTTTCAGTTATTTACCAATTTTTGCATCACCTGCATGTTATCTGTGATGACTGGGATGTTTTCTTCCAAGCAACAAACAAGAATATTCACTTATGAAGGGCTAAGAATGGGTACTGACGGAATCCATCTAGAAAATGGGCAGAAAAGGACAATTCCTCATTTGTAATCACGCATTCAGACCTGTAAGTCGATTCAAACTCACACACCACTCAATGCTGCTGCATCAATTTAAAAAACACTTAGTTACATTGCTTTTTTTAAATAGAAATGTTTTCTATTACCGATAATCCAAAGTCTGCTCCATCGCTGATAACAAAAACTTGCAATTTTAGTCTTAAGTCCTAAAGTCCTAAAGGTAGGCACTTAGGAAGGGGTACAGCCAGTCATTACATTTTTTAATGACTTTTCACAGTTTGAACTGAATTGCAACTCGATAAAGCCAGTCTTAAAAGCAAACACAATGCTGAGAGAAGGCAGGCAATAAAGACAAGTACCACAACGAACACTAACTGCACAGGTCTTTGACCGCTGGAAAAAAAAAAAAAAAAAGAGATGGTCTCATAAAATAGATTTCATCTTAAATATAAGCCTTCAAACGTATGCCAAAGCATAACAAAATACTTTCCTTGTTCTGGTTTGCCCCATCCTTTTCCAGTTCAATTCAGAAACATTACTCTGGGCACTGTTTTCCGAGGGAAAAGACACTGCAGAAGGGTGATTCTCCTCCGAGGAACCACAGAGATATTCCCAAGCCTGACACCAAGCTCAAGACGAGTGACCGGCAGCACGCAGCCACGGTGCCCAGCCCCACCGCGCATCAGCTCAGCCCCAGCGCTGCTCCGTGCCCGGCGCTTCCCTTACCACGGCTGTGTCACAGCTGCAGGCATGGCAAAAAGCCGGTGGCCGCAGGAGGCTCAGAGCCTGCTCTCAGATCCTGGCTGCCAACACTTCACTCGGCGAGGCACCGCGTTCAAACTACGGGAACGCCGGGGCCATCCGCTAGGTACCAGCTTGGCCGCTGACCGGCGAGCAGCCTGCGCATCCGTCAGATGCAGAAAATATGCAGGAGTTATCCCACCCACCGTCACGCCCTCGGGATCTGCCTCAGTCACGAGCGCGACAGCAGAGGGAACGCAAACGCTGTCCTCACGCTCCCTCGGAACCACAAACAACGAAGTGAATTTTTAGGATTGCTGCAAACACAGATCCTGCAGCTCCGCTCAGCTGTGTGGGAAGAACGAGGAACGGTGCAATAAAGCTCAAATTACCTCTGTATTTGTATATTAATTGTCTTTAAAAGAAAAGTCTTACTTATCTAGCTTCATGTATCAGAGCAGAGCTCTCTTGTTCCCCCAGGAAAGCACACGGATAACTTCAGTGCATTCTTCAGAAGAATCCACACCAAGGAGAAGGGCACCTTTTATTTTCCTAGCCACAAGTCTTGACAACAATGTCGTTTTTTCTCATTTGCAATGAGCTCAACAAAGGTGGGTTTGGGTAACTGCACTGCCAGCAGGCTTGCTGAACGTCACTGAGAAACGGCTTTCTAACAGAAAAGGAACAGGAATTTTTTCTACCAATTATCCCTGGCTTACGGAGTGCAGAAAGCATGGAAATGAGACACGGAAATATCAAGAACAATTGCCTATAAAACGCAAGTGTTTTGTTTTCCCTCTTATTGGTAAGGGCTAACCAAACATCCAGTAGAAGAGCTGAATCCAGCGCTACCAATTGTTGCTCAAGAATCCATATTGGCCGTCCATGCCCTAATTAAATCTATACACAGCCTCCTGTTTGCAATCAATTGGATAGTGGAACAAAATTAGCACTTCCCTAGGAAGCAAGGTCTCCACAGCCAGAAAGTCAGAATGGATTCCTCCCAGCACAAAGGGAACTGGATAAAAAAAAAGTAAAATAAAATACTAAAAATAACCGTACAGATGTGATCCTTGCAAAATTTTCAAACAACAGGTGAAAGGCCTAGCAGAGGCCAAAACTTTGATAACAACAGCATCGTTATCGGATGCAAGGGCTGAATTTTTCTCTTGGCACTCTGCATTCAGACTGCCCAGGCAGAAACGCCGAGCAGCACCGCTGCACGAGTCCACCTCGAGACGGGGCTCAGCGTGTGGGCAGCGTTATAAGCGTGGACCTGGCCACGGACCGCAGGGCACCGCGCATTTCGTGGCTTGTTCTGGTGACACACCAGCAGCCGTAACGGGGAGCCCAGCGCTCGGCTCAGCCCAGACCCAGCCGTGGGTGGCACGGCCACCTCTGGGTGCTGCCAGTGCCCGGGGTGCCGCTGCTGGTGCCTCTGAAAGGATCCAAATGCCTGTTCCTAGGGGCTGATGCCTTCCACACGAGTTCTTACAGCACGAAACAGCCACGTTTACCACCGAGGGCCGCGAAACCGCTTCAAAGTCCGCCTGCTACAGCACATCTCCAACACCAACCGCTGCGATGAGCTTCTGCATCCCTTCCCTGGGGAAAACCTCGCCCCCAGCCCCCGCCGCTAAAAGCCACCTCCGGGCAGGACCCAGCGCGGGGACAGCCGCGGGTCCCCCCCCTCGGGTCACGAAGGGCGCCAGGGGCGCTGCGGGCGTGCAGCGAGGAGCCCCCCCGAGCCCTTCAGCCTCCCCTCAGCCCCCGGTCCCCTCTCAGCTCCCCCCCCCCCGGTCTCCCCTCACTCACGCCGCCGCCGCCCGTCTCCGCTCCGGCTCATGGCCGCGGCGGGCCCCGGCAGCCTCCCCCTCGCTCCGCCGCGGCGGGCTCGCCGAGCCCGGGCAAGGGGGCGTCGGGGAACGCATGCGCGGAGCCCCGTAACCAACCCCCCCCCCCCGGCCCCATGAACCCACCCACGGCGGAGCTGAGGCGGGTTTGGGGGCTGAGGGACCGTGAAGATGTTGGGGTGACACCGCCCTGGCTGCCCCCAGCCCCAGCCGGCCCTGGGATGGGGCACCCACAGCTCCTCGGGGCAGCCTGGGCCAGGGCCTCACTGCCCTCAGAGTGAAGGATTTGTCCCTTTGATCTCGTCTCAAGCCCGCCTCTGTTTAATTCTCCCTCACCCTGTCACTGCACCCCAGCAGAGCCCCTCCCCAGCTGTCCTGCAGCCCCCTTCAGGCCCTGACAGCCCCCTGGGAGCTCTCCCCAGGGACTTCCCCTCCCCAGGCCGAACCCCCCCAGCTCTCAGCCTGGCCCCACAGCGGAGCTGCCCCAGCCCCTGAGCATCCTCACGGCCTGCCCCGGACCCTCTCCAGCAGCTCCATGTCCTGCTGGTGCTGGGGGCCCAGAGCTGAGCGCTTTTGAGCATTTTGAGCGTGACCACGCAGTCACTTCCTCATCCCCCGAGCAGCCCATCCATCACATCCACGTCTCTCCAACTTGGAGACAAGGATGTCACGCAGGACAGTGTCAGAGGCTTTGGGGATGGGGACAGGGACACTGGGAACAGGGCTGGGTCACCCCAGTGGGGCTTTGTTGCTCAATGCTCCAAGGCCCCTTGAGAGTCAGGCGGGATGGGGACAAACGGGGATGATGCAGGGGCTGGGCTGTGATCACCCCATTGCTGAGCCCTGATGAACTCGTGCCCAGGATGGAGCCACAGTCCCCATCATCGTGGCTGTGCCTCAGTTTACCCGCTGCACCACTGCTACAGCTCGGCTGCCCCCGTGGCTGGGCTGCTGGGGGGTAATTCCAGCCGCTCCGCAGGGAGCAGGGTCAGGCCCAGCTGTGCACATTCCCCGTTCCCTGGGAACAACCATTTCCGTGGAAAATTCCCAGCCTGTGCACGAGGCTGCGTGCTCAGCCATGGCTCCAAGAGCTCGCATGATAGCCCCGGACCCTCTGCAGGTCAGCGTTTTCCAGCCGCACTCCCCGTTGGGATCGGCCTGCCTGAGAACTGGCTCCTTCCCACGCTGCTGGGCCGCATCCTGCATCCCGGCCTGCGGGTAAACAGCCTGGGGGACGTGCCCGGCTCAGGGACATGCCCACGGTGAGCAGAGCTGTTGGCAGAGCAGCCCCAAGGCTCTGCTCTCTGGCAGGCAAGGGGTGATGCATGCTGATGGCCATCGGTGCACAGGTGTGCCCACTGTGGCGGCAGGACTGCTGGCCTTTACACCCAGCTCTGGAGAGGCTGGAGCTGGGAATGGAGCCACCCCAGAGGGCTGACAGATGTCCCCTTCCCGGGACAAAGCCCTCCCTGTGCTGTGAAAGAGCAGCCGAGCACTTGGCTCCAGAGCTGAGGCCGCAGCCCCCAAGCTTTGGGACGTGGGTTGCTGCGCCGAGCATGATGCCAGCCCCACAGGCACCGAGCCTGCTGCAGCCCGGGCCCCTGGCTTGATCAATTCAGGGCTTGAGCAGCTCCAGGAGATGGTGAGCCTGGTCCCCAGGGCCCAACTGGGCACTGGGCTGCTCCCCATGCTGCCCTAATGGTAGGCGCAGGGCCACCAGGCACTGCAGGAGGTGGTAGGAGCACCAGGCAGGAGCCTTCGTCCTCCCTGGGCCAGGCCCTATACGGGAGGTGATGGGGCAGCTCCTGGCACTGCCTGGATGGGACGGCTGAGCCCTGACACGGCAGCCTGCCAGGTGTGTGGGCGATGCCCCTGACCCCCAGCAGCTGCAGGAAACCCTTCCCCGTGTTTTCCAAACCTGGTGGCTCCCGGGCCCAGCCCTCCATTACCCCCTGCCCTGTTCAGCTTCCGTGAGAGCCAGCACACCGCGGGATGCCTGGATGCTCTTTGACAGGGCTGCTTCCTCTTTCCCGGGGCCTACGTCAGTCCAGTGCCTCCCCATTTCCACCAGTAGCTGGGAGAGGGTTTAGGCGGTGCCTCGGCTTTACCTTCTGCTCCTCGGGTGCTGTGTGCTCCCACAATCCAACCCGATGCCCCCCAGGGATGCTGATGCTCTGTGGCAGGGTTGCTGGCCTGGACCACAAGGTGCATGCTGCCACCACACTGGCTGCTGCAGCCAAATTCAGCACAGCTCCCTAAGAAGGGTTATGAACACCATGGAAGGAGGAAAGAGGGCTGGGTATTGTGGACAAATCCAGACCCAGATCCCAGGTTCTCCCAGGACCGTGCTAGCACCAAATTGTGCTCTGAGAGCAAGAAGGTGGGGCTGGTGGTAGAGGGATGGTGGCAGGACATGAGATGTAGCTTTGTCAACACCCAAAGCATCACTAGTACCCAGAAATGTGTTTGTGTTGCTGTTGTTGTTTTTTTTCCTGGTGCAGATTCTGCATCTGATCTTGACAAGGTCTTTCCATACCAGAGCGCCTCCATCCTTGCAAACAAGAGGATTGCCCATGGATAAATGACTTCCCTTGGCCCTACAGGAGTTAACAGCACTGAGATGCTGAACACATCTGGGGTGAGCTGTGAGCCCTGCTGAGTTCCAGTCCCCAGCGCAGGGCTGAGCACCCGATGGTCCCAGCCCCAGCCTGTGCTCACACAACGCACAAGTGGCACACGAGGACAGCCCCAGAGGGCTGATACCAGGCATCTGCTCCATGAGAGCAGGGCCAGGAGGCAGGTAGACTGTAAATGACACAGGGAGATGTAAACTAGGCCCAGTTGCCCAGCACACGCTCAGGAGTGGACAAGGGCCTGAGAAGGGAGCTGGGGCAGTGGACAGGGAGCACCAAAAGCAACATGGACAACTGCTGACATCCCCTGAAAATACAGCAGCAGCCCAAAACAGAGAGAAATGACGAAAAGCCTGGGGTGGGACAGGATTGTCCTGGGCTAATTAGCTACAGCAGGCAGGACGTGAGATCTGGGTGGAGGACATAAAGGCTGGGGGGGTGGGGGGGACGGGACGGATAGTGCCAAGGGCAGAGAAATCAGCACCGAGCTGTGGGGAACTGGGGCACGGGGTGCTGTAAGCATCAGGGAAGGAAGAGCTTCTCCCAGCTCTCCCTCCTGTGGAAGGGATCAGACTGAGCTCTGGTTTAAAGTTTGTATGAAATGTTTATAAGGGTTGAAAAAACATGTACAAAAAAGGTAAAATCCACACTTGCTGCTTCTCCTGGAGAGGCTGGTAGAAACACCCCCTCCTCCCCATACCTCCACCTTCCTCAGCTGCCCAAAGACAGGATTTGCTCAGAGGAAAACAAAAACAAAAAAAACATCCTGACAGCAACCTGGAGGGGGGCAGCGTTATCAGAAGCACAGCCAGGAGCTGACCCCAGCACAAATGCTTGACGCGTGCTTACACTCAGCCCCTACTGAGGTTAACACTATATTCCAACAGCTCTGTTGTAGCACAAGGACAACGTGTGTGCCTGGAGAGAGCAAATTCAAAGGGAAAATCTTGCTGGAGGCCACAATGGCTGAACTCTAATAATACAAAAAGCATCAGTGCCTTGGGCTGATCCCTGTATGGGACAGACCCTAAGCACACAGTCCACAAATGCCCTAGAAAACTTCTACAGTTATTAAAGAGCAACCTGAGGGGCAGCTGCCCGCTTGCCTCAAGCATCCAGGAGCCAGGGCTGGGCAAGTGGGGATAGGGAAGGACAGGCAGATGCTGGCCAGGGCTCATGTCAGCCCTCACAAGGCAGCAGCTGATGCAGCACGTTCACATGGGGTAGTTGAGAACAACATCTTGCTTGGCCAGCTCCAGCAACATGGGGTCATCGAAGAACTTGCTGATGCTCACATCCTCGCTCAAGCCCTGCAGAGCAACCACAAACCTGGGTTATTCCTCTGGACGCCAGCACCCATGCAGCCATCTTGGCAGAGATCCCATCGAAAGGCCCTGGCGTCCCACAGTAAGAGCAGTTTTCAGGCTCGACAGGAGAATTTGCAAGGCGCCAGGTGCTACTCAGCAGATAACACCTAACAAACACACCTCCCCTCTCAGGAAGCTGCCAACAGGCGGTTCCTGTTGCTGAGCATATGTACACAGCAGCTCACTGCCTGCCCCAGCTGGAACTTGATTCTCTCTGCTCCCTCAGCAGTCCCCCTCACTAAAGCAGCACAGAAAAGAGCTGCTCCTTTTTCTGGGGGACTGATAGGCTAAATCAGGCCACCACAGGACACTGGGGAGGGAACAGGGCTCACTGGATGCTGTACGACCCCGCTTTGGCTGGGGCTGCTGTCAGCTCAGTGCGCTCATGGGGCCATCACAGGCACCAACAGGCAGCACAAGGCACAGAGTGACGGAAGTCCCAAGGCACAAGGGATGTCGGTCCTTTCTGGGAACACAGAGGGGATGTGGCATGTCCAACACTGCAACAGCTCAGCTGCTGCTACAGACGGACAGAGGGATGCTCCAGGGATCACGCCCAGCCATACCTTCCTGCGCCTGGTCTTAATCATGAACTCTCTGGCCAGATGTGGGGCTGGCTGTGGCTCCAGGGGTCGGATGACGATGCTCTTGTCCAAGGGGTCACCAGGCACAATCTGAAACAGGACCAGGGCATGAGAGAAATGCTGGAGGCTGGTTTAATCTCCAGGAGAGCCTGAACTACAAGAGGAAACACCCCTGGGTCCCACAGACACCTCCAGCTTTGGCGTTACAAAGCCCCAACATGGCATCTGTTCTCCTGGCACAGAAAACTGTCACATCACCACCTGCGATCGTTCCTGTGAGGAGTCACTAATATGGTGTTGCTAATCCAAGCCAAGAACACATCCCACCTTCTCCGCCTGCCGTCGTACTCTAAGACCTCTAAAAACCTGCTAACCAGAATAACCCACATGGGTCCCCATCAGTGCTACCCCCTCAAGAAACCAGGCACATTTACCTTGTCAGAGCTAAGCCTCTGGCTTTTACATCCTGACCAGCCTTGGGGCTCAGAACGCTGCTGCTCCCACCTGGATGCACCACACGTAGCTGTGTGTCTCACAGGCTCAGTGTGGTAGCTCCCACAAAACTCTGCCCCAGATAGGGAAGAGGCCACACCACAGTATTCTGTCCCAAACCCTGTCTTCTGTAGGGTTAGAAAGCCTTCTCTGAAAGGTGAAACTGAACTGTGGCAATCTGTCTCAGGGCAGACAGACAAGTTCAAGCCCTGCTCCCCCAGCTGCAGAGAGCTGCGTGCACCCGAAGAGCTCCCTCCTGCTGGCTGAGGATGCCCTGTCCCCAGGCACTAACGGACCTTTATGCTCAGCACGCAGCAGCATTCTGCACTGCCCAGCTAGGGCAAATAGATGTAACCTGGAACAAAGATGCTGGCTTCTGGCAGACACTTAACAGCTGGCGTACAAAGTCTCCACCAGCTCCCAAATGCCTGCATTTGAGATCGTCTGAGAATAATCTCCAGAGAAGTTCACCTACCCAGTGTACGCTGTGGCACTAAGCTCTACTGAGAGCACCTTGCACAACCTGGTGCCTGGTCCTACCACGCTGCTCTTCCCCATCTCACGAGCACATGGACTCACCTGCCAGTGGTGGAAGACAGACAGCGAGAATGCTTGTCCCTGCGTGTGGGTCCTCAGGTCTGTCTCGAACCCAAAGGAATCAATGGCTGGGATGAAGGCTTTGATGGTGTAGAGAGGGGAACCCGGGATCGGAGCATCCTGTGTCACGTGGCCTCTGCCCAAAAGTCAAAAGATCAGTCTTCCTCTATGTCCCCTTCTATATGTGATCCTGGCCATCCCCATCCCACACAGTATGGGGCTGGGATCAGCCAAGGAAAAACTTTCAGCTATCGCTTTGTATAGATTTCACCCTCTCCTCTCACTTTAAAACTAGCATGTGCCAGGACTGTAAATGTCTCCAGCAACCCAGATCACAGACAAGCATTTTTTTCGACGGCAACTGGTCAGAGCAGCTCACCTCCGCCGGGCCAGCACCGTGTACACCGCAGAAACGCAGTCAGCAGGGGCCTGCACCTCCACGAAGTAGTAGGGCTCCATCAGGCGAGGGGTGGCCTGTGGGGAGAAAAGGGCACCACGCCTGAGCCTACAGCAGCACCAACATGATGTGGCTCATGTGAGTCAGAGGCTGGCACACTCTGGTCAAACACAGCGCCTGACTGGGGATGAAAGGGTTCCTCCTGTCCCAGGGGTGCCCAAACAAACCCCAAACAGACACTGAATGGAGCTGTTCTCTTTCTGTCCGTGACTGGTGTGCTTCCCTCTCCCCCACGGCCCCCTTCCCCTACATGTCTAACACTAGGGAAACGGGAGGCAGAGCAGATGCAAGCAGGTTTCCAGCCAGACTTCAACATGAACAGTTGTAAAACCTGCCAGCCTGAAAGGGCACAGGAAGCATTAATGGATGGATGAGTCAGTTTAAACCGACATCCTTGGGGCACATACTGCAGCAGGTGTGCACCCTGCAGTCCTTGGAGCCTCCACCCTGCCAGACCCCATGGGAGCAAGCACAGCACGAAGCTCGGTCTTTGTCACACACAGCATAGTCCTCACCATCAGGAAAGCAGAATACACCACTCTCCGTGCCGTTGGGATGATCTGTCCTCCGCCTCTGTGCAAGGGCTCCTGAGCAATCACCGCATCCAGAATCTTAAACTTCACATTACGGATCACTGAGGAAGGGAAAAAATGACAGCAAGTGACTCGAGGGGGGATGTTCTTTGCCATACCAGCACCAGCCATGCATCCCCAGAGACACAAACCCCACAGATCCCAGTATAGAGCTAGAGCCACCAGAGAAAGTTCTCCTAAGTTTAATTCCAGCAGGGAAAGCATGACCACGTCCTAACCCTGCACACTTCAAGAGAAGCAGTTCAGCAGCTAATCTTGCAGGGTGCTCAGCTGTCTGCACCAGAACTGTATGAGGGGCAGAGTCAAGCTGCCTGCTAGCAGCCCCTGGTTTGCAGGTAGGCACCAAGTGTCAGTGCCCAGGTGGAAGCTACAGCAGGGAGAAAGGGGGAGGTTCTGTTATCTCCCTCACTCGTTCCCAGAGCTGTCCCCAGCTGTGGCGTGTGAATGGAACGGCCACTGAGGGACTGCAAAATCACTTGAGTGCTTACAGATGGCAGAATTTATTGATCTTGTTAGCTCCACTTCTACCCAGGTGCTACTTACATTCATCACAGAGAGGCCCTTCCCTGGTCCCCCACTGAAATCCCTGCACGATGCTGTCCTTCACAGAGCCCAGCAGTGCCTTGTCCACCTACAGACAGACAGATGGAATGACTGCTTAAGAGACCAAATGTGCATCGTGAGGCAGTAACAGACAGACCCCAGTGTTTAAAAGTCAGTTGTTAGAGAAGCAGCCATATCCCCCTATACTCTCTCTCACAGTTCAGGAACATCACCACTTTCAGAGTTTGGCATCTATAGTTATAAATTAAGAGTCCATGTTTTGGTAATCCCAAAAGACAGGCCGTTCAGTTGCCAGTTTTGAGGATGTTGGCCCAAATAGCAGAGCTTGAAAAATAACAGGAAGTTTACTAGCCTATGGTATGACTATGGTAGAAGTCCAACAGATCTGAGATGATATGGCAAACCATCAAGTACTCCAACAGCCTTAGGACCTTGCTGCAGGTCCTAGAAGAAACTGTCACCTCTGGACACCAAAGGACAAATGTTTCACTGAAATACAACCCCAGTGCCTGTGTTTCTCACCTCTGAGGGTAGCGTATCATCTACGAGGATGTTTGGGCCAGTAGCATCTGGCCCAAAGGCCCAGATGGAACGGGCAGCCAGCAAATCCCAGTCATATTTGGTCTGGAAGAATTCACCCAGTTTCTTTCTGATAGAAGAACAGAAGACAGTTCAGGAAACAGGTCTCTGCATTGCACTCACAACATATTTATAAACCTGTTCTCTTCACGCATAAAATGTTTTGGTTTTTTTTTTTTTAACCTGAATGCAAAATGTTTGCTGGGGCAGGGATGCTTGTGGACTAGCAGTAGCAATATTGGACACAGGACCCCTGCTGAGGGGCTGTCTGATATTGTAGATCCCAGCATTCCCCGTCTCCCCAATTATCCCCTTCTAGAAGGATTCTTGCTCTCCCCAAATTGGTCACACCTGTTCCACGTTATCTGGACCACTTCATTTTCAATGTCCTCCGCAAGTCCCTTCTCCAGAGGCTCAGCAATCATTGTGATCTTGTTCCTGAGAAGAGAGACAGTTGCAATTAGTCCACGGAATGATGGAAATGGCAGTAATTGGCAGGACCTAAGGGACTGCACAATGCCTTGAACACAGCCAGGGAGAGGAAGCCATCCGTGTCTTTCAGTGTTACTGTCTCGCTTGTAAAGACAGCTCACACTCTCAACAACTGCTCTCTGAAGCCTGCTCATCTCCAGCAGCAGATTGCTAAAGGACAGGACTGCTCCATCCCCCCGCCAGATGTCCAGCGCTTGTAAAGGCTGTGGAAGGAAGCACAGCCAAGCCCAAGCAGGCCAATAGCGCAAGCAATACGCCTCTAGCAGCCAGAATAAGCTGTGTCAGACAAGTATCAGACACAAGGGATGTTGCCTTGGAGAACCCCACTCAAATGGGTAATCTTGCTCCGAAAACAAATCATTCCATATGTACAGCACTTCAAGGACTATCCTAAGACTAGAACCTTTCTGTTCCCAAAAACAAGGTTGCCAACCATGGAGAGTCTAAATCAAAACAAAGGAGGGCAAGAAGAACCAGAAAACACAGTGGAACAAAGGAAAACTATCTTCAGCATGACATCATCATTGCCATGAAAACTCATTTGGTCATTCAGCCCTACGTTCCCCACCAGACCTCCCTCTAACGTGTACATCTCATAACACACTGCTGGAGGAAGAAGACAAGACCAAACTGTAAGGCTCCAATGCACCACCATAAAGGAACAGATTCATTTCGAGATTAAGAAAGATAAAAGATAAAACTTTTGCTTGTGAAGTTTGGGGTGTTGCTGAAGGCAGCACCGGGCTCTTTGGCACCTGCTCTAGGATCCCAATACACCCCTTAGTCTTGGAAACAACACAAAACTGCTGAGAGGGTGTGAAGCTCAGTTAAAGGAAAGGAGGATTATTTTATTCCCTCCATTATGAGGAAATTCCTATGAAAAAAAAAAAAAAAAAGCACAGAAACATCCCTGGGACTCAGGGTGTTACTGAGGGCTTCAGCAGGCTGCCAGCTTAGGCACATGCCACTTGCTTGGCCAACAGGAGCTGAGAACAGACCCCCTGGAGGGGGGTGAAGCCAAATCTCCAACAAACCCCGCCATCTGCCTGTCCCCAGTGACCAGCTCACCAGGGGTGCCAAGGGCTCTTACTTCTTATTGGGTGTCTCAGCAAAGCACTTCAGGGAGGACGTTTCCACCACTGTCTCGCAGAACGTCACAACTGGATCAGCGACCTGGAATAACAGCAACAGGTTTGTGGAGGTGTTTGTTTTACTCAGTTTTCCAGTATGTTTTCTGGTTTTAAAGGGCTGTTTAAAACCTCCGAACACATACAAGAGAAAAAAAATAAATCTGGCAGTATTTTAATCAGCATTTCATATGAAATGCTGAGGCTTGTACAAGAAGTGTTAGCAATTCCTTCCAAACAAGAAATATTTTCATCTAATTCCAGGTAGAAAAAAATACACTCAATTTATTTATTTGATGTTAGCTAGGCAGTGGCTGAGGTGCAGGGAAGGGCTGGAACATAGTCACACACCCCAGTTTTCAGGCTCTCAGTCACAGCCTGTGTCACACCAGTCTAAGTTATTTCTGCACCCTAAGAACCCTTTTTATTTTCAAGAGAGCTGACAAAATCGAAGAGCTGACGAGTGGAGAAAGGGACCCTGACTGCAGCACAACAGATCTTGGCACTGATGACAGAGTCTCAGCTCCTGGCAATGAAGGGACCCTTACCCCCATCCTGGTCCTCTTATCACAGGACTGTGAATATGCCAAACCTCACCGCCTCCCGTACAAGTGGGTTCCACAGGACTGGCTGCCTACACATGGCAGAGCCAAGGTAGGAACAAGCTCTTGAGTATCAACCAGAGAAGCCTCTCTACAACTTGCAAGCCACAAGGAAACTTACTGCAATAAACCTCACCAAAACCCTTCAACGCGCACTGGGGAAGAATCAGAGGAAGGCAATCACCTTGTACATTTGGCAAGGTTTATCCTCCTGTCCTTCCGAGTTTGGGGAACAAAATCCCTCCCTAGCTGGGAAGGCACCTGTCTCATTTCCTCACCTTGATATCAATCTCCGAATACATCTTCCGTAGATCATGCATCACACAATCCAGATAGAGCTCCCCTGTCCCCAGGATCACGTGTTCCCCTGACTCTTCCACCTGAAAAATATGAAAAGGATTCAACTTACAGTGTTATTGCTCACAGGCCCTTGCTTTCCAGTCCTATATAAGCCTGAGGATTTATCAGCTGTAAATAATTCAGCTGGGATCAGAGCACCCAAGAAAAGTTCCCACAAGCACGATCCCAAGCAATGCAAGTAGACAGAGTGGCTTAACATTGTGTGGAAGGAGCAAAACCCAAATGCACCCCAGTCCCAGCAACAGCACTGCCAGTAACCATCATAACCGCCAGGCCATGGCCACACTTGTGGCAAACTGACCTCCAGCCTTTTCTAGCAGAAAGTGATAACGTGCTCTGCAGAAAGCTGCCTCCTGGGCACAGTGAGGTGTGAGCTTTTCTGCCAAATTTACAGTTTTCTGCTATTTCCACATGATTTACGAGATAGACTTCAACCACATGAAAAAACCCAGAGCAAACAAAACCAACCCACAGTAAAAATAATTTTTAAGATCAGCCTACAAGGCATCCCATAACATAAGCAAAAAACAGACAGCACACATACACCCAAAATACCTTAGTTGTAAGCGAGGGGTAACTCTTGTTGACTTTGCGAAGACCATCTAACATTTTGGGGAGCTCAGAGGGGTTGACTGGCTCTACAGCTATTTTGATGACAGACGTGGTGTTGAATTTCAAAGGACGAAAGATCTGAGCCTGAAATCAGATAAGGACAAAGAGCTGAACCTCTACATCATTAGATGGCCGTGGAGTTTGACACAGCATTTGAGTTATTCTCCTTTCATGAGATGCTCTCATGCCCTGGCCTTTGGCAGGCCAAATTTATTTAACGTCACTACTGGAGCTTTTAAGATGCACTCCAGCCCCCTGACTCCTTGTAAAGCCAAGCAATAGCAGCCACACACAGTACCTCCTCATTGCCTCGAGGCTCCGTGACGGTTGCAGTCTTCACTATGGGCTGGTCCACGCCTTCTATCAGCACCCAGTTGCCAGCAGGAACCCGGTTTACCTCAATGTGATACCTAAAAGGCAGGGGAGCATGACAGCAGCATAGAATGGTCTGAGTTGGAAGGGACCTTTAAAGGTCATCTTTCTTGTTCATCTACAAGGCAAGGACCTTCCACTAGATCAGGCTGCTCAAGGTCCATCCAACCTGTCTTTGAACAGCTCCAGGGAAGGAGCATCCACAGTCCCTGGGCAACCTGTTCCAGGGCCTTACCACCCTCATAGTGAAGAGTTTCTTCCTTACACCTAACCTAAATCTACTCTTCCATCACGGCAGTGCTCACTGCTGTCAGCCTCGGGCCCCTTGCAGCAACGACTCCAGGTGACTTCTCTCAAAAACAAACATTGCCAGAGTTTTCCATACCTTGCCACCGAGATCCAGAGGCGTCCAACAGTGCAGATCTGTGAATCCTCCTCATCTTCCAGGGTATAGTTTTCTCCTAGGACCTTCACAGGCTGGCCAGCATGGATGGTACCACTGAGCACTCTGCCAAAGGCGTGGAACTGAACGCCATCATCTGTGCTGTACATTTTTGTCGTGTGACACATCAGCGGACCCTTCCCAGGGAAGAGAAAGAAGACCCTTTCAAAATGCAGTCAGGAAATTGACACATGCATGGTAGGACTTACAGATACAAATCCATTCAGGGGATGGAGTTTAGAAATACTTCTTTCAACTTGCCACTTTCAACTTAATTCCCTTCCCCTAGAAGCCTTACATCTCGTTGCCTTGGACAGAGACCCCACAGCTCATTAAAATAAGAGATTAATTTTCTCTCCAGACTCTAGAGAAAAAATCACAAGTTCCTCACTCAGCTGCTGGGCTGGCCTTTGATGGTTCTTGACCACTCTAAACGTGAGCTCAGTGCACGCTAGGTTTGAAGAGGAATTGTCTTGCAAGGTTTTGACATGAAAGAGGCTGACTAGCTAAGGTAGGCTTATTTTATCAGTTTAATTCACATCAGTTTTCTCAGAGTTTGAGAGTGAATCAAACTTCACGGAAAAGGGACAAAAAGACGGCAGAAGGACATGAAATCACCCTGCAGTTCCCACGTGCTCTGAAGTCCTGACCTAGCCTCTGATCTTCTCTGAACACTGTCAAACAATTCTATCTCTCAAGGGCTGCCCTGGCAGGCAGCTAAAGTTTCTCAGAGTGAAGAAATTTGTTTCAGTATCGGATGAGAGGTTTCAAAACGCTGGAAGTCAAATCTGTGCAGATGGTTGTCTAGGAGGCAGCTGCTCTGTTAAGTCAGTGAAAGGAGTGCATGTTTGCCACACTTTTGGACACTCAGAACAAAACAGAAAAGTTTCCTTACGTCAGGGTCGCATTCACTCATGGCTTCCCCTAGATCAGAGTCAACGCCACCAGTGTAGGTATGCTCGATTTTCGTCTTGGCTCCCACCTTTGGGGAGGGAATATGCTGCACACACATGTCCACAAAGCCTGGAAAAGTAATACTTCATGAGAACACGATAAAGCAGGGTAGAGGAAAGAAATGTACTCCAATAAACACAAGGCAAATCCTTTCCTAATGCACTGCACCCACGGCAAAGGGGATTTGCCCACTGTCCTTTGGGCAAATGGTTTATATTTGAAAAAGCAAAGCTGAGAAGGGATCTGTGCAGGTGGACACTCCATGGCTGCATCACAGCCCTTAAACTCAGCCCATGTGAGACTCAGCTATTGGGAACATTGCAGAGGAGATGACAAACAGCATTTACCTGTGAATTCCCCAAAGAACTTCTTGCAGACAAGCCGCAGGAGCGGTCGAATGTTCAATTTCAATTCCTCTTTGGTCAGGTGGATGCCGAGTTCATCCAGAGTCCTAGGCAGAGTCGTGTCCACATCCCCCACCACCTGCAAGACAACGAGCAGCGCTGTTAGCTTCGCTGCAGGTGTCCAAGTCACAAACTCCCAGGGGCACCCTCACACACCAGCCTGTCACCCTCAGCTGCTCTGCTTTAGAGCTCACATGAGAATGCCTGGCCGGCTCATATTATCACTTGGCTGATACCAGAGCACATTACAAAGAACATAAGGTGTTCTCCTCACTGTACAAACACAAGGCTATATTTGCAAGAAAAAACTGCAAGGGTATGCCCATCATTTCTGTGTGTTCAAACCCAGGAACACAACAAGATCACACTGCATTAATGGGACCAGAGCCCCACAGGCACTAGACACACCACCACCTAGTGCTCAGTCCTTGAACACTCGTGTCTGGAACTGCAGGAAGAACAAATCACCACGTACCTGAGCCAAGATCTTGTACAGGGGCTCAAGAATGAACTCCACAAAACTGCGCTGGGAGCTACTAGTTGGGGCCTTTTTAGTGAACTTCCGTCTGTTGGGAGACAAAAGGAGGGCAATGAAGAGCACTCTGCAAGCACCTACCGCAGGACCATAGGACAACTCAAGCTGGCAGGGACCTCAGGTGGTCACCTAAAACACATTTTACAGAGGAAGGAGACAAAAAAAAAAAAAAAAAAAAAACAGCAATAAGGTAATAGACATTTAAACAGCTTCCTTACGTCTTTGGATTGAAGTAGATGTCACCCCAAAGTCGCTTCGCGAACTCTTGGTAATTGATATCTCCTAAAGGAAAAGGCAAATGACAAGAGACTTTTAAATAACACTGTATTTCTCTCATTTTGCAAATCTTTGGTTTTTGCCTTTTACAACAACCCTGAGGATTCAATGCAATGCTGGTGAACAAACACTTGGTACCAACTCTGAATAAGTGACTGAACACTGATCTGGGGAGATTAGTCAGAGAAAACAGTCTACTGAGGACCATACCAGCAGCCCAGGTACACCGTGGGCTCACTCATTTGCTTCCCAGGAGCATTTCAGTTGTCTTGATTATACACAAGGTTAGAGCTGAGAAGAGCTGGCCTGACAGACTCTGCGCTGCAGGAACCCAGTTACATCTGCTTCATTTTCCAAATGTTAACAGTGCAACCTGACTATGTAGTGCCAAGGTGCTGGGATGGCTCACACCCCATCTGCCCCGCAGGCTTATCACAAGCATTTTCTGCCTTGCTGAACATCTCCAGGTTCTTTTCTCTTTTTCAGCTGATGCGTTAAGTGCATAGCCAAATACCCAAGCGCGGAAGGAATAGTGAAGTGCTTAGCTGTCATGGTGGATTTACAAATAATAAGACAGCGGTGATAATTTACAGCAGTTTCCAAACAAGCTTTTGCTGTGGGCAGATGTGCAAGCATAAGAAATTTCATGGTGGCTGCGGTTTTGACAGTTAAACTACTATAACTCATGTTATTTGAAGTGTGGTGGCTGTACATAAAATCCCTGGTGGCCACAATCAAAAGTTACTGACTTCAGGTACCATTCAGCTCATGTCTTCCCCACATGGATGACATCTCCTACCGACTGTGCCTGCATGCTTTATCAGTCCCCAAAAGAAGGGGTATCATCCTAGCAGGCACTGAGTTAATTCTGTGATGCCCATGGAGATCATTTATTTCTCCAAACTCATGAAGACGCATGATAGCCCTGGTGCATCAGTCTCTGACCTCTACAACTTCTTCCTCCCTTGGGCCAACTTCTCTGCAAGAGCTAGGCCAGCTGCTCTACAACATCCTTGTCCCCTGCTCACTGCTCCTACAGATCACCCTAAATTCCCAATGTGAGACTTCAAAATCTTGGCTCTATAGCTGGCAAATGCAAGCAAAAGGCCCACTTTACAAGTGGCAGATTGCCTTGAGTGGGCACCTGGGGAACAGAAAATTAAATCAAAGGCTGAAAAAAGACAGTTTCTTAAAAAAGACCAAAGGGCAAGAGTGCAAAACCTTGTGGGCCAAGCTTGCGCCTGGCTGCAGCTGAGTCTCAGACTCTGGAGACTTCAGGGAAAAGGCAGGCAGAGCTTAACTGCTTCATTTCTGAGCTCTTCTGATAAGTAGGCAGAGTGCAAGGCATACACTTGCCTTCAACTGCCATAGCAGGAGTTGCTTTTTCTGCTTAAGAGTACATATAAAACACTGACTTCTGACTCCAGAAATATTTGTCAGGAGAAAACATTTGCTTAAAAATAAGTTAGGATTATATTTTTGGAAAGACTGCAATAATGTTATCTGGGGCTCAGATCTGCAGTACTTCTCTATTTCTGAAGTTCAAGAGTGCATATATTGGCTATACATATCTACATGCGGTGAAAGCTGAAGCAGAAAACCTCAACAAAAAAAAGGCTAGGAAATGAGATGTTAAAGCATACAAGGTTTCTGGATAATCCTCACCATATGTGTCTGCATAAATCTTTGCAAAAGATCCCAGCGTGAAGCAGATGCTGTACTGTGAACTGGAGAAACACACGTTCCCCAGAAGGGGAGACAGAACGAGGTTCTCATCGGTGGAATACATGCTGAGAGGAGACAGTTTTTAGAGACAAGAAAAAAACATCAGTGTTATGAACTAAGAAAGACACTTAAGTCTATTTCCCACATCAAATAGCAGTATGTGATAGGTAAGGATTTTATGTTGCCAAACAGTGGCTTAAAACCAGCTGCAACATGCTCACCTGTTGGAATTTCAGGATCAGTATCATATTATGACTATGAGCTTCAAAACATTTGCACACAAAGAAATATTTAAAGACCTAGAACTAAAAAATTATCAGCACAAGTGCTCTGTATTGTTTATCAGGTAGAGTTTTTCTTCCCCTAAAAAGCCAGCAAAGTCAGTCAACCAAGGGAAAAAATAATACAAGGCAAATAACAAGGACAGAATTGAACCGAAACAATTTTAATGAGTTCACAGGCATGTTAAACAGGATGAATTATCCTGCTACGAGCTGCATCATGCCAGTAGTGACTCAACAGAAGCATGCAAGTGAGCTCGTGTGCAAATTCACTTTGGGGTTATCCAAGCTACAGTGCCAACACAAACTGAATACTGTTAAGAAAGTCACCTGAGTGGCAAAAGAACCCACAGAAACGAAGTCTTGCAATTGTCAAGGTTAGAGAAGATGACCCTCCCTTCTCTGAGGGGGTCTTGCAAGGAGATTTGACCACAGCAGTATTATGGCCTCTGTTTAGGGGTTGGGACAGCAAATTCCCTTTAATTTTGTAAATAACTTTTAGGAGCTCTGAGACATTTCAGCCTACTGTTTGGGATACGGCCTGGACTTCTTAGGGTATTTGAGACATTTGGGAACACAGAAGTTTCCCCCCTCTTGCCCTATGTCCACTTTCCATACTTTGTAATAGGGAAAAAAGTGCTGATGCTATGAAGCCTATCAGAAGTCATACAACAGGAGCCAATCCTGCCTAATCTGAGATGAACTTCCACTGCTTCTTCTCGTCCCATTTTCTATGATTTAACGTATTAAGAGACAAGCTCGTGAGACTTTTCACACACGCAGGGCTCCCAAAGAAAAGCATCTGCAGTGAAACAGGGACAGCAAGCGCTACTAACACACCATCCCAAGCACATACCTTATCAGACCGTTAACTTCATCTACAATATGCCGGAGTTTGTAATAGGCATCTGTAGGGGGCAATTTCAGCTCCAGGATCAGGCGGTCTATTTTGTTGATGCACACAGTCACTGCTAGTCTTTCCTGCACCGCGTGCTTGATCAGCCTCTCTGTGTTCAGCATCACCTGCGGGGAACAATGAGCACAAACACCCTAGCAAAAGCCCTCCACAAAATGCTATCTAGGGCATGACAGGCAGTGACCCTTACAGGCAGGGTTGCAGCCTGTAGAAAAGCCTGAGCTCAGCCATCAGCAATGAGCTGATCTTCCTGTGATTTAGAATTAGGTGCTAACCCAACCAAATTCCTTGAATCCTGCCCCTTGGACATCTCTGATATAAATAACCTGTTCAATTTTAGATATTATGGAGATAGAGATGCAAACAACTTAGGGAATCAGCCTACAGGTCACATGTGTCATGCCCAACCTGGCAACAGAAGCTGGAGGCTTGACTCCCTGATTTGGCTGAAAAACATTTCCTTCTCAAACTGTCCTTCAGAAACCCTTCAGTACCAAAAGTAGAACCCATTCCGGGCCTTCATGATAAAGCAAGATCAAGGACTCCACTGGAAGAGTCTGCAGTGAACCTCTGGCAGAACTTGACACTCACCCCCTCAGCTGCATCAATGAAAAGCACAACACCATCTGAGATACGAAGGCCTGCTGTCACCTCATCGGAAAAATTGACATGACCTTCAGAAAAAAAAAACAGAGGTGAGAATGAGAGTAAGCTCAACCCTGATCCCAGCATCAGAGAGGCAGGAAAGCCACCCCTCAGCTCTGTGGCTTGCTCTGGTCACCAGTATCCAGTGAGGCAGAACAAAGAGTGCTTCCTCCTTGGACAGTGACTCAGGAGTGGCTGCAGAGCTCTGCGTAGGGATTTGCTTCAGTTTTAATGTCATTTTTTGAGACTAACCACAACAACTAGTTGAACAAGTTCTTTTCCTCACATTTGTTATTGTGTTTCTCACAACCCTGTGCAAGTACCTCAAGAAAAGGAGGGAGATTGCTCTCCACCAGAGAACAGAGGCCCTTCTCTCCCATCTTCCTGTGTTTTAACTTCTCTTAGCTTTAGCTGTAATTCAAAAGATGTGTCCCAGGACCCTCCTAAAATTTTGCCTCAGCTTCCTGCAGCACATTGATCTGCGATTACATCCCCCCACAGGAACCTGTCAGAGGACTGAGAGAACTCCTTGAAGGAACAGTGGGCAACAGCATTTGAGAAAGCCACTGTCCACACTGTGCACACTGGTACCTAGAAAATGTAATTCTACGTGTGCTTCCCATATACTAGAGGCAAACATTTTCAGCCCCATTAACCTTCACTGTGCCCACTAATCAGAAACACAAGCCAAGCTACGAGCCAGCAGTACAGTCATTATGGCTGGAAGTGATTTCTGAAGAAAGAAATTAGTGAAAGGCTTGGGTCCCAGGACTGGACTGAAATCATCTACAAAAACAAAACAAAGCACAGGGTTCCATCTTAAAAAACTTCCCAGAGCTTCATTGCACTTAAGTGCCATTTCCAGGTGGATCATCAGTGAAGTTTCAGGGTATAGATTCTCACCTTGTTTTTCTGAGAGCCAATGCTACACAGACCCACCACAATCCAACATAACAGTTCTTTGAAGGCTCTCATTAACCACTGAGCTGTATGTGTTTTTGCTGTTCTGCTCCTACCCATGGCACTGCCCAGAGGACCAAGGAGTTTCATTAATGAGAGAAACCTTGAGTCACATGGTCATATATCTGCCTCACACATCAAGCTGCCTTCAGCTAAGTGCATCCCAAACCAGGATTTTCAGGATTATACAATCACCTGGAGTGTCGATGATGTTGAAGAGAAAAGACTTTCCTTTGGTGTCTGGCAGAACAATAGTCACTGGTGTGCTCTTGATCCCTACTCCCCTCTGAAAGACAGGAAAGCAGGATTATCAATTAAAAGAAAAAGAAAAATCACCATGTAAAAGATGAACAAGGATAAATTAATCAAAAGGACTGAAAGTAGTAAACATCCACCCAGCACAATCTCTTCCTACAGGGAGGGAGCAGCAACCTCAGATCACTGCACTGCCCAGCCCGGCTCCCCCACCCACACCAGCTCAGACTGGTGAGCTACCACTCCTGGGCCACACAGGCTGTGCTGACTCCAGCTAAGGAATTACAATATGCAATGCCAGAGACAGAAGATCCATATTTTTCTGTGCTTTCACCCTTCTTCTGCTATCAAGTTATACCTCAAAGCACAAGATTTAATCATACAGAGTATAGAGCACAGCAGTAAGGTGAAGAGAAAGCAATGCTTCAAAGGATTGTTCTGGCCATGACAATATCTAGCGAGCAGGACTAAATAAAATTCCTATCCGTGCCACACCACATGGAATCAAAGCACCCAGCTAAGATTTCCCATCAAAAGAAACTTAGGAGAAATATGTATTTTGACTTCAGTTTTTCTCCTTATCCACCACTGCTGCAAACCCCTTCCACCTCTCTCCCTCAAAGACAATGGTTATAGTTGCCTACAACCAGGTATGTTGGGATAACTCCAGTGCAGATCATCAGCTTTACGCAGGTAGATAAATAAAATCACACACGGAGATGAGGACTGCAGGAATTGGAAGAAAGTTGGACCACCAGGGACCTTACTAAAGCAAAGCCAAGAGAAGAAGATCATTTTACTGATAAAGAAAATAATCTAAATGTAGAAGGCATATAAAGGTGATAAAAGAAAGAGGAAGAAACTGTCTACAGCAATTAACTGTGCGTAAAGCATAAGACAACTGCAAAAAATCACTGCCTGTTCTGCAAGGCTCACTTACCTCTTGCTCTGTGAACAATATATCGGTGTAGCAAAGCTGCAAATACAAAACAAAAGTCAGAATATCACAATTTTGTATCAAAAACTACGTTTGAAACAGGATGTGATAACTCTCTATATATGGTTAGCATGGCAAAAATAGAGCCAGAATTAGGACTGTACTCTGGTTTTCCAGCCCTACATTCTGATCACAAAACCACCTTTTCCCCACATATGATCCAAAGGCAGGAACATGCTGAAAGCTCACTTACATCCTGGTCATAGCGCTTCCGGATTTCTGGGTGCGTCTGTTCTATCAGGCAGTCAACAAAACAAGTCTGAAAAATATCAGATTGTAAGAAAAAAGAGGTGACCATGTTCAAACAGACGAATACAAATGAGCCCATCACTCCTGTGCGGTACAGAGAAAGGCGAGTACAGAACTATTTCCACATGGCTGAAATAAAAGCCACAAATAACTGCAGAGCAACAGGATCAGCCAGAGAATGAGAATGCTGCCACAGAAATCAGGGGGTCAAAAGAGCAAGAGCAAAAGCAAGCAAGAGAGATGGTTAGTACCACCCAACAAACTTTGGATATTCACACTACCTTGCCATGGTGAAGGTGCCCACACAGAGTCACATTTCGAATTAGCTCCGAGTTGTCCATCAGATCTGCCAGGAAACTGGGGAAATGAAACACAAAAGACTGTTGGAGGCTTCTGCTGCGTCTAAGAAAAGTAGGTGCCATTTCAGCTATGCTTTCTATCCGAGGTCCCTCCAAATCTTCTCCAAACTTTCATTCTGCCAATGCCCTGCGGAGGAAGAATCCCACTTTCCAGATGGGGAGGACAAGAGAGTTGGAATGTTAGACAGATGGCAGTGGGTGGGAGGAGACAGAGCTGGTAAAACTGCCAGTGATGAAGTATTACTGAATATCTTCCTTCTCTTCTAGTCAGTATTAGAGCAAAAGTCACATCCATGTACGCAGATGATGAAATACTTCCGCTCAAATAGTGGCAGGTAGTCAACTAAATCACAGGGGTGGATAACAAGCACCCCACACATTTTTAAAAGATGGCCACAGGGCTCCACAGACGATTAATTCTGATTTTCAGGTCTTAGAACAGTGACAACCCCAGGGACTCAAGGAAACAGTAATGGAATTTAAATGTTTTTAGAATCAGCAACTGAGCTAGGGAATGATGGACTGGTCACTTCTGCATAGATCCTGCCCAAAATATAATTGAGATCCTAAATTAGCAGCTACTCTAAAAAATAACGGGAAGCTATAAAACAAGTATCAATTATTATGGGTTTGTAGATATTAAGTCCTGTCAAATAATCTCCTTTTTAAAACTCCTTTAATTTTCTCTGATGCGGCAGACTTCTTAGCATACGAGATTTTGATTAAGAGCTAAAAAAAATACAAAAATCAATAACAATACAGATTAAAAGCTTGCTTATTGGTCTTAAAACAAGGCTAAATGTGAAATCAATACCAAGCTCGCAGGTTTCTGGTTAAGTCCCACAGGGACTTCCTCTTGGCCCCATCGTCACCATTTATATCAACGAACAGAAGAAGAATTCATTACTGAAGGAACACGCAGAGGACACAGGACTCAGAAAAGCAGCAGATAATGAAGAGTACAGGCCATCGACCAAGTGCAAAATCGTCTGCTTAGAAAAATAAGACCAAGCACACTGTTTGCTTTACATCTGGCTATTCTGAAAATCTCCCTGGTCAATGAACACAGCCATACCGATAACAAAGGGGACAGCCCGTTTCAGAACAGTCCAGGGCATCTGTGTATGAAATCCAGGGAAATTTTGCTGCCAAAAGATAACAGGATCCTTGGAGGTATAAAGGACTGCTCATGTTGGGGTCTGCTCAACATACCGGGAACTGCTACTAAGCCCGCATCTGGATTTGGTATCAACACTTGAAGACAGCTATTGAGAACTGGAAACAGCTCTGAGTACCCACGAAGCAGTGCATGGGTTGAAACACCAGCCTAGCAAAATACTCGCACAACTCAGTCTGCCCATCCTCAAACAGAAAACAGCACACAGAAACACCACGAACGTGGATACAGAACCCCTCCACCCATCAGCAGAATGCAGTGCCTAGGCATCAATAATAAGATCGTATATTTTCATAGACAAGGTAAACAAGTGTTTTTATTCTTTACCAAAATCTCAACTTTTAAATTTGTTTGGATTTTTTTCTCTCCCCCCCCCCCCCCCAAAGATTTTCTCCTGGTGTACCAGGGGCTGCTTTGTGGGGTACA
Source organism: Anas platyrhynchos (assembly GCF_047663525.1). Lineage (NCBI taxonomy): Eukaryota > Metazoa > Chordata > Aves > Anseriformes > Anatidae > Anas > Anas platyrhynchos. The sequence continues at coordinate 5,870,081 of NC_092614.1, forward strand.
ACCAGCAGACACCATCAAGCACAGCAGTGCAGCTTGGCTGAGCAGCCTGCACTGACCCACACACAGCTTGACAGTGGCTTTTGTGCAACCAGCAGCAGACAAATTCTCCCTGGAAACTCCTCCAGGAGAGACAGGAATGAATTTGAGACAGCTGTAAGCCTGCATGCACTGGGATGAAATCAAAATGTCCCTTTTGGGTGTAGGAGAAAGAGGCGTGCCCCATGCCAACCGAATAAATACTTCTTGAGCCAGTCAGGAAAACTTGTGTTCGGCAAATCTAAACACAAAGGTTTCCAACCGCCAAGCTTTCTATCAGCTGCTGAGATGAGAAAAGATTTACATTCTAGTGTCAGATAACTGCACTATGCTGCCTGCTGGGGAGGCAAATTAACTGTAAAATGTTTAGCCTTGGACTTTCTTACTCTTCTTTTTGGTTCAAATTCTGGGAAACAGCTGCACTCCATTACATTGCTGGTGTTAGTAAGAAACAAACCCACTGCCCCTTGTAAGCTTCCTCCTCCATACAGCACACAGCCTTTTGACTCCCTACCTTTGCCTGTAAACAACAAAAAGCGAGGAAATCGCAGCACAGATGGCTTTATCCAAAGTACACGCTTAAAACTCTACGTGTTACTTACTCCATCTCATAGACAGTGACCGGTAACGTCTGTTCCATCAAGGAGAACTTTTTGGTTTTCACAGGTTTAATAATAGGCTCTGAAAACAAGAGAAAGAACAATGCAGTGCTGTTATCAGTGACCTGAACCCAACACTCTCAGAAACAGTCATGCTGAAGAGGGATATTTGCAGACAGAAACACATTTTTAAAGCTGACAGATTCTTTTATTTTTTTATGAGGATCAAACGAGATGCCTTAAACACATTTTCATTTCTCTTTAAATATCTTTGCAGCATCTGTCAATATCTGTTTTTCAGAAGACAGTTTGCTTAGCTTTTGCAGTAATCCAGAGTGCTAAAATGTGGGCATCGCTAGACAAACAGAAGAGTTTGACCTGGGGCAGACAGGGAATTCAGAAGGAACATTAAAACTGATTGGGAGAATCAGAGGGAATGTTATTTTCCCTTTTCCAAGGATCCATGACAAGTCCTCCTCACCCCATACCCACCTCACTGCTTTGTCACCACTTACCAGTGAGAGGCTGCGTGTCTTCCTCTTGCACTATCGTCTCTACTTCAGGCCCGTACACCTCCTCGGCAGTGGGATAGTATTTCTTATCCTCGTGCAGCACCACCTCCATCCCAGGGTGGTCTTCATCATGGTCCCCCATATCATCATCGTCGTCATCATCCTCAAGCTGCACGCAATGTTCACAATTAGCCTCTGCCGGCACCGAAGCACTCTATAAACTTTAACTGCCCCAGAAAGTGCTTGGCATCATATATCCAGAGAGCCATAAACCCACAGGCAGCCAGGAAATCACCAGATGTGGTGGCCCCGGCACGTCACAACCAGCTTTGGAGAAATCTGCAGAAATGCCCTCAGGAAGCAGCACACATCCCCCCACCGTGTGCCTGCTGCTGACGGCCCCGCTTCAAACAGACGGCGCAGGCAGCAGCTCTGCCCTTCACTCACAGACACGGCAGAGCCACACTGGCACACATAACACAACCCCCGCACACACAAACCCCGCTTTTAGGCTTCTAACACAAGAAGGGGCACCCGCTGTTCTTCATCTCCTTCCCTGGTGTCGCCCAGCACAGCCCCTGCTGTCCTCAGCGCTGCCCACGTCCCTCACTGCTACATCTGTGCAGCTTTACAGCGTTTGCCACCAGGGAGCTGAGCTACTCGCAACAGTGCAGCGGCATTGGCACATATTGGGGTCAGATAAAGACCTTACATAAAGCACACGGATCCTTTGAACACACACAAAAAACCCAAACGTGACTGGAACCACCAAAGCTCCCAGTCCTGGCAGCGAATCACGCCAGAACATCGCCCCCCCCGCTCACCTCGTCCAGGTCCTTGGCCTCCCTGCCCAGCTCGTCGTCCTCATCGTCCGAGTCCAGCTCCGGCCCGATGTAGTTCCCGAACTCGTCGTACAGATCCGTGTCCATGCTGGGGGCGGAGGGACGGGCTCAGAGGGGGGCCACGGAGCCCCGGGGACACGGCCTGGGACCCCCGGGAGCCCGGCCCGGGCCTGTCCCGGTACCCCCGGTACCCCGGTACCCCCGGCCCTATGCCCTCAGTACCCCCGGAACCCCGCTGCCCACCGGTCCCCCCAGCCCTGTACCCCCCTCCCGGTCCCCGTTGTCCCCCCGTTGTCCCCCCGGTCCCCCCGGTCCCCCCGGTACCCTCCGTCTCTCCCCGCCGCGCCGCCCAGGCCGTTGGCGCCGCCGCCAGCCCCACAGAAGGCCCCGGGGCTGCCCCCGCCGCCTGCAGCCACCGGCACGGGCCCAGCCCGGTACCGGGGGGGTCCCGCGGGCAGCGCGGGGCGAGACGGGGCCGGGGGGACCGGGAGGGACCGGAGGGGACCGGGGGGGACCGGGGGGGGCCGGCCCCGGTTGTGTCAGGCGCGGCCCGGGCAGCCCCACGGGGCCTGGCGCCACGCGGCCGGGCGCTATGGCAACGGGAGGGAGCTCGGCACGGGCGGCGGGGCTGTCGCGATAGGAGTGAGGGGGGTGGGGTGAGCAGCCCGGTGGGGATGTCGTGATAGGATTGAGGGTGCCGGGGTGCAGTGCCTGGCAAAGTTGTCGCGATACGAGTGAGGGGGGTGGGGTGGCAGGGTGCAGAGACCGGTGAGGCTGTCGCGATAGGAGTGAGGGTGCTGGGGAGCGCAGCCCGGTGGGGCTGTCGCGACAGGAGTGAGGGTGCCGGGCTGCGTGGCCCAGCAAGGCTGCCGAGACAGGAGTGAGGGAGGCAGGGGGCAGGGGCGGTGGGTGCAGTGCCCACCGAGGGTGTCGCGACAGGAGTGGGGTTGCTGGGGTGTGCAGCGTGGCAGGATTATCACGACAGGAGGGAGGGTGGGTGGCCGTGCGTGCATCCCTGCAGGGCTGTCGCAACAGGAGTGGGGTCCCCGTTGCTGTCTGTGCATGGTCTCATGGGGCTGTCGCGATAGGAGTGGGGTCTCTGGGGGCAGCCACGTACCTTGTAGGGCTCTATTGCAATAGTAACAGGGATCCGTGTTGCCATCGAGGTGCTCAGCCAGGCTGCGGCAACAGGAGTCACTGCCCCCACAGCTGGCCGGTCGTGCCTGTCGCGATAGGAGCTCCCTGCCCGCTCTGGGTGCCCACAGCCCCGCAGGGCGATGGAGGCGGACGGAGCCCTCGACCTGGGCGCGCTGCACCGGGAGCTGCGGGCGGCGCTGGCGGCCGACGAGAAGCACGCGAGGGAGGACGAGGCCAAGTTCCGCGCCGTGCGCCAGCGGGTCGGCTCCTACGAGGAGTTCAGGTCCGGCCAAGGACTGGCCCCGCGCATCACCATCCCCAGGACACCCTGAGGGAGGATCCGAATTGTTCCGTACCCCGTGGAGATTCGTTAGCTGCGGTCCCTGGCCTTGGCACCGAGCGGGTTGTGTCACATCTCGGCACCACGGAGGCTCTGCTTGGTGCCAGGTGCTCCGGACACGGTGCTGACGCAGCCCCCAGGGGGTGGTGGTGAATTTTTAGACCTCTTGTAGCACAGATGGAAACTCACCACAGGCTGCTGGGGTCACCCAGCTGCTTCTGAGCTTACACCTTGTTCCAAAAGGCTCCAAAAGGCTCCAAAAGGCTCCAAAAGGCTCCAAAAGGCTCCAAAAGGCACCCTTCGCTCCCGAGCTCCCTGTGTGCGCTTTATGCCCTGGGTGGCTCTGAGCATGGCCTGGCGGTGCAGTAAACCTGGCTTCAGGGACCCCAGGGTGCTTGAAAACTCTGTGGCCCCTGTGACACAAAGCGCTGATCTGAGAACTGGTCTTGTTTAAGGGTGGCTGAAAAAATTGGCAGCTTAACTCCTGCCTGCTAAGATCTCAGCTGTACCAGCCTAGAAGTCTCTTGCCGACTCGCTGTCACCAGCGTTGTGCCGAGTCCGAGGCACTGGTCTGTGGCAAACCAGCTACCCGAAGGCGTTGGGTTTACCCCGCTGCGATGCTTTGCCTGGTGCAGCACAGCTCCTGGCAGCCCGTCCTGACCTCCCGTTCCCCTCCCACTCCTCCAGCCCCAGTTGGTGGTGGTGGTGTGGAAGGACAGGGTGGTGCACCCACCTAGGTGTATTCTTGCTCCAAAGCCCATCATCCGAGGCGGTTTGGGAACAGATTTATGATCCAGGGATGTCAGGGATGCTCCCTGGAGGAGCAGTGCTCCTAATGCCCTCCTTGCACAAGTCCCCATCCCTTGACATATGCAGAAAGATCTGCAGACAGATCCAGGGCTCTGACCAGGCTTATCCAGGAGCGGAGCAAATTGCATTCATGGCCTCATCCTGCCGGAATTTGGTCACACTGTTGGATCTGTGAAAGGGAGAAAGTTTAAAATGGCATTTATGGCATTTTTTTCCTGTTACTTTCTCCCCAGTCCCTGTAGAAGGATTCCCTGCTGCAGTTTTGTCAGTGTAGCTGCTAGAGCACGATCAAAGATCACACTCCTGCTCAGTACAGAAAATCTGCAATGCAACCGTCGCGTTAGCAGCTAGGAGCCATCCGAGGGAGGCGGCAGAGCAGCTCCTCGCTGTGGGTGCAGCGTCTTCACCAGTGAAGGCTGCCGGTGTAGCAGCAGGGACCTGGACTCCTTCAAAGATCTCCCGCTGGTCGCTGGGGGGGCTGTGGGCTCAGATGTTCATCCCATGGGGTGAGAAGAACGAAGTGAGCCACTGAGTCCTGGCTGCTGTAGGTAGTCGTAGGCATCAGTGTAATGAGGCGCTTCAAATGAATCCACAAACACGTACCTGTCCGGCGTTCTGCAAGCTACAAAACAATCCTTAGGGCCTGTAGGATTGTAGGGTCTGTCCTGTGGGGGGCCCAACACCACAAAAGCTTCACTGTACCATAAGAAAAGAGCAGGAGAAGAGTGTCCTGCCAGTTCCTTGGGCCCTGGCTCTGCCAGGAGCTGCTGGGTTGAACTGGCAGCGCCCTGCCCGTGTCGGGCAGGAACCACGGTGCTCAACAGCAGGGCAGCCTACAGGGCAATTCCTGCCTCGTTGGGCCTGATGGCTGGGTTAATATGGAGTGTGTGAGGAGGATGTGCCTGTCAAGTGTCCCATGTGCTGTCTTGTCTTTTCTTCTGATCCCTCTCTGATGCCCCATGATCTGAGGAAATGGTCTGCCTGGCAGGAGGCACTGCGGAGGAGTGCAGCCTCAAAGCTTTTGGTCTTCTGTCCCCTTCCTGTTGCCTGCAGGGACATCGTGCTGGCATCACACCTGAAGCCTCTAGAGAAAAAGGACAAAATGGGGAACAAGAGAAACGTGCTGTGGAACCCTTGTGCAGGCCACACTAAGGGCCAGCAAGTCGGTGACGTGGAGATACCCCAGGTAAGGGAGATGCTTTCTGGGACTTTGTCCACATCTAAAAATTACTCCAAAATAATTTGAGCATTATTTTAAAGCACAAGAGTTATTCAGAATTATTTCTACATGTGAACAAGCCCTCAAAATCCCCAGGTACACTGAGTTAGATAACCACAGGGCTCAGTCTTGGCCCCTGCTTTGTGGCTGGTAAGGGCTTGCACCAGCTGCTTCAAGGAAAAGCTGCTTCAACCCTGTGGGAATGTAGGACCAGCTGCACAGCGTCGGGCCAGAGCTCCCAATACCCTGCCTCTGCCGGTGGCCAGTAACAGATTCTTGGGGAAGAGTGCCCTCCCTTGACCGTACTCCTCCAGCTGGCTGCAGTTTAGAGCCCGGGAGCCAGGCTGTGCATCTGGATCATCACGCTTAATAGATGCAGATAACGCATCTTCTGTGAATGTAGCCAATTCTTTTTCACCCCACGGTTTAATTATGCATGATACAGAAAAGTGCTATTTCGTTTTAAACCTGCTGCCTGATGAGTTCATTGGGTGCTCCCCTTAGTTCTTCGGTTGTGGAAAACGGTGACAAAACCTTTTATATCCAGGCCATTTGTGATTTGACTGACGTCTTTCCTGCTCCCTTCAGCGGACTTTTCCCAAGCTGGAGAGTCCTGGTTAGTTGGATGTCTTCTGATATGGAAGGCGTTTTACACTTCCATTGCCTTTGTTTCCCTTCTCCCTGGTGCTGCGTTATCTCGTATGGATACGAGGGGCCCAACTGCAGTCAGCATCCAAGGCTCAGACACCCACTGGATTTATAGAGATATAAAACAATTGTTCTGTTTTATTCTCAGTTGCTTTCCTATTAGCTCCCAATATGGGCTTTGCCATTTTGACGACTGCTGAGAATGAGCTGATGTTTTCGAAAGAATATCTGTGGTGACTCCCGTTAGCCCAGTGACACGATGACAGTGAGACTTACCTGCTTGATGGCAGCTACAGTGGAGTCTGTCACTGGACGTTTCCCTAGCCAGAGATGTTTTGCATGGATGTTTCTCACAAGCATTGCATGAATTTTTTGACAGTGAATTTCATTTGCCTGTTTATTATGACATCCTTTTGCAGCTCTTCTAGGCAGCTTTGTATTTGCTTGGAGTGAGCAGAGATCTCCCCAGAGCAAACTCTGTTCCTAATCCCATTAGTGCTTGGGCTCAGATCTCCAGGGCTTCTGCATTTTGTGTTTAGACACAGCCTGATGTTGCTGTGCCTTGTTCTCACTATCTGTATAAAAGCCTAAACATTTTAATCCTTCTTCAGTCTGTGCATCAGTTAAGTCAGCAGTGGTGAGTTCAGCAGTTCAATTACATATTGTATAAAACAGGATTTGCTTTTATCTGAGATGCCACATTGAGCTTGGCTCTCTCTTCTAGTCTGAGGCTTGTATGAATGCAGTATGTTGCAAGACAGTATGTTAGAGTCATCAGTGTATTTTATGGGTTTTATGCCCCTTATCTTTTATCTGCTCACCTGTTTGATTTGCCTGATGGTGCTCAAGATGGAGACAGGTTTTTTGCTGAACTACTGCAGTTCCAGGAGAGTGTTTAGTGTGTTTGGTTTTGGTTAAGGATTGGATTACCCCACAGATGGTCTGTGTTCATCTACACTGTGCTTCAGGTCTCACCTATTCTTCCTTTATTTTCCTCTTAAGTTTTCTGGTGTCTTCTGGGCTTGATGAACCTGATATTTCTTCATCTTTCTGCATGTTTTGTTACCTCACAAGCTTTACGCAGCCCTTTGTGCTATCAAAGCGTGTATTAAAAGCATCTGTCAGACACACCCACAGACTGATGAGGGGGGAGTAAAAATCTTCAAGTGGGAACAAAACAGAAAGAACTTGACAATTATTTTTTTCCTTCAGGAGCTGGATCAACTGCCTGGAACCTCTGCCGAATTTTACCGAGATTGGCGCAGATGCTTAAAAAGCGGAAAAGAAAAATACCAGCTTTTGCTTAAGCTCGAAGGGAAGGCCTTGGGCAGAATCTTTCAGGCTGACTTGGGTTTTGGCCTCCTGGGTGAATTCCTTGCTGTGCTGGCAGAGAACATCTGTCATGAAGACAGAGATGCTGTCCTTCAGATCTTACAGAGCCTTTCTGGCACCAAGCGCTTTGGGTTAAATGTGGATCTTCTGAGTGACTCGGAGAAGGAGAGCACCAGGGATTTGTTTAGGAAGCTGCAGAGCATGAGCAGGGATTATTGGACCCCTGGCCACTTTAGTGGCCCAGACAGCTGCAAAGCAGAGAGGGAAGCCCACCTCACAGACACCAGCTTGCAAAAGGAAGCTGAGGAAAGGATAATGATGGAGCTGATGAAATGTTACCAAGTCAGCTGAAGGAGCAGAAGCACCAGGGTCATGCAGAAGCAGAGTGGAAAAGAGGCTTACGGCTTGGCATTGGCATCAAATACTGTGTGAGATAGTTAAGGGTAATTCAGATACTTCTGGAGTGTTGCTGTACATTTCCCTGTACCTGGGAGTCATCCAGAGCAATAGTTCTGCCAAATAAAAGTTAGTTACAGAGAGGACTCTGTGTACGTTGTGATCTCTGGGGCAGAGTGTCCTCACAGCACAATTCTGTGAGAATCTCTTAGATGGGGAGAACAAACGAGAGAAAGAAAAATTAGGCAGGCATTTATGAAGGAGAAGCCAAAATGCAAATAGTTCCCTCCTTTTTCCATCTCTGCCATTGTCACTCAGGATTTAAGAAACGCAATCAGTGGCACTTCATGCTTAACCATGCGGCCGCTGAAATTAGGCTGATGAGAGTGCAAATACTGTGCAAGGTGGTATATCTGGGGCTGATCCAACAGCTATTTTAAGCAGGTCATGAGGTAAACCTCTGAGATACTGTCCTATGATATTGGACACTATATGGTTTGCCTAAATTCTACATAAATTTAAATTCAAAAGGAACTGACAAATATCAGTCCAACAAAGAGACTCTCCGGTGCTGCCAAATATTGTGTCTAAACTGACTAGCCTTTCTTAGGCTGCAGGCTTCAGGAAGACTCTCATACTGTACAGCTCAGCACCTACCCACCAAGGTCACTTTCTTTTTCTGGCCTGGGAAGATCCTCAAGCTTCTCCTGAGGGAGCTGAGGAGCCCAGGGTTGGTTCCAGCATCAGCCAAGGCAAGGAGGATGTGAATGAAAAGCCTCCCTCGACTGCTCCAAGAGGGGGAGTCTCAAACATTGCCTGTGTGGTGGGTCTTCAGCACACACACTTGGACAGCCAACAGGGAGGATGCAGAAGTCTAAATACGGTGTTTGTTACCTCTGGTTCTGGGCTACAGAGGTCAGCTGCCATCAGGGGAGGTTCTCTTCCATGATCACTGCACTCAGAGGAGTCGGTGCTTCAGGAAGCACCTTAACGTTTACTTCTTTCAAGAAAACAGCAGTGGTTCCCTTCTTCTCACCACGCAGGCTGCATTTTGCCTCCACAGCCATGCTACAGGAGTGGTCTCTGCTCGTTGCCCAGTGGCACGATGCGCTCTAGAGCAGCTGGAAACATTCTAGAGTCCACGTCCTGGACACGCGGGGACAGGGACAGGCCACTCCCAGACAGGGACAGGCTACTGTAGGGCAGGACAAATATTCTCTGCTGCAACAACAGATGCATGCAAGTGATTCCCAGCAGTTGTTACACTGGGATGAAAGATTTCGACTGCTATTTGATCCCTGCTGTCAGCCACAGGCTGGGCGTCCACCTTCCGAAGTCTCTTACAAGCCCCATCCCTGCTGAGTGAGCTGGTGTGTGTGCCCTGGTCCCTGTCCTGGTGCCGACACCACCAACCCCGTGCCACACCGAGGACGTGGCTGGGTTTGTTCTGCTGTCAGCAGAGGCTGCTGGGCATGATGGAGACCGGGCTGCCAAGAGCTGTACTTCTCCTCTGCATGGCAGATGTGCTCCACTCTTTTGCGATTGAAGAGAAAGAAGATGTCTTCAAGCGAATGGTTTGTCCCGCTTTCCTGATGTTTGACAACGCCGCTTACTTGGCTGACATGACCTTCGAGCTCCCTTGCAACTGCAAGCCCGAGGAGGTCTCCAATGTTGTCTGGTACTTCCAGAAGACCATGAGAAGCAAGGAAACCACGGTCCTGACCGACTTTGCTGGCAATGTGGTTGTTGACTCGGGCCATATCCACGTGGGCAGCAACGTGCTGAAGCGTTTCAGCATCCGGATGTTCAGTCTCATCGTCTTCCGGGCCCAGGTGACAGACTCGGGCCTCTACCTGTGTGGCACTAAGAAAGGGGACTTCTTCTACGGCTACGACGTGGACGTGCAGCCAACCAAGCACATCTCGGTGGCTTTTGTGGACAGAGGCGAGCACGTCCGGGATGACTACACGGGGAAACTCTTCAGTCTCTTCACCACCTTCTGGGACTGGACCAAATGTGACCGCTGCGGTGTGAGGGGCGAGCAGCGGCGGATCGGGCTGTGCTACATGCGGAGCGCCAAGCTGCACCCCCGCTACCGCACCGCCCTGCCCAACGTCACCTCCTGCGGCTCCAGGGCCGTCTCCACGTGGCTTCAGCGCCGCGGCCGCCGCTGGAAGCCCGAGGTGGCCATCCGAAGCTGCCTGGCCCCTTGCGTGAAGGAGCAGGACCCCCAGGAGGGGGTGCAGGCCATCTCCAACATAATTTACAAGCTGGGCCAGAAGCCCTGGCTGCCCCACGTCCCCACGCAGTTCCACAAGCATCCAGTAGGAAGAGATCTGATCATCGCCTGCCCGGGAGCACGGCCTGAGCACGCTGTGGCCTGGGACAAGGACTCTGTCCGGCTCTACCGCTCCAACTTCCTCGTGGGCGTCAACCAGAGCATGCGGGTCTTCATCGACCACGGAAACCACCTGCACATCCAGCGGGTCCAGTTCAGCGACAAAGGCACCTACTTCTGCTGGCGGGAGGGCCAGCTGGTGGCCGGCTTCCGTCTCAGCGTGGGCCACCAGCGCCAGCGCAGGCGGACGCTCGACGATCCCGAGACGATCTACGCCGTCAAGGCCATCAGCACGAGCTACGTCCTCATCAGCATCATCTTCGTCGGTATCCACGTGTGCCGCTGCTGTCGGCAGGTGTTCAGGTGTCCCGGAACGACGTAGCGTCCCCACGCAGCCCCGACAGGTCACTCCTACACCTTGGGCCATTATTTCAGGAGAAATTTATAATGTTTGGACCATTAAAAATAAATGGGATCGAAATGCTGCCAGTGCCCACTCATCCTCCATTTTGGGTTGAGAGCGCAGCGGTGAGGACTGAGATGGAAAAGTCCCTGTGCTGCTGGGCGGTACGGCGTGGTGGGACAGAGGGGATTTCACACCACCACGGGCTGTTCCTGGCCCCTTGTGCGGGTTTCAGTAGGCTTTTAAGCTCAATATAATCCTTTTTGAATAAATACTTGGAGTTGTTGCGGTATTTTCTTGCCAAGGACTACAGAGTTCTCAAACCACATCAGTGATTTATTAGGGCTGTTTTTCTAAGAGTCCACTGTAATCCACCAAACTGTTTTACTCCAATTAATTCTGGCTTTTCTTAGATTTTTTTTTTTTTTTTAGTTCTTTTCATTGCTGAAAACTTTGACTGCCAACGTTTCAAAACATCCAGTGTTTGTTTGAGATCCTTTCTGGAGCAAACCTGTCTTTAAAATTTTAAGTTGAAACGTTTATAATTTCAAAAGAAAAAAAATCCAAATGAAAACAGAGGATATCTTTAGAAATTTTCCTGTTTGTGTTTTGTTTTTGGTGGTGGTGGTCTGATGTTTGAATTTGCCCAACTCAGCATGGACCTGTGAGATATTTGGCTTTTTTATTAGCCATTATTTATGCATTGCAAAAGACGTCCTCCAAAGAGGATGGCATCTCTGCAGGGTTTAGGTGGCCTCTTCTTTGCTCCTCAGTGTGGAGCACGACTTCTCCGCTGGGCTCATCTCCGGTCCTTTTTCCACGGAGGTGACCTGGGGGCTTCAGCTTTCCTTTCTTTTTCAGGAGGAACAGGCTGTCCGGGTGGCCAGGCAGCACTGAGGGTCCCGCAGTGCCCAGAGCCTGGGCTGCTTTCCCGGTGTGCAGGGTCTCATGGCACCCTCTCCAGTGGCTATATCCAGCCTACATGCACTGGCCGCATCCTTGCACCCAGGGCCAGGCTGGGACTCCCAAATTCCCAATGCCCCGTATAATCCCCACTCACCCACAGCATTTTCTGCTGCTTGCCAACACAACCCATCCTCACCAGCCCTTCAAGAAGTCATTAGGAATTAACCACTGGTCCTCAGAGATGCAGCTGACACCCAGGGCTCCTCCCAGGGGCCAGGTTTGGGGCTGAAGACCCCCAGAACAGGTCTGTACTTCCCCTCCCTCCCGCTAGAGAAGGGGATCTCTCCTGCCACACTGCTGGCTTTGGGGGTTATTCCTGCACCACGCCACAAACCCTTTTGGGTGTTCAAACCACACACAAATGTTTAAATGCATTGGCCATGCCCTGGGGTTCAGGACTGAGCCTTCGTCCCCCACAAGGAAGCTGCCAGCAGTGGGTTTGGGCTCCCAAAGGGCCCCTCTGCCCTGGTTAAGCCTAAATAACCCATGGCACCGGCAGCTTGTCCTGCGGCTGGGGCAGGGCCTGGCGCAGAGAGGCAGCTTAGAGGCACAGCCATTGAAGTAGCACTTGTGTAAGCTTTATTTCTCATCTCATGCTGCCGCAGACATTAGGACGTTAATTTTCACAGAGCTGGGAGACACAGGGGACAAAGGGGGCGAGGGGGATGGCAAAGGAGTGGCATCCGTGTGCTCATCCCTACGGGCTTATGGGGTACGAGAAGCGCTGCTGGGTTGTTGCTCCTACGTTAGGTGGCAGTGGGGCAGGTTTTGCTCCTGGTAGTGGCTAAATCGAAGGTTGGGGACAGGGGCTGTGGGTGAGCACTGGGCTGGGTGATGGCCCCAACTGGGTGGTACGTGCTGGTCTGGGCAGGGGAAGCAAGGGAGGACGCGTGTGGGGCCAAGGCCACGTGGAGCCTTGGGACAGGGAATTTCTGCTGAGTCCCTCTCACGCAGGAGCCGGGCTCAGGCTCCTGCATGGCCAGGGCTTGACGTGGGCAGCCCCGGTGCACTGCGGTGGTGGGACTCAAACTGTGAGCTGGTTGGGACAGGCAGGACTGGGAGGGCTGCCTGTCCTCTCCCAGCACTCCTGGGTCACGGGAGGCACCTCCTGCTCCGAGAGCACCCATGGGTGCCTCAACACCCTCCTCCTCCTTCTCCTCTTCCTCTTCCTTCTCCTCCTCCCTCTGTCCTCACTCCCCTCACCCTCATCTCCACTTTCACCTGCATGGGAACCCCTCAGGTGAGGGGCCAAGCACACGGCCATGGGTCCCCCCCTTGCCACGAGCTCCTCTGGACTGTTTCCTCCACCATGGTGATGGGGGCACCTTGGTGGGGGCACCCACTCGGGGCTGGGACAGCCCCATGGCTCTGTGTCCTGGAAAAGCAAATGAGGCCACCCCGCCTGCTGTGCCCATCGCTGCTCCAGCCCCACACCCCCCTGTGCCCCCAGGCACCCCTTGTTATCCCCACTCCATCACCTTTCACACCATCCCAGCAACACCCAGCCTCCCTGCACAGCTCCATCCTCCTCTTCCTCCTGCCCGTGCCTCTTGGCTAAGCCCACCCAATGCTCAGGGATGGGAAATGTCCCTGGCCAGCCGGTACCTTGCCCCCTGCAGCCCCCCCAGGATGTTCAGGGCCCGGGCACAGGGGCAGATTCAGGGCGGCCTCCTGGAGCAGAGAGTGGGCAGCGGGGTGGGATGCAGGGAGAGATGCTCTTTGCACCATTGCCTTTTCCAACTGGCATGCAGAGATCAAAACAGGATGGACTTCCTCGACAGACATCAGCGAGCCAGAGACCCAGGGCGCACGCTTGGCATGGCCCCCAAAATGCCAGCCCTGCTGTGCTGTGGGACCAGGCTCTGCCCAGTACCGCTCACCTCCCCCCATGTCTCCCATCCCCTCCCCACACAGTGCCCGGCCCCAGCCAGGGGGTCCCGGGGTGGTGGGAGAGGCGAGGGTGGGCAGGAGGGAGGTGCCCCCCAGAGCACCCCCACCTCATCCCGTGGCTCCTGCCCGGTCACCGGGGTCCCTCGCAGCGTCGGACGGCACCTACGGGGCTATGGCTACAAGCGCGGCTGCTGCGGCTCGCCCGCCCTACGCCACCTCCTTGTGCTCCTGCTTGGACTCCTTGATCACCTGGAGGCAGAGAGAGAGGGACCGCCACCGTCACCCCAGCTCCGGCCCTCCTCCCCTCCTGAGCCTTCCTGGGCCCTGAACGAGCTTGGGGACAGGGACGGGGATGGGGACAGGGACGGGGATGGGGACAGGGATGAGGATAGTTTTCTCTCAGAGCTGCCAGGCTCAGCTCCACCACGGTCTGGAGCCAGCTTGCACCGTGCTGGCAGGGCACCAGGATGCCCCGCTCCCTGCCCAGGCTGCTCCTGGGGCTGAGGGATGGTGGCCCCACCTGCGTGATGAGCAGCCCCCTTTGGGGACGCCCTGCGGGCAGATGGGGATGGAGGGGAAGGGGAAGCAGTGTGGGAGGCATGGATGAGGACTTCCCACCTCTCCATCTCTGGTCTCCACAGTTTTGACCACGATGGTCCTCTTCGGGTGAGCTTCTGACAGGGATTTGGCGTCCAGGCTGGTCTCTGGGGGACGCGGGCAGGACACAGCAGTGACCCCAGTGTCCCGCGTGCGGCCCCTCCACCCATGCACAATTGAAGGGGCCCAAAGGAACCGTGTTGGGCTGGAAAACCCCAGTGGAAAAACCCATGGCAGTGAGCAGCCCTGGGGACGTGATCAGCCTCAGGGACATGGACGACTCTGGGGACATGGTTTGCACTGGGGACGTGACTGGCTTCAGGATGTGGTTGGCCCTGGGGACACAGCTGGCACTGGGGATAGGATCGGTCTTGGCAATACGTTTGGGCTTTGGGATGTGGATAGTTTTGGGATGTGGTTGGTCTTGGCGAAAGGGTTGACCCTGGGGGGACAGATGGCATTGTTGGCCTTGGGGACGCAGCCACGGCACACTCCTCCCCTCCATCCTGGGGTCCCCTGGGGCACAGGGACCTGGCAGCAGGTTGGTGCCAGGGACAGGACCCTGGAATCCTCGTTCCTTGAGATTCGGAGGAAAACATCCCACTCCTTCTGGATGGGGCAGGGCTGGCCAGGATGACACCTCCTCCCCAGGAGCCCCCAGGCCCTCCCGGCCCTCAGACCCCACTCACAGCACCACCATCCTGCCCACCTCGGATCTGCAGGTTGGAGAAGGTCTGCACGGGGATGGTGATCCTGGGGGAGCGACGGGGGCGTCGGGGACAGTACCATGTCCCCACCACCCCACACAGCAGCTCCGCTCTGCCCAGGGCTGGGGCAGGAGGGCTGGGGGCTGCTCCTCACCCCCAGAGGGACCAGGAGGACGTGGGGATGGTTCGGGGCAGGATGAGGCCCCGCTCTGCCATCACCTGCTCTCCTCGCCCTCCAGCAGCTTGCGGTAGGTGGCGATCTCGATGTCGAGGGCCAGCTTGACGTTGAGCAGGTCCTGGTACTCCTGCAGGTGCCGCGCCATCTCCTCCTTCAGGCTGCGGATGTCCTCCTCCAGCCTCACCACCGTGTCCTGGTAGCCGGCGGTCTCCAGCGCGTAGCGCTCCTCCAGCTCCCGCAGCTGCCTCTCCAGGGACTCGTTCTGGGGGCCGCCAGGGGACGCGGTGCCCTCAGCGCCCACCTCCTTCCAGGAGCGAGGGGCTCCCCACGGTGCCCACCCAGCTCCCACCCGGGGCACAGCTCCTCAGCAGCATCCCCGTGGTGGTGGCCCCTGCCCAAGGCCGTGTCCCCCCCTTTGTGGCACCTACCGAACCCCGCAGGGCCTCCAGGTCGCAGGTGAGGGCCTGGAGCTGACGCCGGTACTCGTTGGCCTCCTGCTTGGCCGCACGCAGGGCCTCCGCGTGCCGGGCAGCCGCGTCCGTCAGGTCTGTGAACTGGGGGGGGGGACACGCCATGGGGCAGGGAAATGGGACACGACCCTGCTCTGCTCCTCGGGAGGGACACGGCCCCAGTGGCACGTGCCAGGGGGACCTGTCCCTGCTCCCACAGGAGGGACGTGGCCACGGTGACACAGGAGAAGGGGGAATGTCCCTGCTCCTGCAGGATGGTGGGACAGTGCCATGTGTCACTGGGGACATGTCCCTGCTACCATAGGGTGACAGGACAGTGGGTGTGGGGCACGCCCCTGATGGCACCTCGTGGAGGCATGTCCCTGATCCTTTGGGGTGGAGGGATGGTGGACGTGGGACCCGTCCCTGATGGCAGGTGTTACAGGGGACACGTCCCTGCTCTTGCAGGAGGGAGACATGGTGGTGTGGGATGTCAATGGGGACGTGTCCCTGCTCCTATGAGACTGTGCCCGTGGGACCTGTCACTGCAAACACCTCTCTAGGGACTGTGACTCACCAATGGGGACATGTCCCTGCTCCCCCAGGGCCCAAACCAGGACACGGGACACGAGCGGGGACAGCAGGGATGCCAACCCCCCGGTGCCACCACCCTGCAGAGTCACCCAGCCCCGGGAGAAGCTGACCCCCTCCCCACAAAGGTGACATCCCAGGAGGAGGACGGCACCCGCCCGGCAGCCAGGTCCCACCCCGCACCTTGGACTTGTACCACTCCTCGGTCTCCTGCATGTTGCTGGCGGCCATGGCCTCGTACTGGGTGCGGATGTCGCGCAGGGCGGCCGTCAGGTCTGGCTTGCTGGCGTCCACCTCGACGTGCACGCGGTGCCGGGCCAGCTGCTCCTGCAGCTCCCGCAGCTCCTGTGGGGCACCGGGGGTCAGCACAGAGCCCCCTCCCCCTCCCCAGTTCCCCCACGGCGTGGTGGTGTCCGTGGTGTCAGTGGCGTTACCTCCTCATGCACCTTCCTGAGGAAGGCCAGCTCGTCCTGCAGGGACCCCACGCGGCGCTCCAGGTCGAGGCGAGCCAGGGCGGCGGCATCGACATCCTGCCACCAGAAGGAACAGGACAGGAAGGAACGTCCCCAGGGTGGGCTCGGGGCGCTGCACCCCACACCCCTCAGCCCCATTTGTCCCCATCCCAGCCCTGCCCGGTCCCACCAGGAGCCCCGGTGCTGGGGGGGGGCTGAAACCGGCCCTGCTCATGCCCTGGGGCTGGCAGCACGCAGCCAGGATCCAGCCCTCGCCCTCACCTGCCTGTACGCAGCCAGGGTGCTCTCGGCCTCCAGCCGCAGGGTCACCTCCTCCTGCAACCTGCAGCGTCACAGAGAGGCACCGGTACTCGTTGGGCACCGTTCCTCATTAGACACCTTTCCTCATTACTCGCAGTGGCTGCTTGCAGCTCAGTCCCGTGCATGCACCCCCCTTTTGGGTCCATGCAGCTCCGTGGTGCTGCCTGAGCCCACCCTGTCCCCATGTCCCCCACACCACACACGTGTCCCTCACGCTCCCCCCGCACGTGACCATCTTGGCCCTGCACCCCCAGCACGTGCCCTGTGCCCTCATCCCCACCGCCTGTACCCAGAGCCCTACCAGCCCCCAGCTCGGCCCGTGTCCCATGGAGTCACTGTTCTCAGCCCCGTCACCAGCCTGGGGACAGCCTGATCCCCTCCTGAGGTCACCCCGGTTTCTTCTGGGGTCACCCTGGTCCTTGTCACTGCCTGGTCCCCAAGGGTGCCCCTGGTCCTGGTGGCCACCCTGATTCCTGGGGACACCCTGGTCCTTGTCACCATCACGGTTCCAGTCACCACCCCAATCCCCAGGACAACTCTGATCACCATCCCCGTAGCCACCCTGGTCCTGGTGGCCACCCTGATACCAGCCCCAGCGGGTACCTCGATCCCTGGGGACAACCTGGTCTTGGTGGCCCCCCGGTCCCAGTCACCACCCTGGTCCCCAGGCCAACCCCAAGCGGGGCAGCATCTTACTTCTGCCGAAGATTTCCGAGGTCCTCGGCCAGGTTGTCCCTCTCGATCTCCACGCGGGCCTTGGCGTTGTTCAGCTGCTCCACGTGGCGCCGCAGCTCGCGCAGCTCCTCCTGGTAGACGTCGGCCAGGCGCGAGGGCTCCTGGTCCCGCGCCTGGTTCAGCTCCAGCACCAGCATCTTGTTCTGCTGCTCCAGGAGCCGAACCTTCTCGATGTAGCTGGCGAAGCGGTCGTTGAGCTCCATCATCTCCACCTTCTCGTTGGTGCGCGTCTCCCTGAACTCCGAGTTGAGCGCCTCGGCCAGCGAGAAGTCCATCCTGCCCGGCCCGGGGCGGGGGGCCCAGCGGAGGCCCGGCTGCGCGCTGAGGATGCGGGGCCGGCCCGGGGGGCTGCCGGGGAGCCCCCGGCGCACGGAGGTGGCCGAGCCGAAGCGGCGGCCGTAGGAGGACAGCCGCTGGCTCTCCATGCTGAGGGCTGGGCACGATGTGTCCCGGCCCCGGGCGTTTTATGCAGCGTGGGGGCTCCCACCCCTGCCAGCCGCCCCCGGCTCTGGCTGTGGGCCAAGGAGCCACAGGGCGAGCACAAAAGCCAGCCTTTGTGGCGCCCGGCAGGGACGGATGAGCCCTGGCAGACAGCCCGGGCGTCACGGCAAGGCCTCCGGCGCCCTGCCCGGACCCCCCCGCCCCAGGGTTTACTCCACTGCCAGCACCCGGGGCAGGAGGCAGAGCAGGACCATGGCCATGGGCACCCTGGGGCACTGCTGGTGCTTGGTGCAGTGCCAGGGGCACCGTGGGTGCTGGCTGGGTGCTGTTTCAGAGGGTGCTCACTGCAAGGGCATGGGGTGTCCCTGCGCCCTGGGTCCTGTCCCCACAGCCACTGGCCCCAGCTGTGTCTCCAGGTGCTCAATGGGCTGAGGTGTGTGGTGCACACACACCTGCACACGTCCTTGTACACACACACGTGTCCATGCACACCCACATGCACAAAGATGCCCCCACATGTGCACCCCTGTGAACGCCTTTTCAGGACGTGGATGTGCTCACAGACATGAAAAGGCACCCGCATGCACGCACAATCCCTCTCACTTGTGCCCCTACAGATATGCACACGCGATATCCACAGCCAGGCACACATGCACAGGGGTGCACTTGCACGTCCTCCCCCATACGTACACACCCCACGTGCAATGCAGCTACACACGTGCATGAGATGAGCGTGCAACAGCGTGCACAGACACACACCTGCTGCTTCCCTGAACACGCGTGCACGTTGCACACCCTTAGCAGTCCACACACGCATTGCTCCTCCCAAGCACATGTACGTGGTGTGCAGTGCAGTGCAGACACACACGTGCATGGCCACCCCATATGTGCACATACATGTGTGCACAAGCACGTGCACACCCACCTGGCCGTGCACACGCACACACACGTGCACACACTCTCACACACACACACACACCCCCATGCTCACACTGCCCGTGCTGACCCCCAGGACAATCCCTGGCTGAGCACCCAGGCGCCACAGCCCCGTTCCCCACGGCTGAGGCACCCCGTGGGACGCCTGGCAGCGCAGGTAGGCTGCTAATTAAAGCTGCTTTTAATTAGCCATCTGAAGCCTCCCAAGTCCGTTCCAGCCCAGTGGGGCTGTGAGGGCGCTGGGCAGCGCCTGCCCCTCGCTGGGGCCTGGCTGGGGCTCGGGGCACCGCGTCCTGCTCCCAGCCCCGGGCCGGATCCTGCACATGCGTGTGCGCGGCCCTGTCCCCGCTGCCACCCCCTGCACCGGCCTCGCCGGGGTGCTCACACGTGCGCCAAGGCCAAGGGGAGGCTTTCTCCCCGCACTGGTCCCCGCGGCCGGGTGCCAGGGCTGCATGAAAGGGGCTCTGTGAGCCGGCGGGCGCGGGCCCGGCATGGCAATGAGGGGGCTTTGTGCGAGCCCGGCCCTGCCGGGAAACGCAGGGCTCGAGGCCGCGGTGACGGGCACGGGGCCACTGCCGACCTCGGCCCTTGTGGGGTGCTGCGGTGTGGCCATAAAGTGGGGTTACGGGGCTTGGGGACATCCTGGGGACAAGCCGGCGTTGGAGGGGACTGCGGTGCAAGGGGTGGGCTGGAGGGTGATTTGGGGACCTGGGGACGTAAGGGACACGTGGTGGCAGCGAGGGTGGCCGGAGGCAGCGGGGCCCTGGGGTGCTGGCTGGGGACACTGCAGGGGTGGGGACAGGCCTGGGCGGCTGGCAGCTAGGTGGCAGCCGATGGCCGGGAAAGCTCCCGGCCCGCTTGGTGGGGACGGTTCCAGGTCCCGCTGGGCCATGTCCCAAAGGGACTGGGAAGATGCACTGGTGGCACTGGTGGCACGCTCAGGGACAGCCTCCTGTCACCACCGCCCAAAACACCCCACAGCTCCCTGCTCCCAGCCCGATGCTGGTCCCACACTGAGGATCCTCGGTCCGGTGCTGCCGGTATCGGGATGGGTTTTATACCCACGGAACCGGTGTGGGGCACGTCCGCACCCCATAGGTGCCAGGAGCTGCCTGCTGTCCCCAGCCAGCCGGAACAGGGACCCCCCTGAGGACACGCATCGGGGGGGCTCTGCGTCCCTGCAGCCTTTCCCAAACCCACTGGGAGAGCGCAGGGTGCCCGGCCGGCCCCCACTCGGCTCCCCGGAGATTTATTTTCTCCCAGCTCCTACGCAGCCGGGATCAAAGCGCTGCTGCCTCTTGCGGAAAGCTGTCACTCCCAGCGCTGCGGGGATGCAGATCTGGGCTCTCCCCCCGCCTCCCCGTTCCCCTCTTAATGAGAAGAACGAACTCAGAGCGGGCTGGAAGTTTTAATTAGAAGCTTCCAGCCTCCGAGAAGACAAAGGCGAGAGCTGCGGCTGCCAGCCAGCGAGCAAAGTAGGGCAGGAGGAGCCGGTGACCCCGGTCCCCACGGGGAGCAGCCTGCGCGGGACGGTGCTGCTGGAACAGGGCAAGGGCTGCAGGTTAAACGCAGCCGCCTGGCCCAGAGCCCACGCGGCTTCTGTGACCTCTGTCAGGGCCCTCACCACTGCCGGTGGCCCCGAGGAGCTGGAGCAGGCACCGGGGTGCGTCACAGGGCCCAGCAGTGTCATGGTGGGGAAGTAGGACAGGGCACAGGGGGACAGCTGCAGGAGCGGTGCTCTGAGCTCTGCCCCAGAGCTGGGGTCGCGGAGGCAGCAGGAGCAAAGGACCCAGCAGGAGCCAGGGCTGGAGTTTCAGCAGGGGGAAGATGAGGCAGAAATGCCCTTGAAAGCACTCAGCAGTGACAAGAAGGGGGCAAGCAGCTGCCCCCCGCCCATCCCCACACCAGGGCCCAGAGCAGGGGCCTGCACCACCCCCCCAGCACCTCCCCTGCAGGGATGGGAGATGGGGCTGAAGCCTTGGGGCCAAAGGGGGAAGCCAGGGGGAGCCTGCCCCTGGGGGCCAGAGCCTTTTCCAGGCCCACTTCGGAAGGAGCCAAAACCCAACCCCTGCTCCCTGCGCAAGGCGGAGGCGAGAAGAAGCAGCCACACGTCTCCCCGCGCCCCTCTGGTTTTAAGCTTAAAGATTTATTAAAAGCGTGTTATTTCTTAGCATCACCCATCTGTTAGCACTCGACACCCTGGTGCGGAGTAGAGAGGGGCTGAGAGGGAACAGCAATAATCCATCTGCTACAAAAATACGCGGCGCTGCGCCTGGGGAGAGCAGGCGCGAGGCAGGAGGCAGCTGGGACCCCCCAGCGGGGGGAGCTGGAGGGTGGCAGGGGACGGGGTGACAAATGCAGGTGGCAGGGGAGGTGGCCCTACTGCAAGGAGGGAGATGATGGGGCCCAGAGGAAGAAGTTTGGCAGCTGGGTTTGGGACCCCAGGAGAGGACTGGGCCATACTGGGTGCCATCAGCACAGGAGTTTTGGGGCTGGCAGTGTGGGTGCAGTGGAGGCGCTGCCGCGCGCTGTCAGCTCCTGGGTGCTGTGCTTGCTCTTCCAGCCGAGACCACGCCGAGGATGCTCTGAGGAGAGAAACAGGAGAGGAGGCGATGAGGCAGCTCTGGGGCAAAACCTGAAAGCCAGGCCCCCTCCTAAAGGAGATCCCAGCACTGCCAGCTCTGTCCCCCTTTACAACCTACTGCAAGCACCTGCTGCCCTTCTCCAAGGGAATATAAATTATATTTATTGCCCCCAGCACGCTGAACTTCACAAGAGGGTTGCCTGGCTGGGTAGGGGGCTCACCTGGGATGCTCGGGGGCTGCGCCGACCTCTGGCTGCTGCTGGAGAGCTGGCCAATTCTGCTCTGGAGCCCGCCCAGCGAGCACGAAGTGGTGCTGTGAAAAAAAAGGGGACACAAAGGGAGGGCTGTCTTAAATGCCAGGCTCAGGGCAGACCTGGTTGGCCCCCGTCCTCCCCAGCCAGCCGCAGGCAAGGAGGGGGCTCCAAGCCCCCGAGGGGAGCAGCCCCCAGCCCTCGCAGAGCGCTCCTGACCCCATCTCTGTTGTCTCACCTCACCGCTCGCCTCCGCTTCCGCGCAGATGCTTTGGAGACAGAGGAGGGCTTGGGGATGGAGGAGCCCCTCACGGCGAACACCGGGACGGACGCCCTGCAGCCAGGGAGGAGAAGGTCAGCACTGGGGGGGGGGGGCTGACCTGGCCACCTTGCTGGGAGCAGAAGCCACACACAAGCAGGACAGGAGCCCAGTTTGCAGCCCCCGGGGAAATGGTTCAAACATGGTTAAAGCCTCAAGAGATGGGCACAGGAGGAGGCAGCTGCCCCACCACCACTGCTCCCCGAGATACTCATGGTAGCACCATCTCCTGTGCCCCAGTTTCCCCAGCTGCCCTCTGCAGGAAAAGTTCCCTCAGGTCTCCCACATTACCTCGGGCATCACGACCTCTTCCCAGCCAGCCACCCAGTTCAGCAGAAGCACTGGCAATAAATGCAATGCTGCACAGCCCCGCTCCTCACCCCAGCCTCTCCTTAGGTAGAGGCACTGCCCCACCTGCTTCCCAGGAAGTACTTGGGGCTCAAGAAGCCACCTGGAGGATACTTCTCCCAGTCCAAAGGGAAAAAGGAAAAGGAGGAATAGATTCTTTGGAATGCTTCTTCTGTCTGAGCAAGCCATTCATGCACAGGCTCAGCCCACTGCTTGCAGCCTGTTTTCTGCTCTATCTCCCCTCCTAGCCCAGCTGCAGGGATCCACAAAGGCTCTGCGGGTGCAATTCACTTAAAAAGCAAGATCAGGAAGGGGGAAATCCCCAGCCATGCAGGCAGCCCATCCACGAGCCTGGGCGCAGCAGCACTAACCTGGGCACGAAGGGGCCACCCTGCTTGTTTAAGAGGCACTGGGCGTTCTCCCAGCCAGGGAATTCGGGCAGGTTGAAGGTGTCTGGCTTGGCCACTCCAGGTGAAACGATGTCCTCGGAGAGGTCAAAAGTCACGTTCAGGTCACGGGCAGCCAGGACAGTCGGGGTGCAGCAGTTCTGGGCAGCTGATGTCATCAGGGGCACGCGTCTTTTGGTGACTGTCAGCGGGCAGATTTTGGGGGTGCAACTCCGCAGCAGCTGGGAGGATTTGGCCTCTTTGTAGCAGGGTGTGCGCGGGCTCTGCATCGCCTCGGGAGCCTCCGCTTCTCTCCTGGAGCCCTTCCGTAGGCCCACAGGGGAGGATTTCCTCTGGCGCTTCGCCTGCGTTTTGAGGCTGTGGGGAGTTTCCAGCCTGGAAGCATTGCTCATCTCAGACCTCCTCCTCTTCCTCGCCAGGCCAGGAGCTGCCAGCGTGGGACTGGAGAGCGGAGCAAGCTGCTGCAAGCGCCGCAGAGCTGCCCTGGTCATGGGGACGCCGGGCTCAGCAGCAGGCGTGGTGGCTGCTGCCACGGCTAAAGGAGAGAAGTGAGAGTCAGCCCTGCCCGCAGCAGGTCCCAGGCACCCCCAGCACCTCCTTCTGCCCCCGGCACAGCTCCGAGGTGCCTGCCCAGCCCTAGCTGTGAGCCCAACAGCAGCAGTTTGCCAGCAGGTTTTGCCATCAAACCATGCTCACACAAAACCCAGAGGGAGAGGCTGTGTAAAGCCTGATGTCTCGTCAAACTACAGGCACCGGACTGGTTCCAAAGCAAATGCCCCGTGGCAGTGCTCTGTCTGTCCCTAAGAAACGGGGTCTGCAGAGTGCACAGCTTCACTGCTGGGTTCCTGCCGTGGCACTGAGGGTGTGGAGGAAGAACTCAGCGCTGCTCAGACACAGGCTGTCAGCTGGGCTGACTCGGGCAAACGTACCAAGGAGTAAACAAGACTAGAAAAGATGAGAATCCGAGCTGCTGCTTTAGTCTCGTGGACAGAAATATCGCTCACGTTTAAGCTGACTCGTGCACACATGCTGAACTCCCCCGGGACAAGTGCTGCTCACTGCTCCTACCGTGCCCCGGGCTGCCAGAGATGCTGGCTGGCCTGAAACGCTCGGCAGCAGGGCTGGGAGCTGCTCTCAGAGTTCCCCGCCAGGCACCGTGTCAGGAGGAAACTCAGCTCTCGGCCTGTGCCCACGGCTGGGAGCTGCACCCTCCCACAAGCATCTCCTCCAAAGCACCCCTCCAGCACATGCTGTGCCCCGAGGAACGGGAGCGGGGACAGCACCAACTGTCCCAAATCCTTACTGTCACAGCCCTGCTGTGGCCCCTGGGCATCTGCGGGTCCGTTCGGCAGCGGGGCTTGCTCCAGGCTTGCACCAGCCTCCTGGTGCACCAGGCGCTCCAGTTCCTCGAATTCAGAGACCATGTCAGGAGTTAGGAGGTTGGCAGCCTTCAGGAGGGAATACTGCTTTCGGGCAACACTCAGGATAGCAGCCACAAGCCTGGCACAGAGAGGGACATGGTGTCAGGTGAATGGACCTGGCCCAAGGCAACCCCTCTGCCAGAACCAAGAACCAATTCACAGCTGAGCTTGGGTCAGCATCACCCAGACCAGAGGCTCAGCACCACCAGCATCACCTCAGGGACCTGCTCGAGGCGGGGCAGAACCCGTTAGTACAGGTTTGGGCAAAGATGGGCAAACTTTGAGGCTGTGAGGTACCGAAGCTGTAAATCTAGCGGAGGACCTGAGCCGCAAGGTGTGCGTTCACCTGGTGGTTACAAGGAACACAACAGCACCCGTGCCCTTTCTGCCAGGCTTCAGGCACTCGTTAGCTCAGATAGAGGCAGACAGAGATCCAGGCACACGCTGAGGCCAGCCTCCCTCAGGAGACCTTTCTAGAGAGGTTCGTTCTGCCAAGATGCTTGGGGCAGAGACATCAGCAGATGGTGCCGCGGGAGCCCTGCCAGGGCAGGACCTTGGGGAGCCAAGGCAGGAAAAAAAAGACTTTGCAGAGGTAATTTCAGGACTGACAATTTGCACTTAAGGCTCCTGCAGCTGCTGTGCCTGGAAACCTCCCTCTGTCCATGGAAATGGCATTTCCAGGAGATCATCCCACGGGATTAGATCCCTGGGAGCTAAATCTGTTCCTTCACACACGGCAGTCTCTGCAAGCAGAGACCTGCTCCTGCAGCCGTGTGGGCTGTCCCTGGGGGGGCTGCATGCTGCAGGAGGGTGGACAACACATCCTGTGTGGGAAATAGCACCCACAGGCAGGAAGGGGCACGTGGGGGCAGCACTCACGTTTCTGTCTGGCTGGTGGACAAACTCTGTGGAAGGCAGCTTGGTTTCCTCATTCCCGGCTGGAGATCTGTCCCATCAGTTGCTCTGGGACTCCTGGGAGGAGTTTCCTTGGGAGCCTGGAGCAATCATCCAGAAATGAGAACTTCTCTAGCCCAAGATTAGTTCATATCTCAACTGAGTCTGACCCCCACAAACTGTTATCTGGGAAGTTAAGGGGTTTTGCTAGCAACTTGCAGCTCACGCTGAGCCAGGACCCCACAGACCAGCTGAGCTCCTGCCTTCTCCAAGCACGCCAGCTGTGTCCCAAGTGTGTCTGAGCCCCCAGCTTGTTGTGCCAAGCCCTCACATGCTGCACTCCCCTTCTCTCACCTCCTCCTCCTGTTCCAGCTGTGGCTGAGCAGCCTGTCCAGCTCCCAGCTCCTGCTGCCCTCCATCGCTCATCCCGTCAACACCCAGGGCTGAGCACATCTTTGGGACAGCTTCCTCCAACCTACAGCAGTCAGAGAGAAAGTCACAGAGAGAAAGACAGAAAATCCATTGAGAAAACCGTCACATTTGACTAAGAAGTTTGGGCATGGATCAACCAGGACAAGACACGGCCTTTGCAGCCCAGCTTCCCTCGGGGCTTGCACTCTGTGGTCTCTCAGGCCCGTAACTACACCTCAGCGCGGTCAGGATGATGACACACGCTGGTGGAAGAAGCTCCTGGGCTGACACCTGGGCTGTGACCAGCTCTGGAGCTGTGCAGCCCTACTTGGCACAGGGGATGCCAGGACCCAGCAGCTCTTTCCCAGTTCCTTGCCAGCCCCACAACCTCACCTGGGCAACCCCGCTGGGCTGGAGCTAGGGGCAGCCAGTGGTGCTGGTGGCTGCTTCTCTGCATCCCGGGCGGTGTCCTCATAGGCACGGAGCTTCGCCCGCAGATCTGCCACCTGCAGGGAGGGATCAGCTGCTGCACAGCTGGCTCTGTGAGCCCAGGGAGCTCAGAGCTCCCCGAGAAGCTGACGCCACTTTCCCAGTGGGCAGCGCTGTCACACAGCTCAGAGAGGACCACGGAGCGCAGAGGCGCACGTACCACGGCTAAAGACAGTGCCCTCCCTCCTTGCCAGCACCTCACCTCTGCTTTCAGCTGCTCGCAGATCACGGCGTATTTACTGATGTGGCAGTCGAGGCTGAGGACGTTGCTCTTCAGCTGCAGAGACAGGGACGAGTGAGAGGTTAAAGAAGCACTGGGCAGCACACACCCCTCAACCAGAGCTGGAGCAAAGCCTGCTCCCGAGTGGCTGCAGTGGGCACCACCAATGCTCAGGGACCTGCTGTGCCAGCCACGAGCCCTGGGCTCTAGGCTGAGGGGCTTTATCACAGGTCCAGGCACTCAGCATCCTCAGCCTCATCCTGCCCGGAGCAGCCCCCGTGGCTGGATAACTGATGCTGGAGCACGGAGACACCTCCTAACCTCCCCCAGGTACCAGGGCACGTTGCAAAACCCAGCTCCTTCCCACCCGTCCCCAGCAGCTCCCCAAACCACAGCAGGTCACGAGGTCCTCACCGACAGCTTGATCTCCTTGGCCCGGTTGGCGTACTTGAGCGTGTTGTAGGTGTCCTCGTAGGCCAGCGCGGAGGGGCTGACGGCAGCAATCATGATGGTGCGGCAGTTCCCTCCGATGGAGTCCTTCAGCAAACGCGTCAGCTTGCTGTCCCGGTACGGGATGTGGGTCTTCTTGCTCTGCACCGAGAGATCAAGGGGCTGCTCAGTTTTTGGGACCTGCGTGCTCAGCCCCAAGTCCTGCACCACAAGGGCATGGCCACGCTCGTCCCACTGCACCTTTCACAGCCCAGCCCAGGCTGCCAGCCCCACCACAGCAGCAGAACCATCAGCCCCGGCACTCAAGGACCCCCCTCGCATCCACCTGCCCTACAGAGCCATGGCCCAGTGGGGCCCTGCAGGGAACAGCCTTACCTTTGCGTCTGCCAGCGCGTTGATGACGTTGATGAGGGCCAGCAGCGAGCGGTTGATATTGGCGCCTTCCCGGAGCCGTTCGCCCCGGGTGTTGGTGACCGAAGCTCGCTCCGAGCCTGCCAGGTCGATCAGGCTCATCTTGGCTACTTTAAGGTCCTGAGCGAGGCCGACAACACGGTCCTGCTGCTTCACGTAGATCTGTGAAGAAAGAGAAACGCGAGGCTGCAGCTCAACAGGGCAGGTGAAGCTACCAGCTGGAGGCAGCTTCACCTGCAGGACAAGGTGTCAGCGTGTATAAAAGGATGGTGAAATGGATTACAAAGGCCAGGAGATGGGGCGGGGTTCAAAAAGGATCCCAGCACACTGAGAAGACAAGCCAAGACTCTCTGATGGCCTGGGTAGCAAAGCCACAGGAGGGATCAAACAGGGACTGACAGAGCTATGGAAAGTGATCGGCATTTCCGTGTGTGTGAGCAGCGCACAGCTGGTCGGGTCCCCAAAGGACAAAGCCAACGGGGAGCCCTGGTGCCACCCAGGAAATGCTCGCAGCATCTCAGCCTCAGCCCCAAATCTGGCCGTGGATTTTGCCTCTGAAGGTTGCTGGGAGATGATCACCACGTTACATGCTGGGAAACCCAAAGCTGACAGGGGCTGCAAGCCCCCAGGCACAGCCTTGTAGCCCCTGGGAGCGTTCAGGCAGGGTTCTCAGTGCTGAGCCCAGCTCCTGGCTTACGTGGGCAAAGCAGAACCCTGAGACTGCAGCGCTGCTCCACAGCTTCCCCTTCTGCAGGCCTAGAGATCCCCCAGGAGCAGCAGACACCTCTCCCACCGCCCCGTAACATCCTCAGCAGGCTGCTCGCCCCCCGCCCAGCTGCCTGCCACGGGCCAAGAGACGTCCACGCTGGAGGTGCCACTGATGGCAGCCAGTCGTGCGTCCTCACGCAGAGCCCAGCTCCTCCACGGCCCCTGCTCCAGCTGCCGGGAGGCAGAGCTGGCAGCGGGAAGGCAGCCTTCCAGGGCCACTAATGGATTCGCAGCAGGCAGGAGTCCAGCGCCCACCGCCGTGCCCAGCTGGGGAGCCGGCTGGGAAGCCATCCAGACACCTGGACTTCCCCTGCAAGCAGCCACGGGCAAGGCACCAGGTTCACACTGAAATTACAGTCAGAGTCCTCAGTCTCCCCACGCAGCCGTGACGGCCCTGCTAATTCAGGGGAGGGCCTGGCTGGAATTGAAATCAAGCGGCAGGTTTGTGCGGGAGAGCACCGAGGAACCAGGAGCAAAACTTACAGAGCAGGGAACAGAACTCCTGGCTCAGAGCCGAGGGGGATGACGGGGCAGACAACGCGCCTGCCCCCGTACCTGCAGGGAGGCACAGCCCCGAGGCAGGTCCCCCTTGCTCTAGGTCAGGTTTGGGTACACCTGCCTGCAGCTCGCACACTCAGCCTGCTATAATCCAAAGCATCGAGTGGGTTTTCAGCCCCTGGGGGGTGTAACACCAAGCTGGGACTGCTGGGACTGCTGGCCGGGGGGTGCAGCCACCAGCATGACCAGTACACTCTGTCCCAGTGAGGAGCAGGCTAAGAGGCCTGCCCAGCCCCGTGTCCCCTCTTCTCAGAGCCACAGCCGTGCTGATTTTCCCTGCAATTCACCAGGAGCAGCGATAGCGACCCTGCTACGCCAGGCTCGGTGTGGGCTTGCTTCTTATCTCCCGCTCAGCACAAAGCCTGCTCAGCCAGCAGCCCTCACCTGGAACACGGCGTGCGAGCGGGAGGAGGTGGCGTTGGCGTCTGTGGGGTGCTGCGTCCGGTTTTTGTTGCCGTTGGCCAACATCTCCAGGAGCTGCTCTGCCGATTTGGGCTGGAGGAGAACACAGAGAGGCAGGGATCAGCAGGCTGGGCGCCCCCTCCGCAGGCACCGAGACAACCTGACATCGAGCAATGGCAACGGCTCAGATGAAAGGCAACCCACTGCTCTGCGGGGTTCGCTTCAGCTCGGGGTCATGTTTGCTGCTTGGAGCTGCACAGAAAGCACAGCCCCTGCCTTCCCTATGTTTGTTTCCAGAATTGGTTTAGCCACAGCACCGCTCAGAAGCCGTGCCCATCTTTTACACCCACCTGATGGAAGGAGAGGCCCTGGACCACGACTCCTTTCTCTGGGTCCTCCCGGATCGCCAAGGGGCCCTTGGGCTCCAGCAGGTCGTGAATCTGCTCGTTGTACACCTAGAGGGGGGAGCCCGCAGTGAGGCTGAGCTCTGCTCCCCCAGCAGCGAGCAGAGAGAAGCTCCGAGCATCGGGATCACGCCTGACCCGATCAGATGCCCCCCTCCCTCCCCCCAGCACCCTGCAGGCCACTTCCCAGGCGTGACACGGAGCAGCCGAGGGTGCTCTAAATGCAGAGGACGGCTCTCGAGGGCTTTGCTTGCAAGTCACCGTGCCAGCGCTCCCCTGCAGCCCTCCGAGCCGGGAGGAGCAGATTGCTATGCAGACCGCAGGCACCGCGGCGTGTCGGCGAGCAAGAGAAACTTCCCGGGCTCCAGATGGGGGAGAGGCAGGGAGGAACCAGCAGCACCAGTTCACCCAGCTGCTCAGGTGAGCCTGGTTCCAGCAGCTCTCTGGGCCCCGGGGGCACCTGGGGGTCTGCGCCAGCCCTGCCTGGTAGCAGGGGAGCCTCGGAGGCAGGAGGGGACGCGGTGTGGGCACGGCGTTACCTCCTGGTAGGAGACGAGCACCTCGCAGCTCTTCTCGTCCTTTCTGGCTTCGATCCTCTTGTACAGCTCCACCATGGTGAGGTACATGATGCCGGGGCTCTGCTCCGAGCCCAGCATGGTGTAGGTTTTCCCCGCTCCCGTCGCCCCGTAAGCAAACACTGGGAAGGGAAAGGGCGGACGTTGGAAGCTGTCATTCCCGGGAGCCCCGCAACGTTCCTGCGGCAGCCCCTGCAGCAGGGCTGGGGTCACTCCCTGCCTTCGGAGAGACCAGGCAGAGCAGTTCAATAGTTAATTATCCTCAGCACTGCCTGCACCATCCTCTAGTGCAATTTCTTCCTAGTTTCAGCTGTCAGCATCTCTAATTTAGCAGATAAAGACAGAACGAGTCCCCAAACCGTCACCCATTTAGACACTTTGAGGCCATACTCGAGTCACCCTTTAACCCTCCCTTTAACAAGCTGAGCAGCCCCAGCTCCCTGCCTCTCGCTGGAAGGTGTTTCTTTTTTCCAGACCTTGCAATTCATCTCATTTTTAACCCTGGTCTTTCAACACCATTTCTGAAGCATTAACATCAGAGCAGGCCACGCTCATCTGGAGAGCCTCAGCCCTTCTCCCCCATTAGCGACACTTTGTGAGCGCCTCATTTGAGGATCCGGGCTTTGTTTTATGCAGATAGAGACGCGAGACATGCCTGCCAGGTGGGCACGGTGACAGAGGCAGCCTTCAGCAGCGCGCCGGGGAGCCAGGAATAGCATCCTCCGGTCCCGCTGCCCAGCCCGGCGCATGATGAGACAGGAGAGCGGCCGCCTCCCGCTCAGCAGCACTGACATGCTCGTTACGCCGCTGCTCTGACAGCCCGAGAACCGCACGAGGATCCGCAGCGCTGGGCGAGGAGCTCGCAGACCCGGTCGTTGTGTGCTGCCAGCCTGGGAGACGTGCAGGGGGCACAGCAGCCCCCCCCCAGAGCCCCGACATGCAGGCGCCTCACCTGGGCTCCTGCTCTGACGCTCAGCGGGTGCCCCCCGAGCACCGCTGGGGGGTGAGGGCTGTGCCCATCGCAGCCTTTTGGGATGGGAAAGGAAGGCAAAACCAAAGCAGCCTTTGCACTGTGAGCCCGCTCCACCTCCTGCTGCTGTCCCAGCCCCAGCACAGGTTGTCTGCCCCCAAAATGCCACAAACACCTGGAAAACGCCTGCCCGATCTCACTGCCTCTAGCAGCGCCCTTTTCCCTCGGACATATCGCATCCCCTACAGTGCTGAGTGCCATCGGGGCCCTCACAGCTCTGCTGGCTGTGGCCCCAAAAGGGCCCAGAGCCCTGGCTGCTGCCCCCCATAGCAGCACAGCCATCCCTCGGTCACACACAGCTCCTGTCACCCACGCAGCACGTGGCTCGCTGTGCCCACAGCTTGCTCCAGCCACCAGTAGCACCCAAACCCCCCAGCTCCACAAATTATCTCCCACTCCACCTCAAATTCCATTTCTTCTCCTTGACCCGAGGAGCCCAGTCAACACTTCTGTGCCAGGAACACCCCAGCCCACACCTCCAGCCACCCCCAGCTCATCGCCACTGCTTGGGCTATCCCATTAGCCCCAAAAAACCCAGGTGTGAGAAGAGAGCAGCAGCCACCTGCCCCCTTGGGGACGTCCCCGCGTGGTGACCGGCAGCACGAGGGCCGCATCCTGGCCCTGCTGAGCCCACCCAAGTGGCAGCAGATGGGGCGGAGGCGCTGGCCGGGCCTTACCGGAGCAGTTGTAGCCATTGAGGACGCCGTCCAACACCTCCCGCGTGGTGTGCTGGAACACCTCCTCCTGCGTGGCCCCCTCCCCGAAAACCCGGTCGAAGACGAACTTCAGGTCCTTGCCCCGGTGCTTGGCCCCGCGGCCGGGCAGCGCGGTGCCGGGGGGGCCGCTGGGCTCCTCGGGGTCGAAGACGAGGATGTGCTGGTCGACGACGTGCAGCACGGCGTGCGCAGCCCCCTCCCGCTCGCAGGGGTTTGGGGGCCGCACGCGCACCACCACAGCCACCGTGCCCTCCTCGGGCGGGGGTCCCAGCGCCATGGGGCCGGGCAGAACACAGCCCCAGGGGGGGCCACACGCTGTGGGGGAAAGGGGTCAGCCCCAGGGCAGAGACAGAGCGGGGGGACCCCCACACAGCAGCCCCAGCTCCCACCTCCCCAAATCCCTCCCCATCAGTGCCACCCCTCCCCTGGTGCCCCCGTTCACACAGCTGGGGCCTAAACCCCCCCCAAGGGCCCTATGGGGTCTGCCCCTCCCGTCCCCTCTCCTCTCCCCCCATGGCCCTTCCGAACCCCCTTCGGGTGCCCTGTGACCCCCAAACCCCCACCCCCTGCTCTGGGCCCTAATGCTGACCCCTTCAGGCCCTATAGGGCCGGAACACAAGCACATAAATGTAGGTATGGCCCCCTGTGGGGCCCTACAGCCCCTCACCGAGCCCTATACCAACCCCTCAGTGCCCTACAGCCCCCCCCGAGCCCCGCACTAACCTCTTAGTGCACGATACCAGCCCCCGGGCCCCAGACTCACCCTTTAGGAGTTACAGCGGCGCCTCCAGGCCCTATGGCTCCTCTCCGCGCCCTATAACGCCCCCTCTGGGGCCCTACAGCCCCCCTTGGGGCCCTGTACCCACCCCTTTGTGCCTTGTGACGGCCCCTTGGTGCCCCACAGCCCTCCTTGGGGCTCCGCACAGCCCCTTTGGGGCCCCGTAGCCCCCGTTAGGAGCCCCCGGCCCCGCTGTGAGCCCCCAGCCCCACACACGGCCCCCGCCCCTCAGCGCCCCCCTCCCCCGCCGCTTCCGCCCCTCCGCGTTCAAACCACCCGGCAACCCCCGCCCGCCCTCCTGATTGGCCGCTCGCTCCGCCGCCTCCCATTGGCTCCCCCGCACCACGTGCCCCCTTCCCTCCCGCGCGGGGCCTCACGGGAGTTGTAGTCCCGCCCTGCCCCGTCCCGGTGGGCGCGGGGCGCCGCCATGTTGGGGTCTCGAGGGCGCTGCCGGGGCTCGTCCCCTGCTCGCCCCTTCCCCAGGCGACAGCCCCGGGTCGCCGCTCCCCGCCTCCCCTCCCGGCTCGTGGGGGCTGAGAAAGTTGCACTGGGGGTCCCCAGCCCGTCCCCACAGCCACCCCGTGTCCCCAGGGGCCACCAGGCGATGTCCCCATGCCCACTGCCACCTCTTGAGAGGTGTCACCATGTCCCATCCCCGTGTCCCATCCCCGTGTCAACCACACTCCCATGGGACCCCACCACAGGGACAGCGAGCCCCTGAGGGGTCAGACATCCTGGCAGCCCCCCGAGGGGACAGGCGGGACCCTGCCTCTGGGCAGGACCCTCTGGGGACACCTTGGTGGCATCACCGTGTCACCCCCAGCCCGGCTCCCACGGGGACACCGGCACCTGGGGACAGGCTGCGGCCACCCACAGGGGATGTGGGCCCTTCCTGGCGCCCCCATTTCCCTCTGCGGGGCTCTGGGGGACGTGCCCCAGGAAGGCCACGAGGCCACGGGACACCGTCCCCAGGGTTTGGGGACACGGCTGTGCCCGACGCGGGGACAAAGACAGCACACGGGGGAGGTCACAGCTCTGCTTTACCGTGGAGTCGCCCGGGACCGGGCAGCGGTGGCCCCCCCAGCACAGCCCCAGCGCGGGGCGGGGGCACCCATAGGGCTCCTGTACATATCTACAGCCCGGCGCGCCCGCGGCGGGGACCGTGGGGCCAAGCGGGTCACAGCCAGGGGACACAGGGTGGGAAGGGGCAGCGCAGGGCATCCCCCAGCTCCTGCCTGCCCGCCGCCCCTCTGCTCCCCCAGCCCCGAGTTAGCAGCGTTGGGGTGAGCGGCCGGGGGGGAGCGGGGTTTTGGGGCCCCACAGCCAGCTGGGGTGGACGTCCCGGACCTCAGCGGGGGGACACCGCGGGGCTGGACAGCAGCAAGGGGACGCCGTGGGGCCAGACAGCAGCAGGGGGTGGCCGTGGGGCTGCACAGCAGTTGGGGGGAGGCCGTGGGGCTGGACGGAGGACGGGGATCCCATGGGGCCGAACCATGGCAGAGGGACGCTGTGGGGCTGGGTGGGCATCGGGGGGTGCCGTGGGGAGATGCCGTGGGGCTGGGCGGCCGCGGGGCGATGCCGCGGGCCCAGGCTCAGTCCGAGTAGATGATGAAGCCCGAGAAGGTGCTGTACTTGTTGTTGTTGCCGCCGTGGGCTTTGCCCCCGTCCAGCTTGATGAAGACCTCGTCACCCGCGTCCAGGTGCAGGATGACGCTGTTGCTGGCGTAGTCGTAGTTCTGGTCCGCGTCCTGCGCGATGGCGCTGGCCCGAACCTGCGCAGGGGACACGGCGTTAGCCCGGCCTCGTCCCGTGTCCCTGCCTCACCCGTGGGTCCCCACGGCCCCGTCTTCACCCCACATTCAGCCACCCCGAGGGGCACCCAGCCCCTGATGTCCCTGCCTCGGCACTGGCTGCGGGGAATGCAGAAGAGCAGCTTCTGTGCAGCTCCTGCACGCCCGGGGGACACCCATGGGTGCCCGGGGACACGGTTCCCACTCCCTCCAGGCTGCCTCGGACCCACACCCACGGGTAACGGGGATCCAGTTAGAGGAGACAGCGCCGGCACGGGGACATTGGCAGGGCTCTGCCACCACGGTGGCACCCAGCAGCACCCTGAGCCTCTCCCAGCCCGGCAGGCTCGGATACGGGGCCACAGCCCGGGTGTGGGGCAGGAGGGGCCGCTCACATCAACGGCTGCCCCCGAGCGAGGACCCGGCAGAGCCCGCGCCTGCCCAGCAGCCACAAAACCTCCCGGAGAAGCAGCGCCGCGGCTGGAGCCTGCTGCTGCTACCGAATGATTTGGGTAATCAAATCTAAGCCGGCGCCGGAGCCTTGCAGCGAGATCTCCCAGCGCCGGGTGACAGTGACAAGCCGGCAGGTAAAACCCCGTGTGAAATACAAAGCGATGCGCCGGGGAGAAGTGGCTCCTAATTATAACTGACAAGAACGGGCTCTAAATTGGCTGGCGCTGCTCGGGGAGGCTCCGCTGAGCGGCTGCGGGGCCCCAAACCGGTGGCAGGAGGAGGGAGGCACCCGCGGCACCCACAGCCAAGGGTCGTGGGCACCTCTGGGGACAGAGCAAGGCCACCCCAAAAGCCTTCGGGGGTAAGGGCAGCACAGCCTTTACAGGCATCTCCCCAGCCTGCGGGAGCGAAGAACCCCTCCAGCTGGGAGCTGTTCATTCTGGAACCTACTGACGGCCCAGCGCAGTCCCCGGGGGTCGCTCTCACACACAGACAGACCCCTTGTCACGAGCCCCAGCACCGTCACCACAATAAAAATCACCCCATTTCCACCCCACACGTGGCACTGTGCAGCTTGCAGGCACCCCCATCCCGGGGGGGTTCCTCTCAGGTGCAGCACCCCGCTCCCTGGGGGACGCAGCCGGGCTGGAGGCCGGACACACGCTGCGCCCCGTGGGCTGCGGTGAGGAAGAGGAGGGTGGGAAGCAGCAGAGGGAAAGGGGAGGCAGGAAGAGCCACTCGGCTCTGCCACCCCCCCCCCTCCCCAGCCCTGTCCCCGCTGCAGCGGGAGCCGCGCGGTGCCATCCGTCTTCCCTCGTTAAGGAGCCGCCTCGTCACCGCGCGCCCGCCAGCCCTCCTCGCTAACCAGGGAAGATAAATGGCAGCGCCGGGGCCGGGCTGAGCAGCTCCCGGCTCCTCGGCGGGAGGGCAGGCGGAGGTGCCACCACCTCGTCCCCACGGCCTCGTCCCCAGGACCACGGGGGACACAGGGAGCGGGGAGCTCCGGGGGGGCGCAGGTGGCCGAGCGCTGCTCCGTGCCTCGGTTTCCCCGCGGCACTGCCATGGGGAAGAGCGCAGCCCCCAGAGAGGGGTGGGAAGGGAGAAGCAGCTCAAAGTGGGGACATGGCACCCAGCTGGGGGGCCAGGGGGGCTGGCCGCTGTCACCAACCCAGGAAGGACGTCACGGGGTGTTTGGGGACACCCCATGACACATGCCTTGGGGACACCGGTCTCTCCAGCACACGCCTGGGGCCAAACACGCAGCCCTTGGGTGCATCCAGGTTCCCCAGGACGCAGCGGGTGCCCACGTCCCCACAGACCCACGGACACCTCTCCCTCTGTCCCACCTTGGGGACAGTCCCCGTGCTGTCCCCGTGGTGCCCACGGAGTCACCTGCACCCTGCTCTCACCGCCGTCAGCTCCGTCGCAGCCCAGCCGTCACCTGTCACAGCCACACGGCCAGAGACAGCGCTGGGGACAGTGCCTGTGCTGGGACACCCAGCGGCGCTGGCACTGCTGCCAGCCACAAGGGACTTGGGGTCCCCAATCCCACCCCAAAGCTGCTGTGACCCCACGGGACGTGGCACAGCCACAAATCAGGCGCTGCCCTACAAAACGAGGATGGCCCTCACCCTGTGACAGTGCCACCGTGGTGACATCCGCTCCCGCATACATGGGGCACCTCCGGACCCTCCGTGGGGGTGGGACAGGCTGGGACGAGGTGGCAGTGGCACCCCCCGCGCCCCCACCACCACCCAGCTCCAACCCAACCGAGCCGCCCCGTCCGCCCGCCCGTCCCCACCGCTCGCCTTTCTCCCAAACACCAGCTCATCGCCCCGCTCTCTCCTCGCCGCTCACCGGCACGGCTACAAGCTAATACAAATAAGAATAATTAATGCTAATTAATCATCAGGAGCTGCTCCCTCCCGGCACCGGGGCTCCCCTGGCTCTCATTAACTCGAGCACCGGGGCGGTGGTGCGGGGGCGATGGGCTGCGGGACTTTGCGCTCCCCAGGGCCGGGGCTGACGTGGGAGTGGGGCAGGGGCCGGGGGGGCTGGCGTGTGCCCCCCGGGACCGACGGGGCCGGGGCTGCACCAAACCGCAGCATCCTCCAGCGCTCACCGCCCCGCAGCCGATTCCTGCGCAAAAATAACGCGGGGGCTGCCGCTGGGGCTGGGGGCTCGTCCGATGCCGGGAGTGAGATTTATTCATGGGGAAGCCAACCGCGGCCCCCCCGGGGCGTCACCTCTGTGAGGAGCAGGTCACCGAGCCGGGCACGAGGACTGCGGATAAGTCCTAGGGTGATCTGGTGATCTGCAGCCTTCCCGCGGGGACGCTGCCGGCGCCGGCTCGCCCCGCGCAGCCCTGGCAGCAACAGAAGCCCGAAAGGCGCCGCGGTGGCCCTGGTCCCGGTGCCCAGGGGTGCTCAGCGGGTGCCCCCCGCACCCCCCGGGGTGCAGCCCCCTCGTCACGGCGCACCCCGGGCCGGCTGAGCATCGCCTGGCTGGCACAGGGCTGTGTTTCCAGAGCAGAAAGCCCAATTCCTCTGCTTTTTCATGCATTTTTTTTTTGTACCTTTTTAAACTCCCTCCGCTCCAGCCCCGTGCCAGCCCTCCCTCCCGCCCAAAGCACTCAGCCACCTCCCGAGCTGCTTATTTATAAATATTTGAGCGGTGATATCTTGTTGGTAATTAGTACCCGGCGCGTGGAGATGGCTGCGATTCAGGCGCCCGACGAGGACCGCCGTTACGATGATTAAGCTGTATTGCAGGCGCACGCCCGACTGATTTTATTTACTCTTGACAGGGGCTTTGTAGCTTCTGGAAACGCATCTGTTAGCGCCTCGCCGCGCCGGCACAAGCCCATGGCGCGTGGGCCCCGCGGTTCACCGGAGGCTCGCGCTCGCCCCGGCGACCCAAGCTTTGAACGGCGAGGGTGCGGAAAGGGATGGGGGGGTCGTGCCCCCTCCTTCCAGCTCGGTTTCGGGGGGGTCGGGTTCCCGAATCGCTGCGTGGGCTTCTTAGGGAAGGAAAAAGCCATCCAGGTGCCGTGGGAGATGCTCACCCCGCGAGCAGGGGATGCCACGCGGGTGATGCTCCGAGTTGTCGCCATGGGGAAAAGCACCCTGCGTGCTCAGGCATCGCCACGATCCCCCAGTTCGGGGCTGTAAAAAGCAGGTGCAAGTGAAGGGAGGGAAAAAAAAAAAAGAAAAAGAAAAGAAAAATCCAACTGTTCGGTCACAGCAGCCCCAGTTATGATGCTGGGGGCTCCTGCCCTGCCGAGCCCGAAGCTTCTCAGAGCGAAGCGCTGGAGCGCAGCGGCTGCGCCGGGGGTGCTTGGCTCCCCAGCGATCACAGCCCGAGGATGATTTTGGGTTCATAACTCACTCTTGGCTTAATCTGGCAGCCCAGAGGCTTAAACTCGGGTGCGTGCTGAAGTGCATCAGGGTGCCAGGAGCGGGGCTTCGTGTGGGGGGAAGACAAAACAGCAAAAGCAACGGCAGGCAGGAGCCGGGGGCAGCGGCAGCGCTGCCGCGATTCCCTGCCCGTCCTTCCCCGGGGATGGATCCCGGCCGCGGCAGCACGACCGCACCGCAGCCGCCACGGTGACACCAGAGGAAATTCAGCTCGGGTGACATTTCGAGTGTGACAGCCAAGGCTCCAGCAAAGGCTGAGGATCTGTGCCTCGAGTCGAGGGTGGGGAGGACGGCGGGGGGAAGAGGCAACGTTCCGGGCATCACCAAAAAATCTTGGGGATGGTGCTCGGGGACGGCTTGGGATTTGGAGGATTTGGGGATGGAGAGGGTTGGGGGGGCTGCTGGAGGGCAGGGGTGGCAGGGACAGGGCCAGCTTCTGCCCTCCCTCCCCCCCCTCATTGCACAGATGTCCTTCAAGGGTGACGCAGGGACCACCACGGCCCCAAGCTGCCCTCCAGCATGGGGGGGCCACCAGCACCAGGGGGAGGCACCTGCACCGGGGAGCCAGCCCCATCCTTGGGTTGCGAGGGTGCCCCAGGGGCTGTCCCCAGGGCAGGTGGGATGTCCCACGGGTGCGTGGCTGCGCAGCTGGCCACAGATGGGGACATCGCTCCCAAAACAGGTGCCGGGCACTGTGGACCCGGCTCCAGGGTTGCAGTGCCCAGGATGCGGGGCAGGGGCTGTGCAGCCCCCTCGGTGCCCCTCTCGAGGCCACCACAGATGCTGTCCCTGCAGAGGAGTCCCCAGGGCAGGGCAGCCTGCAAGGTCCATGGGGATGCTGGACAAGGGACCTCAGGGACATGGCAGGGGACCACGAGGACACCCTGAAGGCACCGCAGGGCACATCTGCAGGGCCAAGACAAGGACAAGGAGGACCCCCGGGGACACATCGGAGCCCCCTGGGTGCACGGACAGAGCACATCTCCAGCGCTGTGAAAGGGACGGGGCGTCCAGAGCCTGGTCTGTGGGGCGGGGAGGAGGAGAGAGCACCGTGGGGGGGCACCCAGGGCACATCTCCGGGTGGGAGAAGAGCACAGGGCACCTCAGGGTGCTCCTGGAGCGCAAACCCGGAGCTGGGAGAAGGAGAGGGGGCACCCTGGGGGGGATGCAGAGCACGTCCCCGGGGCTGGGAGGAGGGCAGAGCACCCCGAGGGTGCACTCAGAGCGCATCGCTGCCGGCAGCAGGCGGGCTGGGTGCTCCTGGGGTGCATCTCCAGGGCCGAGGGGAGCTCAGGGCACCCCGGGGAGGCGGCGGTGGCAGCTCCGTTCCCCGCAGCCCGGCGCGGCGGCCGGCCCTTACCTGGCCGTTCTTGCAGAGGTCGGCCCACATGCTGGTGCCGTCGCCGCCGCGCATGAGGACGTGGTAGGTGAAGAAGTAGGTGCCGGGGATGGCGCAGGTGAACTTGCCCGAGGCGGCGTCGTAGCTGTTGCCCAGGTTGGTGACCACGTCGTCGAACTTGAGGATCTCGTAGCCCTCGTGCGGGTTCTTGAGGCCGGCGTAGAAGGCGACGCGCGGCACCGTGCTGTAGGTGGCCGTGCTCACCGCCCCCGTGGCCCCCGGCCCCGGCAGCCCGGGGGGGCCCGGCCGCCCCGCTTCGCCCCGCGCCCCCGGCGGCCCCGCGGCTCCCGGCGGCCCCGGTTCCCCGGGGGGCCCCGGCGGCCCCGGCTTGCCCGGCCGGCCCGGTTTGCCCTGGGGGCCCTGCACCAAGGTGGAGGGCGGCGGGAGGGGGCCCCGCTCGCCCAGCGGCCCGGCGGTGCCGTAGGGCTCGCAGACCATGCGGCAGGTGCCCAGCATCTCGTAGCGGCCGTCGGTGCCCGCCGAGCTGACCAGCACCGGGATGAGCACCACGAGCAGCAGCACCATCACCACGCCCGCCGCGGCCGCCAGCAAAGTTTTGCGGCCGAGGCTGAGCCGCCGCCCGGCCGGGGCGCGCTGCCGCCCGCCGGGGGGAATGGTGCCGGCGGGGGGGGGCGAGGCGGCGGCGGGCAGGGCGGCGGCGGCGCTGGGTAGGGGGGAGGCGGCGGCGGGGGCTCGGCGCTGGCCGCTCCGCTCCGCTCCGCTCCGCTGGCTCCGGTGCGCTCCGCGCCCGCCCGCCCCGGACACGCCCCCTCCCGGGAAGCCACGCCCACATCCCGCGAGGCCACGCCCACCCTGCGCTCGGGACACGCCCCCCAAGAGCTGTGGCCACGCCCACTCCATTCATAGCCATGCCCACTCCGCCCATTGACACGCCCGGGCCATTCATAACCACGCCCACAACGCCCATAGCCACGCCCACTCCATTCATGACCACGCCCATTCCCCTCCATGGCCACGCCCATTTCATTCATAACCACGCCCACTCCCTCATAGCCACGCCCCCTCCCGC
The DNA here is from genome assembly GCF_047663525.1 of Anas platyrhynchos. Lineage (NCBI taxonomy): Eukaryota > Metazoa > Chordata > Aves > Anseriformes > Anatidae > Anas > Anas platyrhynchos. Next base: position 5,910,480 of record NC_092614.1, read on the forward strand.
CCCCGCCACACCCCTCGAGGCCACGCCCCCTCCCCCCCCCCCCCCCCCCAGGCTGTGTCACCCCCCCCGCCCCACGGTCCCCCTATAGCCCCCCTGGGACACTACCCCGGCTCCCAACCTGGTGTCACCCGTGTCACCCCCGCGTCCCCTACGGCCACCCCGTGTGGCCCCGCCAGGTCCAGAGCTGTCCCCCCCCGGGTCACCCGCACCCATGGGACCCTTCCCGGGGACACCCTGGGGACAGGGGACACAGCCCCCGGGGCCACACCAGGGGACATCCCCAGTGCCACCCGCGGTGTCCCCAGCAGGGACAGAGGCAGCCGGAGCAGCCAGATGGTTGGGGACAGCCACAGGCCGCAGGAGCCCCAGCACCCCGCGGTGCCACGCTGCCTGTCCCCTGGGTGCCTGTCCCAGAAGGGACACCTGGGGACAGCCTCGCTGCTCTGAGCACCCCGAGCCCCACCCCAGTCCCCGCTGGTGGCCACGTCCCTGTGTCCCCACGGTGTGCCACCGGGCTGGAGGGGTGGGAGGTGGGCGGGTGCCCGGTGGTCCCTTGGATGTCCCTCCCTGTCCTGCATTGGTGCCTCCAGTGTCACCTTGGTCCTCGCTGTCCCACTGCCACGTCCCCATCACCCCAAAATCCCCCCCCAGCCCCACACATTCACCCCGCCATGGAGATCCACGTGGGGCCATGCGGTGGGATGTCACCGCAGGTGGCAGCAGGGCCGAGCACGGTGTCCCCAACCTAGCCGTGCCACAGGGCTGTGCCCCCCCCCCCAGCTGGCACCGGAGCGCTGCTGGGGAAGCGGGCGCAGGCGGGCACATGGCCGTGGCGGTGGCAGCGGGGACAAAGCCCTGCGGCAGAGCTCGCTCTGCGCCCCGGGGCTCGGTGGCCCTGCTCTGCCGCTTGTCACCCCGCCTTCGTGCCGAGGACCCGGGGGCTGGGGGGCCGCGAGCCCGCTCGTCATCGCTTGGCATCTCGGGCGGCCGCAGCGGCCGGCGACGCGATGGGAAGTGACAGCCGCCTCCGGCACCGGGGCCCAACCGCGGCGGCGGGGAGCGGGACGAGGACGCGGGGACAGTGGCAGCAGAGCAGCCCCCGGGGTCGCTGCCGGTGACACCCACCCGAGTGACACCGCAGCCCCGGGACGCGCAGGGCTCGGCCGCCCCGGTGGCCTGGGGCCGCTCGCCGCGGGTGGCAGCGTGGTGGTGGCATCAGCCCCGGTGGCACCCACGGGGTGCGTCCGCGCCTGTCCCCTCTCCGTGGGGACACACTGGGGACAAAACCAACGCCCAACCCCCTAATGAAGCCGAGGATGCGGGGACCGTCCCCATGCGGGGCCGTGGGGGCTCTGGCAGCCGGAGAGGTGCCCGCGTCCCCCCGCTGCTTCCACAAAGGGCCCCGAATTTAATCAGCAAGCAGGAATCAATTCGCCAGCTCCGACCCGCGCCGCCGCGAGAGCAGGATGGAGATGCCCCGAAAGAAAAAAAAAATCATGTTTCATAAGAAGCTCCCGAGGAGGAGGCAATTATTCCTGGTGGCTTAACAAGGCGCTGGCTTTGGGGGCTTTTCGGGGTTTGTAGGTATTGTGGTGTGGGGGTGCTGCCCCCCGCGCTGGCTCCGTGTCCCCTTCCGAGCTGTCACCAGGGGAAGAACAAGTCCTGCTCCACCGCTGCTTCCCCCTTTCTTTTCTCCTTCTCCCCCCCTTTTCTTTTCGTTTTTTAATGAGCTCCTAAAAATACGCCTCGGCGAGGCCACGGCGACGTGAGTCACCCTCCGGCACGGCGCTGCCGCGGGTGGGCACGGGGCTCTGCGTGGGGACGGGGACAGGGACATGGACAGGGATGGGGTGGCCGTGGAGGGATCCCAGTGGGGCAGCCCTGCTCGTAGCAGGGCACGCGTCTAATGCTGAGGGACAAGGGACAAGGGACAAGGGACAAGGGACATCTCTTCTCTGTCCCTGCCTGCTGTGTGCCTATGGGGGGGCACAGCCCAGGGGCATCACATCCCCACACCACGGCCACCACCCCGAGCCACCGTGTCCCCATGGCACGGCCACCACCACACCCCACCTCGCCACCCTGGGCCACCACGAGGTCCCCACAGCACAACCACAGCCACGTCCCCACCCCAGACCACAAGGTCCTCGTGGCACTGCCACCACCCTGAGCCACCACGTCCCCATGGCATTGCCACCACCTCCCTACCCCAGACCACAAGGACCCCATGGCACTGCCACCACCCTGGGCCACCACGTCCCCACAAGACAACCACAGCCACATCCCCACCGTGGAGCACAAAGTCCCTGTGGCGATGCCACCCCCACAGCCACCGTGTCCCCATGGCACTGCCACCACCCTCCCTACCCCGTCCCTGCAGATCCAGCATGGGGATCCCTGCCCTGTGCCCGCAGAGCCGCGCAGGTGGGGACAACATCCCGGGTGGCCCATGACGGAGCCCCCCAGCGTGTCCCCATCCCCATCCCCTACACGTGGCCACCGCAGCCCCTCGGAGGAGCGCTCCGGGAGCCAGGCTGGCAGGGCCCCGTTGGCAGGCGCGGGCTGGAGAAGGACAAAGCCGAGAGGCAGCGGCTGCGGCTCCGCTCGACGCGAGCTCTCTGCAAAGGTTAAGCAAACAGCAGCTCCCGCAGAATCGATGCGCAGCCGAGCCCACGGCTGTTTGCTCTGCATAATGAGGCGGAGGTGGGCGGCCGGGGGGGCGCAGAGGGGCCGCTGCCGGCGGGGGGCCCGATCGATGCTCGGGGGGCGCGGGGGACGGCGCGGGGGCACGGGGCGGTGGTGGGCGGCCACGGCCCCGCTGCTCGCTCGGGAGCTCATTAAGGGAGGATTTGGGGAAGGGAGAGGGCAGGCGGTGGCGGGGCCGCGTGGTGGGGTCGGAGCTGCTCCGTGCCTCAGTTTCCCCTCCTGTGGCAGCCGAGCGGGTTCAGGAGCTGACGAGGAGAGCTGGACGTGGTGGGGGTGCTGTGGGTGTGGGGTGGCACTGGGAGGGCACCCCGTTGCCACACGGGTGCATGGTGAGCGCCTGCATCGCCCACGCTGGGCGCCGTCACCCACGGTCACACCGCGTCCCTTGCACCAAGGGTCCATGCCAGCCCTGCTGGGAGGCAGAGGTGATTAAACGAGGCTGTTAATGAGTTTTTTCAGCCCGGTGATGCCCGTGAAGATGTGGCACAGAGCCTGGGCACTGCAGTGGAGCTCCGGGGGCATGAAACAAGGGAAACTGAGGCACGGGGCAGGGCCACGGCTGCTCAGCCAGGCGCCTGCTGGCTGGCTCTCTGGGCTGGCGGCTGGTGGCCAGGTGGCTAGCTGGCCAGTTGGATGCACGGATGGCTCTTTGGCTGGTCGCGTGCTCTGCGAGAGAGCTGCTCAGTCGGCTGTCCTGGTAGCCACACAGCCAGGGGGCTGCTTGGCTGCCTGGTCAGCAGGTCACTGGCCAGATGGCAAGTGGCTAGCTGGCTGGCCAACGAGCTGGTCAGCTGCTTGGAAGATGGCTAGGCGGGTGGCTGGCTGGCCCGACGGTGGGTTGGGTGGCTGGCTGGTTGGCTCGCTGGCCAGTGGGCTGGCTGGTTGGCTAGGTGGCCAGCTGACCAACAGGCTGGTTGGCTCGCTGGCTCATCAGTTGGCCAGCAGGCTACTTGGTTGACTTAGAGGGCTAGCTGGCTGGCTGATGGGCTAGCTGGCCAGCTGGCTTAGCCCTGGTATGGGGACATGGCAGCACGCTCAGCCCCATGCCCGGCACTGTCCCTCGTCCTGACGGGTGACCCCGTTGTGGCTGGGGGGGCGATGCGGGGGCACCACGTCCCCCTCGCAGCCCCCAGCCCGGCCTCATTGCGCTGCCTCTCGTTACGGAGGCTGCGGGCACAGCAGGGCCGCCACCCTCCCACTGCTTGGCAATTAAGGGCTGCCAACACCGACACTTAATTAGAGCCTGGTTGATTGGGACAGCCGGTGACTGATGGAAAATCACTGCTCGCCTGGCAGCAGGGGACGGGATGGGGTGGGCGGAGGGGACAGGCTCAGGGACCACGGGGACGTGTCCCCCCAGCGGGGCCGGGAAGGGCGAGGTCAGGGCTGGTTTGAGCCCAGAGTTCACTGCTCTCGGCCACCTCAGCGTTGTCCCCTGGGCACGGGGACACGGTGTCCCCGAGGTGACTCGTCATGCGGTGGCACAGGGACCGATGCCACGCAGTGACCGGTATTTGCTGGGGACCTTCCTCCCGCTGTGCCCTTGGGCAGCCAGTCACGGGGACGCTGTCCCCAGGCTGTCCCCAGGGCTGGCAGGGACGGGGACGGGGCGCAGCGCACCCCAGGGGTGTGCAGTGACACTGGTGACAGCCCGCGGGATGTGCAGGGGAGTGGCTGTGGGGGATATCCTGCGCTGTGCGGTGACACTGTGACACCCCGTGGGCCATGCAGTGACAGCAACACTGGGTGACACCCGTGGGCCATGCAGTGACAGCGACGCTGCGCGATACGCTGCGGGACGGCAGTGACGGTGACGCTGCGTGACACCCGTGGGCCATGCGGTGACATGGCGCGGGGTGACATCCCCTGCGCCCGGCACTGACGGTGACTCCGTGTGACAACCCATGGGAGCTGCAGTGACACTGTGTGGCACCCCGTGGCCACGCCGTGACAGTGACACCCTGAGCACCGTGCGGTGACAGTGACGCCGTGTGACACCCCACGGAGCAGGGAGGCGCAGTGACGCCGCGCGGTGCCTCAGGGCCGTGCGGGACCCGGCGCGTGCGGGACCGTGCAGTGACGGTGACAACGCGTGACACCGTGGGGGCCACGCAGTGACAGCGACACCACGCCATACCCCAGGGGCCGTGCAGCAACACCGTGTGACACTGGGGAACACGCAGTGACAGTGAGACTCCTGACACTGGTGCCACCAGTGCCACCATTGAGCCTCCTCCAGCTGTCCCCTGGGGGCTGCTCCCTTGGGCGTTGGGGCCAAGACCAAGCCCATGCTCAGGGACTGTCCCCACCGGGGGACACCGCCCTGTCCCCAGGGCACAGTTGAAGCCCCTCGCCCAGGCAGGGACCCCCGGTGCAGCTCCTGCTGCCCTAGGAGGGGACGCACCGGGACGGGACACACGGGGAGGGGGCGGCCCCTGCCCCCCGCCAGCCGCAGCGTAATTGATCCAGGTGCCAATTAGCAGCAGCCAAATATTTGGCTTGCGCGCCGAGCCCGCTGGGCTCCCTGCTCAAACACAGCCCGACGAGAGGAGACGGGTGGGCAGGGGCTGCTCAGACGCTGCCCGATCGATGGCGCGAGGCACGGTGAGCTGGGCCGGCCTCAGCGTGCGGGCTGGAGGACGCTGGGGACACGGCGCGGAGCCTTTGGGCCACCACCAGCCCCCGTGGCCACCTCCTGCCCACCCCATTCTGGTGGCTCCCTCCCGCCCGCAGCACCCCGGGGTGACCCACGGGTGACGGGAGCCCGCGTGGAGCCAGGTCCCCGGGGTGACCCCCCAGCATGACGGGCACACGGGGCTCGGGCCGTGTCCCCGGGCTGGGTGCGCGCTGCCCTTCAGGCCCCCTCCAGGGCCATCGATTGAGCTGTCGATGTCACGGAGCAGCACTGGCAGCCCGCAGAGCGGGGCCATCCGTCACCAGCACCGGCTGCGGGCCGAGCCACGCGGCCACCGCCGAGCGCAGGGGGACAATTGTCCCCAAAAGGGACAGGGATGTGGACATGGGTGTCCTCATGGCTTGTCCCCTGGGCGGGGTGGCTGCAGGAAGGGACGCAGGACCTTGGGGAGGACAGGTCTGTCCTGGGGCACCCACAGGGGGAGCAGCAGCTGGGTGCCCACCGGGCTCGGTGCCCCCCCAGGGGTCCCAAACGCCCTCTCCACGCACCAAGAGGGGGCACGAGGTCCGACCCCGCAGCACCGTGGCCGCCCCCGGCCCCTTCCCACCAGCCCGCGCCAGGGGAGCGCTGCGCCTCGCAGTCCCCCTGAAAATCCCCCCTCCCTCGGCCCTGCTAAACTCATTAGCGGCTGGGAAACGTCAGCAGGGCAGGAATGAAGCGCCAAATGTGATTACTGTGCTGGTCTCGCTCCCCCCGGCCTCATCGCAGCCCCATTTATCGCGGAGGCAGCGAGCCGGGAGGGAGGAGCGCAATCAGTGCTTATCTCTGGCTTAGACCGTCCTGCTCCAGCCCTGATTTATGACTTGCTGGGAGGGACTCCCAGCCCCGACGTTCCCACTGCAATTAAAGGCACATTAAAAAGGAGGCGAGGGGCTGGGTGAGGAGCGTGGCATGTCGGAGGGTTATTGCTTGTCACCAGCTCCTCCCAGCGCTGCCCGAAGAGCCTGAGTGCCCCGGCTGGGTGCCCCAGCTTGGGGACACTCTCCCACAGCCGTAGGTGCCAGGGCTGTGGCTCGGGGACCAGCAGAGCCCCACAAAGAAGCCAGGCCCCCGGGCACCCCACTGGGCTTGAGGGGGGCGAGGTGTTGGGGTGGGGACAGGGGAACAGGGGCGCACACGGGCTGGGCAGGGCTGGGACAAGCTGGGAAAGGTGCCCGTGCCCGAGGCTGGTGCTGGGGACAGGGTGCACGGTGCCTTGCTGCTCTGCAGCCCTGAGCTGATCGGTGGATCAGAGCCCAGGCACCCTGCAGGGTTTTGGGGCGAGCCCAAAGACCACCGCACATAAGAAAGAGCCTCGAGTGCCCAGAACTTCAGCACCCACCTCTCCCCAAAACACCCAGACGTGCTGGTGGCAGCAGGACGCGGCTTCCCCGGGGGCAAAGCACTGAGCTCAGCCTCAGCAAAACACCCCGAGCCCCTGAGCCAACACCGAGCCACGGCCCGGAGCCCAGAGCTGAGCCCAGAGCCAAGCCCAGAGCTCAGACCTGGGGCCGAGCCCTGAGCCTGGCGAGGAAGCTGACGCTGCGGCTGCTGCCCATGGAGCTCCCTGGGACCAGGGCCGGGCTCGGCACCACGAAAGCACGAGTGCACTCATAAGCTTTGCTCACACGCGGTGAACTTTACAGAGCGCAGCCGTGCCCCGGCAAAGGAACAACCTGGGAGCTGGCCAGGAAAAGAGCAGCGCTCGCAGCCCGGAGATTTCAGAGCCACGGGGAGCCGGCTGCTGTTCGGTGCTTTATTAAAACAAACGCCAGGAACCAGCACCCGCTCTGCCCAGACTCGTGCTCTCCCCTTCCCCCAGGGAGCTGCTGAAGGCGAACTCCAACAGCAGCAATCGCGTTTCCCGAGGCAGGTCCCAGACCCCTGCAGGGTAGGTCCCAGACCCCAGACCCTCAGCATCCCCCCCTTTGGCAGGGGTGACCCACCAGGAATGGCCACAGGATTATTGATGCTGCAGAAATACAGGGCAGGAGGCACCACGAGCAGCCAGCTGAGCACCTATCCCGTGTGTAGGAACACATTTAACACAAAATAAGGGGAAATCCCACACCTGAATTCCGGTTAGCTGGGGCTGTGCACTAGGAGGGGACCAACCTGGGGACACCCGGTAGCAGCCCCGGGACCTGAGAGCCCCCACGGCTGCCCCAGGAGACACCGAAGTGCCTGAATTCACCGCATAAGTCCCAGCACTCAGGTCTACAAGGGGGAAAACAAGAGCCTCATCCCCTCCAGGGGCAGCCACCCCACCCCACAGACAGCGGGTGGGCAACTACCTGAGCAGGAACTTAAAGAAAGGAGATGGGAGACGGTGCTGGAAGAAAACTCGTATTCACCTTGGGAAGGCTGCAAGGAGACGCCTCACCCCCTGTCTGCATTCAGCTGGCAAAGCTCATTAAAACAGGTGGCCTTTCGCTGCCCTTTTCAAACCTGGAAATCCAGGCCCTTCAAAGACACACACAAAAAAAAGCCCCTAAAAAAGGTGATTTAAGAGATGAAGTGCTGGAGGAGGAGGTACAGCAGCCCTCCTAGCCCAGCCACGGCCGCCCCCAGCGCCAGCCGTGCCCAGAGGAAGTCCAGGGAATCCTCCAGCCGGGCGTGCAGCCTCAGGACCTGCCGGCGCGTGCTCTCGCGGTCCCCGGAGTTGTCGATGATGTGGCTCGCCAGCTTGCGCTTCTCGTCCAGCGGCAGCTGGGAGGCGATGCGTGCTTCGGCCTCGGCCTGGCACAGCCCGTTCCTCTTCATCAGCCGCGACAGCTGGGTCTGCGGGTCGCTGTCAGGGTGGGAAGGCAGCGCTGAGACACGGGCACGGGAGGGAAAAGGGGTCTGCGGCCAACCCCATGCGCTGACGGGGTTTGTCTGACTTGGGCACGAGGGAAAATGGCCAGGACAGGGGGGAGAGATGTGCCAGAATGCAGCAACTGCCACCCTGCTGCCCAGGTGGACCCGGCTGCATGGTTTTGGCACTCCCCTGGCCCACAAGAGCAGGGTGGTGCCCAAAAGCCTGCCCAGAACAGCAGGGCACAGCTTGTGCGAGGCCCAGGGACAGCAACTGCCATTACGTTGGTGCCAGGTTTTAGAAAAACCTCATTAGGAAGACTGTGGCACTCCTCCTCTAGGATGAAGGAAGGTGCTGCTCCTTGTGAGCATCCCCAGAGCAGAGCCGTGTCGCACGGCTTCACGCCAAGGCAGCGGCCAAATCCTCCCCGGAGGGCAGGGGAGGGATGGCACAGCCGCCCCCAGCCCCCGAGAGACGTGGCAGCGCCCTGGGCCTCTCGTGGCTCGCGTGGCACTTACCAGTAAACCAAGACCGTGTGTTTCATAAACTTCGTCAGCCTGTTGGTCTCAAAGAGCAGGGGGATGTCGAGGATCACGTAGCGGTAGCCTGCAGAAACGACAGCCCCCGCCAAAAGGAGCAGTCTCGCTCGCATTCCCCAAGCCCTCGCTCCGCACGTGCGGCGCAGCCACAGCTGCTCGAGCTTTACAGCTGCTCCGGAGGGAAGAGCAGAGCGCGCCTGCCCTCCTCCCTCCTCCCTCTTGGAGGGAGGAAACGGTTCAATTCCAAGCTTCCACAGGAAAAAAAAAAAAAAGACAAAAAAAAACAAAAACAAAAAACAACAACCCTAACCTGGATGATCTCAGACCAAAGGTGAAGCTGCAGAAATATAATGAGGAGCTGAAACAAGAAGCTCAAATGAAAGCGCCTGTGCATTGCTGGCAAGAGCGGCAGCCTCAGCGCCTTCGCCGGCCTCTCGCGGGGAGCAGTGCCCACAGCACAATTTGCTCCTCTCTCTTTTGGCTGTCCAAGTCTCTGCCAGGCTGCAGTCATTTAAGCCGAGGCTTCCCAGTTCATTTCTCAACTTAGTTTTCTTCCCTTTTGGAAAGCTTTAGCGAAGCAGTCCCACTGTTCCCTAGGGGAGCGAGGAAATCCTTGCAAACCTCTCGCACCTCAAACACGTGCGTGCCTCTGGGTACAGCTCCAGGGCCAAAGAACTCACCAGGATCCCTCAAGGTTCTTTAAAACACCCCCAAAACATGCACACAGCCCCAAGACCCCTCCTGGCTGCACCCCGGGACAGGGCTGGGCATGAAAAGTGTCGGAGGCACCAAGCACTGAGCCACGGGGACGGCTGGGGACAGCGCGGGCAGAGGAGAGCTGAGCCTGCCTCGAGGCTGGATGGAGCGGGCAAACTTTAAATCCCCTCCTCTCCACCTGTGGTGCTGTGACCGCGAGGGGCAGCTGGTGGAGGAGTCCGTCACTGTGAGCCTCCATCCTCTGGGGCCCTGCAGCTGATCCCAACCTCTCCACGTGCCTCTGCTCCTCTGCCTGCAGGAACACAAGCTCCTACAGCAGCTTTTGGGGCAGTGCTGCACAGCCTGGGTGAGATGGTGAGGGCAGGGAGAATGCCGTGTGCTGGGGCCCTCGCTTCCCTGGGTCGTTTGCTCGGACACAGCCGGCCACAGGGACATCTCCAGCTTCACTGGGGTCTCGGCTTCACAAACCAAGGCAGCGCTCCCAAACCGACCTGCCCACAGCAACGAAAGCCTTGACGAAGGTGTAATCATCCAGCAAACCACCATTTTACCAGCATCTCTAGATAGAGAGACTTCTTGCTGCCCTATGGCTTGATCAATAGCGCTTTCCTTACCAAGCAATCCTTAGAGACAGCATCCAGCTATCCCAAATCATTAAAGCCTGACTAATGAGGACAAAGCAGCCTGCTGAACACACACAGCGCTCTCGCCAAGGGGCAGGACAGCATCTTCCTTCTGCGTCCGCGGCCTGGGTTCGAACCTCCAGCACGGTTTAGCTCCCAGCTTCCCGGCCCGGGGCTCCTCTCCCTTCCTCCTCCTCCTCCTCAGCCCAGGGGAGCGGGGCCCATTCAGCTGTCACACGGCTCAGCTTTGATAAGCTGCGCAGAACCAGTCTGACTCTATTAAGACATCCTTCTGTCTACGCGGAGACCTCCAAAACAGCTGGTGATCTTATCTGGCATTTGATTAGACCAAGTTTGACAGCTGTATTTGTTATATTTATCAGGGGAAAAAGCGGGACTTTGGAAACCACAGCTGCCAGCCCATTCCTCACCTTATCGGGGCTAAAAGCGCTTTGCAGCTTTCATCGAAGCCCAGCGAGGCCGGGAGCGGGGGATAATACTTGGCCATTTCGGAAGGTATGACATTATCCAGCACGTAATCTCAGAAGAGGCCTCACAATGCTTTTCTCAGGCCCTCCAGATGTACTTTACACCACAGAAGAAGAACGTGAAGGGCAGCAATGAAAGGCAGGGAGGGCAGGAACGAATCCTCCGAGCGCCGGCGCTAAAGGCCAGGGCTGGCAGGCACAAAGGCCGTCACTCAGCGCCGGCTCCCTTCTCCTTCCCCATCCCTCTCCCCACTTGAACGCCGAAGCCAGCGCGAGCGGGGCCGGCCCGCATCGCTTACCTAGCACAAAGTACTTCAAGACCTGCTTCAGCATCTCCTTCTGGATCTCGGGGTGGGTGATGGCGTTCAGCAGCTGCCGTTTCTCCGGCTGGGAGAAGATGATGCTTCCCAGAGCCTCGCGATTTATCTCGCCGCTCTCCAGGAGGATGTCGGTGCCGAAGTGGCGCACTATCTGCTGATAGGCCTTCAAGTGGGGCTGCACCACTGATAAAACGAAACAGCCGGAGGTTAGAGACAATTCTACGGCACCGCCGGCGCTTGCATCAGCGAGCGGCCTCAAATGGGTTTTGTTCATTAAATAACCGCGCTCGTTCTCCTCGGCAGAGCGCATCTGGCTGCCAGCACACGCTGAGCCCGGCGCCGCAGCCTCGCAGCCACCTGGCAGCGGTGCTGCACGAGCCCCGTCTGCAAAGCTCCCAGCCCAAGGTGCCTTCGAGGTCTGACGCCCGAGAGATCGAAGCGCCCCGAGGCATTAATTCAGCGCCACGACCCGGCTCGTACGTGCGGGTGAGGAGTCAGCAGGCCGGGCGAGGGAGTTGCTGTCACAGCAGGGACAGACCGAGCCTGTTCCCACCGCAGGCAGGGCAAGGATTTGAGCAGGGGGGATCTTAAAGAGATTGGTTTCCTTCAGCTGAAACTTCACACGAGGGGAACGCAGCCTGGCTGCACGCTGGTGGTTGGCTCTGGCTGTTACTAAGGGGTTTTTTTTTTCCCACTGTCGTTAGCCTCAGTCACCAAATTCTTTGTGAGCACAAACAGAAACCTTCTACAGATCCGCTCCCAGCAGGTATTTGCAGGGACTCTGACATCACACAAACACGGGATTTTAGAGCCATCAAAATCACCAACGAACAGGATGAAATAATAAAAAAACAGAATTAAGATCAAGCTGGGGCTAACCACGGAGAACGACAGCCTGTATATAATTTTCTCTCAGAAATCCAGGAACGTTGCCACAGGTTGTAACCTCAGGGCAACCTAATAAAAGTCTTTAGGGCCGATTTCTTTCTCTATTTGAATTTCACATTGAGGCAGTTTCAGTATGGGTGAAATCCGCATAGTAAACAGACATCTAAAAAGGGAATTGGAGGAAAAGGAAGTGATTGGCAGAAAACAGACACCGAGTATCTGCGGTGTTTTCCTATGGTCTCCGAGGGCTTTTAGCACCTCTAGCAAATCTTCCACACCTCGAGGGGAATCACGGTGCAGCAAGATGTAGGAGCATCACAGCTGCGGGTGGCTACAAGGTGAGCTCCTCGACAAGCAGCACGGCGCAGGCGTGGCCGTGACACAACCGGCACCGCTCCTCCGCTGCAGCCCCGAGGCCCCGCGCATACAGAACGAGGGGGCCTCGTGGAAGCGAGCGCTGCTCTCCCCGGGGGCACTGACATCTCGCCCCACGTCACACCTGGGGAGAGCAGGCTCTGCTCCAGGCCCGCTGCTGCAGATTTGGATTTCTGGGTCTTTGCTGTAGCCAGGCAAACAGAGCAGCAAGATGCAGATGTGCCAGGCGGAAGCACAGACCCAATTCCCTCTGATCTGAGAGATTCGCAGCTGCTTTTTCTGAGCACGCTAAGGCACAAGTAATTCTGTGATTAATCTTTGTGTGAAGAAAGCAACGCCCAGCACAGAGGGAAATTCTCCTCCAGCACCAGCGATCCCACCTGCCATAAGCGAGGCCTGGGACGGGTGTCCTGGGGCTGAGGGAGGAAATTGGCTCAGCCGAGGGGACTCGCGGTAAGGAGGAGCGCGTTCCTTTCGCCAGGAGTTGGTTTCAAAGCCAGGAAGCGCTGACTGCACTGCACTCCAGGAGAGGGAAACTCAGGGCAAGATGTCCCCAGGGCATTTGTTATTAGGACACGATCTGTTTTTTGGTTTTGATTAGAAATATATCCCAGTTCCAATCCCCTGAGACAGCTGCTCCGCACATCCTCATCGACCAGGGAATGGGAGGGAAACGGGCATCCGATGTACCCAGAGCACCCTCTGCTGCCTGCGCTTCACCGCACATCAATCCCAGTCAGGGGAACCTCGGGGAGAAAGATGAGCCATGCACAACTCACCCTCTCTGGCAATAACATCGGCATCGATCACGGCACAGCCCAGCTCCCGGAGTACGGCCACCACCGTGCTCTTCCCCGACGCGATTCCACCCGAGAGTCCGACCAGGAACATCGTGCTCTGAAACAGAAAGAGAGCTGAGAACACGCCAGGCCACGGCTGCTTTGTTCACGCTGTGCGCATCAAACATTTACAGCAAACAGGCGACTTCATTGAGCTCAGTCACACGCTTCCAGGGAGGCACCGAGACCCTATTACACATCTGGCACCCCCTGTGTCGGGTGCCCCAGCTCCACAGGCTGAAAAACAGCCGGGTTAAACGAGGCTTCCCCAGGCCCTGCAAATTCTGGCTGCGTGGTTTGAGCCAGCTCTGAGCTCCTGCACCTCCCTGAGACTCGCTGGGATTGCTCTCATTTAGCACCCGTGCATCAAGCCACAGCCTCGCCTCCAGCACCCCGAATTCCAGGACATTGAAATCTCCGAGGGTAACCCAGAATCAGAGACAAATGGGAAGAACTTCCCCAACATCTCAGCCCACGAACACGAGGGCTGATAGCGAGAGCGCTGCTTGATCTCAGCAGATGGGGTGTAAGAGATGAGCTACCTCTGACATAATCGGGCCGCAAAGCGCGGCAGCCAGCGAGTAAATCCCATCCCCACGTTACCTGGAAGCCAGAACCGTCTGTGGCAGTACGCACTGCATGGACAGCACGATGGATGCAAGGCGGCACGGCTCCGTGCATCGGGCTCGTGTCTGTCAGCTCCCAACGGCAGCGCTGCGCGCACAGCCTGGGCTTGCCGACAGCCTCGAGGCTGGGGGGGGCCCTGCGACCACCCCACTGACCCACGGCAGCTCTCGCTGCTCCTGCGCTGAGGTCCCAGCTCGCTGGGAGATCTCTCCCTGCTCAATCCATACCCTGAGACCCCCTAAATCTGGTTTTCACCTTCTCACCAAAAGGCTGAGCAGCACAGGCACGGCTCTAGGCAGAAGTAGGGATGCCTGTGAGCGAGGTGGTGTCTGAACCGCAGGAATCCTGCAGCACCCAGGGCACCCACAGCAGAGCAGGGAACGGCCTTGGTGCAGCTGAGTCCTGCAAACCCCCATGGGCAGAGCCCCCAGCCCCACAGCACCTTGTCCAGGGCCATGACGCCCTCAGGGGCCAGGAGCTCTCGTGCCCAGCCGGAGCCTCCCAAGCCCCAGCGGTGGCTGCTGCTGAGCAGGAATTGGCTCCACGCCTTTGGCAGTGCCCTTCTTGGAGTCACCGGCTGCTTTTGGACACTCCTCAGCCTCCTTTTGGCCAGACAAAGGAAACCCAGCTCCCACCACCTCTCCAGGACAGCCACCTGCCCCAATCCTGATGGCAGCCCCTGCTCTGCCTGACCTGGCTCCTGTGTCACACCTCAGCACCCAGCTACCAGGTACCCACTGCCCAGGTGGGCCCTCACAAAAGGCTGTTGGGACCACGCTAAGGGCAGGACCGTGGCTGTGCAGGACTGCTGGGGACGGGTGCAGCATCCCAGACACGCAGCACCGCGTCCTTGCTGCTAGGAAAACGCCACCTGCGTCGTGACTCGGCCCTACAAAGAGCACCCAGGCCCACCACAGGCGCTGGATGTGTCCTGCAGGGCCCCCAGCAGCGCCAGGAGCAGTTTTTGCCCCAAAATCACCGATTTTGGGGTGTTTGGGGCCTGCGCCGAGCGGCTCGAGCAGGGGGCAGGCACAAGGGGCAGCCCCCGGGGCCGGGTCCTCGCCAGGGCCCTGCCGGGAGGGGCCGGGACCCCCCCCCCCGGTCCCTCTGGAGCCCCCCCGGTCCCTCCCGGAGGCCCCGCCCGCAGCCCCCCGTTCCCTCACCCGCTGCCCCCCTGCCCGGCTTCACTCGCTGCGCAGTGTCCCGCCCGCCCATTGGCTGCCCCCAAGCGCCGTCCTTCTCCCAGCCAATCGGCGCCGCGCTTATTGGTCTCGGCCCGCCCCGCCATGCAGGAAGCGGGTGGGCAGCCCCTCCCGAGGAGCGGGCGGCTGAGGGGCCGGAGGAGGAGGCTCCCCGCCACCGCGGGAACCAAACGGGCAGCGGGGGGCCTCCGCCGCCGCTGTGTCTTCCCGGCCCCGCAGCCCCGCCCCGGAGCCGCGCGGAGGCTGATGGGAGTTGTAGTTCCAACCTCCGCCCGGCCCCGTCCCCGCCTGCCCGCGCGGACTACAGCTCCCGGCACCCCCCGCGGCCCGCCGCCCAATCGCGGCGCGCGTTGTTGCGGGGGCGCGGCAGCCGCCGAGGCCCCGTCTCAAGATGGCGGACGACAGTGAGACAGCAGCGAGGCGGCCGCCGGCGAGGCCTCAGCGGCCACCGGCGGAGGAAAACGACCGCGAGCACTGCAGCGACTGCGAGAACGAGGCGGAGCGCGGCTCGAACCGGGGGTGAGCGGCGGCCGGGCCGCGCTCCGCGGCGCCCGCCGGGCCCATTGAGGCGGGCAGCGGCCGGGAAGTGAACGGTGCCCCGCCCCTCGCGCGCGCTGATTGGTCGGCGGATGGCACCGCGCGCTGCGATTGGCCGAGCCGCCTGTCGATCGCGCGGGGGGGGGGCGGGTCGTCTGGCTCCCATTCACTCCCGTTGCGGGAGCGTGTCCCGAAGCTAAGCAGGGCCGGCCGCGGCCGGGGCCTGGATGGGAGACGGGACCGGGCTGCGCGGCCTCGGGGCCGCCCTCAGCCGGGTGCCGGTCCCGGGGCGATGCCACCCCACGTCCCCTGCCCCCACCACAGCCCCCTCGGCCCCCCGCGGTGTCACCCAGCGCCACACCGGGGCCTGCAGCTTGGCACCCTGCGATGGTGCCACCGCCACCCCATGGCCGTCCCTGGGGCTCCCTGTGCCCTTCGTCACCCTCTTGTCCCCCGCGTCCCCGGGGCAGTGCCCGGGACACAGCCCAGGGCATGGGGGCAGCCGCAGGCAGCTGGCCAGGGGCTGAACCAAGCGGTGAGGGGCTCACAGAGCCCGGAGGAGGGGAGCGGTGAGACCCCAACCCCGTGCCCGTGGCACTCCGCGAGGCTCCGAGCTGCCCCGAGGCGTGCAGGAGGCGGTGACCCCGTCCCTGCCCCATAGCAGCGGGCACAGGAGCGCCCCGAAGCTTCGCCCCCCGCCTTCTGAGGGGTTTTGTGCCTCTGCCCTGCTCCTGCCGCTCGCCCGGCCCCGCTGCCCAAGGAGCTTTTCTCTCCCCGTCAGCAGCTGACGTCGGCTGTCCGGTAACCCAAGTTAATAAAAGGTCACCCAAGAAATATGACAGGGGCCTTCTTTGTGACAGCACAGATGTGCATTTGTATTTTATTTGCCTCCCGGGTGTGGCACGGTGTCTCGCTTTAATAGGTTTAGCCATGCTTGGGGAGATTTTTCTTTTCTTTCCCCCTGACATGATTAGGTTTACGGAAACCAGATCCAAGCGGCGAGGAGACACGGCACTTAATCACTGTTACTGGATGAGCTTTCTCGCCGTTATTTCCCAGTGCAGCTGTTTGGGCTGCTCTGTGCCAGGAAGAGGTGTGTTGGAGCGCTTGGAGTGCCCCGCTGCGGGCATCGCGCCCCCTGCGACCCCGGGGAGCTGAGGGGAGCTGCCTGCCCCTGCTAGGGCTGGGCTGGAGCACCACAAGCTGACAGCCCTGTAACAAGCACACTTGTGGAGTTCCCAGCTCAGATAACTTGGGAAATAACCTTAAAATGGCAGGGCTAGTGATGGCCAGGAAGATTTTGGCGCTCGCAGGCGCGTCCCCCACCAAGGCTTCTGGCTGCGGGGCTGCGCAGGGGAGAAAAGGCCAAGCAGGAGAGGCTGTGGTTTGCTTTCTTGACGCGTATCAGTCCTGTGGATTTCCTATCGCCCCGCTGTGCTGAGGTGTAGACGTGTTTCTGGTACAGGCCGAGCGCTGTCCCAGCCCACGGGGACAGCAGGGGACGGGGAGCTCTGATTTCAGCTGGAATTTCCCAGCCGGGTGTGCAGAGCGCTGCCTGGAGTCCTGCCCCTGCCAGTGCCCAGTTGGTGCTGAGAGTCACCAGACCTTGGCTCTGGGATTTAAAAACACAAAAATCTTGCAGAGCAGTAGCAATACTTCCTTTCCTTTTAAGGACAGGAAAGAGGAATTGAGTTTCCTCCGCCCTGGGCCCGTGTCAGCGCTGGGAAGTGGCTGCCCAGCCCTGGCGAAGCCGACTGGGTTTATTTTCCAGCACAGGCTCAAGCTTTTGTATTCATCCTCATTTCCTGCGTGCGAGAGGGGCGTTGCGCTGGCGGGCGCTCCAGATCTGAAGCCTCAGCTTCGTTTCTGGCTTCCCCGTCGCACGGAGGCAGCGTGCGGGTTGCTTTTTGGCATGACCCATCCCACTGACCGCTCTGTGCCGCGGACGTCTCAGCGGCCCCAGCTGGCTCATGTCCGCGGGGCCGTCGCTCTGCTGGTGGAGATCCCGTGGGCAGTTCCCTGGTTTCGCACCCGCTGCCTCCTCTTTCCCCCCGGGGCTGACAGGCAGAAGCGAGCTCAGTGCATGGCGTTGTGCTCTGTGTGTCCGCACCGTGCCCCGCTGCCCTCACACCCAGCTTGGTGACGTCCCCACTGTCTGGGGGCCTCCCTCTGCTCCAGCCTCGCCTCCGCCCCGCAGCCTAACGAGATTACCTGCCTCCGCCTGCGCCCGATTAGCCGCAGGTTTGCCAGGAGGATTTGCCAGCATCTAAATGCGGGACAGACACCGCTCCTCACCCAGCGCCTTTCTGGCTGTGAGGATGAGCCCAGGAGGAGGTGCAGGCGTACGTCGAGCAAAGCTGTCGTCTCCAGCTTGGTTCCTGAGGAGCAACCAGCAGAGTTGGGACCTCTTGGCTCTCTTAGGCGAGGTGTGAAGCAGGCTGAGAGCACGAGCACGACGTCTTGCTCTGTGTGCTGGCAGAAGCGCTCTGATGGCAGCAGAACTTACACAGCCCCCCTCGTGACAGGGCTGTGACCTCCTGCTTCTGCTGGGTTTGGGGAGCCGAGGGGGCTGCGGGCAGCCAGCAGCAGCCCGGGCACAGTCAGAAGGCCTGGCTGAGCGTTGAGCTCTTCCCCCTTGGGCTTGCCTCCTGCTGCATGACAAAATAAAGCTTTCAGATGCAGAAACGCAGCGGGAACACCTTCCTGCTGCACCCGATGTCAGCTGGCTTCCAGCGGGGCTGCGCAGACAGCGGCCCCGAGCCAGGTGAAGGTTGGTGAGGGGCTTCCAAGGGCCGGCCCTGGAGATAGCTCGGGCTGTGAGCCTCAGCTACTGTGCAGAAAATCAGGTGGGCTCCTTTTCCTCTGGCTGGAGGAGCTGTTCCCGGGGGAAGGTGCAGGAAAAGGCGATGGAAGTGACACTGGGGGCGCTTTGCCAGAGCACTGAATGAGTGGGTTCTGTGCTTGGGGGGGTGAAGCCCCCCAGAAGAGATACTGCAGGTGCTTGGCAAGTCGGGGCGAGACAGATAGCCCCTAACACAGCCAGCCTGCCCTCCTCCACCCGCTGTATCTGCCACTGCAGCGCGGGTCAAAAAGGAGATAGGAGAGGAGGGAGGCTGGGAGCACAGCTGGGAGCGCCGCGGGCTCTGTGCGGGGCTGCCAGTTATCGGCTCCTCGGCAGATGGGAGGGGAGGGCGCATGGCAGGGCATGGCACTGCGTCTGGGGAGCACCAGCAGGGACTGGGCACCCCGGCAGGTAAAGAGGAGGGCATTGGGTGCGCTACGTGGACGTGAAAATAGAAAACACCTCTGAGCATTGCTGGGGGTAAGCTGGCAGGGCTTCAGCCCACCCCAATTTCTCCCTGGTCATGACAGCTTTGCTCATAAATCAGGGAGGATTTTCTCCCCGCTTTTACCTGAAAGCCCAACGTGTCGGTAAAGTGAAATCGCTTGGGCTCGACTCATTAGCAGGAAGTTTGGGCTTGGCAGCTCTGATTTATGAAGCGAGGCGACGCCGGCTGCATGCACAGGGACAGGAGGGGTTTGGCTGTCACCTCCCACACTCGCAGCATCCCGAGGTGAGGGCAGCACCGCTCACCTGGGAGAACCCATCCACCTCCCTGCTCACTGGGACGCGCTCACACCCCCCCCTTTTGCTGCTTGGGGTATCAAAATGGGTAAGAAATCCCTGAAAGTATCTATTGCAGCCCTGGTGTCCGCACGGTGCTCGGTTTCACCCCTCCCTCTAGCTCAGGACCCGGCTGCTGCCGCCCCAGGGGACGCTGCGCAGGGACGGCGCCTTCCTGCCCCTCCGCCAGCACCTCCCCGCTCTGCCGGGATCTCTGTGGAGAGTTAAAAAACCCATCACGTGTCTGCCACCAAAATCAATAGCCGTGTCAGGGCCGCTTTGCTGTAATTACTCGTGCTGTCATGTCAGACTGCGTTCCTCTGCGTCCCGGGGTGAAGTCGGAGCCCTTCCCCTCGCCGGGAGCAGAGCTGAGACGTCCCCTGCGGGCACCACTGCGCACAGCCCCCGGCCGCCCGTTCCTGCAGAGAGAAGAGACGATTTTTCCTCATCAGCTGCCAGAGCAAGTGTTTGAAACAGTCCAGCAGGGATCGGGGGCGCTGAGCGAGCTGAGCTGCCTTTGCTGAAGAGCTCCCTGAGCGGGGCAGCGAGCGGCCGGGTGCGACCCAGTGCTCCGTGTGCTCACGAGCCGACGCTGCCCATCTCCACGCAGGTAGCACCGCCAGCCTCTCGCTCTCCACGCCGGGACTTGCCCTGCACACAGAGGAGCTGCCAGAGCGGTCTGAGAGGTGCTGAGCTCTGGGAGCGCTTCGCGGTGCCGTTAGGTTTGGTGTTTCACAGGGGCCTTGGCAGCAGCCGCCGGTACCGGCGCGGCGGCTCCAAAGCACCCGGCTCCCCTCAGCCTCGGGCTCGGTCGCGGTGCCGCAGGAGCAGCACGAGCAGGACACGAGGAGGACGGGCAGCAGGCCCGCGGGGCGGTGCAGCGTCAGGGAAACGTGGAAAAGCCCAGACGTGGAGGATCCCAGTGGGCAGGAATCGTCTCCCAGGGCAATGCCTCCTGCAGGCGTGTGAAGGAAGCCCGGCCCTGGTCACTGCTCGGTGGCGCAGAGACGTCCTCGAGCCACAGGTCACTGCCTCGCCGGGGCCATGGCTCCACAGCACATCGGGTGCTGCAGCACCCAACAGGAGCAGCTTCGCTGTCAGCAGTCAGCCCTGCGCCTGGCCCTGGCTGTTTCATCCCCAAACCCCAGCTCTCGCTCCCCTTTCCCCTGGTTTCAAAACTCCCCTGCTGCTCCGTCCAGGTTTTGTTTTTTTTTTTAAGCCTTATTCCCCCTCCTGGCTCTCTCCTTTTCCTGGCCTTTCTGAAAGAAGTAGTTGGATGGTGCCGCAGCATACTTTCCAGCGTGTTTCTTCTTTCCTTTCTCTGCTCCACCCTGGTCACCGCTATCTGCTGCTTGGTGAAGTCGTTAAGGCGCCCCGGGAGCAGCCACACCGAGGGGTTTCCACGTGTCCGGGGGTTCTCCATCCACCGCCCGGCCGGGTCAGCGCTGTGGTCGCGCTGGGGCTGCAAGGAAGAGGCAGCCTCTGATTTATAGGGTGAAAAATGTGCCGGGCTGGGTCCCTGGAGACCTGCACAAAGAGCTGGGGAGAGAAGAGGAAGGAGGAGCGGGTCTGAGGTGTGCTTCGAGGGACACCGAGGCTCCCCGAGGGCAGGACAGCGTGCTGAAGGCCACCACACGTCCCTTGTGGTGATCTGTGCCACGGGACGGGGCTTTGTGCCTGGGGGAGATCCTAACGGACAGGGGAGCAGGCAGATGATCTCCCAGGGAGGACGTGGCCACGTATGGAGAGACCTCGGCAGCAGCTGTGGGGTGGCCCCGAGACCTCCTGCAGGACAGAGGGGAGGCAGGAGCCCCAGCGCACGTGAGCAGGCTGAGGTTCTCCAGGAAGCCTCCGCGCTCCTCAGCGAGGATTTTCCGTGTGGGTTGGGTTTTCCAGCTCCGCTCGAGGGGTTTGATGTCCTTTGTGAAAAGGGAACAGCCAAGGGGCAGGCGTTTTTTAGCCAGATAATCTCAGTAAGGCCGTGGGGATGGGGCAGAGCTGGGGCACGTGGATCAGCAGAGCCCGCTGGGTGTGGGTGGCCCCGGTCTGTGCCACCCTGCCCACCAGGCGGTGTGGCTTCAGCTCGCTCCCTCTGCAGCCATTTCAACTGGAGAATTCCCACCTGGGCCCTGCCCAAGGCCGCAGCCTGGCTTTGGGGACCGCTGGGAGGGGGACACCGGCACTGCCCGTCCGTCCCGCTGCCGTCGGGCAGGAGCCGCCTGCAGCCAACCCCTGCAGCTCGTCCGTGCAGCCGAGGACACGAAAGCTTCGGGGGAATCCGCTGCCTGCCCTCTCACCCACCTCCCCCTCACCTCCCCTTGCTGCAACTCGCTTGCTCAACCCCGCAGTTTCTTAAGAGGGTGACGGGAGATTGGTGGAGGAGCCGCCGCTGGCTCTGCGGGGACGAGCTGACGGGCGTGTTCCCAAGCTGGATCCTTGCTCACGGAGCCGTGCTGGGGACGGGCGCTTCCCCCGAGCTTTGTCCCGACACAATGTTGGGTTGCTGCTGGCACAGGGCAGGGGCTCACACCTGGGGCTTTGGGGTGGTTGCTGGCTGCACGGCCGGGGACTGCCCTAAATCCCTGGAGAGAGCCGCAATGCCCTGGCCTGAACGCTTCCCACCCTCTGCTCCCAAAGAGAAGTTGTTGCCCTGGCTCGTTTTTCCAGCCCCAGTCTAACAATAAAATAATTTCCCAATCTAAGCACCACCCATCTCTGGAGCTCATCGCCCCTGCAGGTGGGGTGAATTTTGTTGCAGCCTCCTTGGCCACGGTCCCTCCGTGGGGCTCAGCCAGGACCTGCTGCAGTGCCTGCTCCTGGGGCTGGACCCGCACAGAGCCGGGCAGCCGAGCAAAGCCCCGGGGCAGGAGATGTTCCTGCTCATCCCATTTTGGGAGCTCGTCGAGCAAGAGCTGGGCTCGAGGGATCCTGGGCACAGTGCGTGTGGCTGCACCCCTCGTGCACGGGGTGCTCCTGTCCTGGCGGCTTGCTTGGATTCAGAACAGGGAGCTTTTGTTTTCTTTGTAGAGCTTCAGAGACCGTGTAAGTGTCCTTTAAAATTAAACGTAAAAGGCTGCAATGATGTTTCTTTTGTTCCCCAGTGGCTTGAGTCCAGCAAATGACAGCGGAGCCAAAAAGAAGAAAAAGAAACCAAAACGGAAGAAAGAGAAAGGAGGAGACCAACCTGAGCAGGCTCAGGACCAGCCAGTGAAGGTGACCGACCCCTTCCCGGTGGCCGAGAGCGTCCCAAACCTCTCCCACGTGGCTCAGGGCGAGGAAGGAGCCTCCCGGGGCTGACACTGCCCGATGTGTTCAGCCACTTGGCTCTTCAAAAGACCCAAGATTCAATTCCCCGGCCTGGCTTGGCGCATGGGAATTCCCAGCGCCACGGGAGGTGCCAGGGAAGGGCTGTGGGGTGAATGCTGCCCTTCAGTGGCTGTCACAGCCGGGTGCTGTGGAGGGGTCAGAGCGGCGCCTCCGACTTGTTCCTTCCCCAGATGAGCTGGGGACGGCCGGGAGCCGCCGCTCTGTGCCACCGAGCCCGGCCGCCGCCTGCCAGCTTCCTCTGCTGCCCGTGGCCGGCACAAGGAGCGCATTTTCCTCCTCCTTGGACCACGGCCGATGTTGTTGATTTTTGCTTAATTAACATAAGAACAGCCCAACAGCTTGCTCCTCTTGGGCTAGCAGCCGGTGCTCTGGGGGGGAGCTTGGGGCACACACGGTTTGTCCCCGCTGTGGCGGCACCCCCAGAGTGGGAAGTCAGCCCCATCAGCCAAATATTTCTAACATCTTGTCTATCTGCCTGTGCAGAGGATTGAGTTGGGCTTTCTGAGGGTTTCAAACTTTCTTCCTGGGGAATCAGCGAGGAGCTGGGGTCGCGACCGCAGCACAGAGCTGCTGGAGGTCTGGGTGGGGAGGAGGAAGAGGAGCGCGTCCTTCATCCGCACTGGGCCTCGCAGCCTCGCCGTGTGTTGTCCTGGCCCACAGTGCCCAGTGACTCACCTGGAAGTTGCGGGCTGAAGCAGTGAAAGAAGAGACTGCAGAAAGCCCAAATGCCACGTGTGGGCTGGCCCAGGGGGTCTGCGTGGCTGTGAGGCAGAGAGAGGTGTTTGCTCTGTGTGCTCGCAGCACCTTCCTCAAGCACCACGCGTCTTAAGGCGGTTCATCTTCTATCCCCTTTGCCCCAGGGGCACCCAGTAGCTGGCTTTAGGTGTGTGGCAGGTGGCTTCCAAAAGGGTTTGTCCATCTGGTAGGGGGTTAGGAGAAGATGCAGGCTGGAAAGGGAGGCTCAGCTCCCCGTCCTGGCTGCGCACCAAGGCAGGGTCATCCCCAGTTTCCCCATGTGAGGAGCTGAATCACAGACCTGCTAGCTCAGCATCCTCATTTTGTCCTTTCATCTCCCTTTTCTACCCTCAGGTCAACTCTTTGCCTGCTGAGAGGATCCAGGAGATTCAAAAAGCCATTGAGCTCTTCTCTGTAGGTCAGGGCCCTGCCAAAACCATGGAGGAAGCCAGCAAGCGCAGCTACCAGTTCTGGGACACGCAGCCGGTGCCCAAGCTAGGTACGTGCAACCCCTCGCCCTGCTGTACCCCGTGGTCCTGCCTTGTGGTCCCCAGGCTGTCCAAAGAAGCCCTCGTGGGAGCGGTGAGGGTTTATGGCCAGCGAGTGAGTCCTTGGATGGCCCCTCACTGCTGTATCTGGGCTTTGGTCAGCACGGATCCCCCACCTGCAGACCCTGCACGCATGGCTGGGGGGACAGGGGAGGACAAGCAGCCACCTCAGACGTCTGCTTTGGTGCCTCCTCTATTTGGGATCCCTCAGTCTCATTCTTTAGCCTTAAAATGGACCTTCTGAGCCCATTGTGGCTGAGTTTCACGTGACGTGTTGCCGGTCTTCCTCTTACCAACTCCCAGGCTGGGAGAGGAGGGGGGCAGACACAGCCAGTACCAGCACCTCCAAGCTGTGCTGCGCATCCCAGTTTGGGGAATCCCACCTCCCGAGCCCTCCTCCCCCTGCCAGCAGCCAGACCGCACCTCCCGCCTCTAGTACTTGCTCCAGCCCTTCCTCCCATCCGCTCTTGATTCTGTCAGCGTGTGTCAGAGTGATTTCAGCGTGTGTCAGAGTGATTTGCTGTCGGTAACGAGGTGTTTCTCGGCATGGCAGGAGCGCTTAGCAGCTGAGCAGACCTGCAAGGAAGAGAGAAGCACAGAGAGGGGTGGGCTGCTGCAGAGCTGCCTTGCTGGAAAGCTCGTTCCTGAGCTAATTGGAGCAAATCTGCAGCGCTCCTGTGGTGCCTGGGATCGTTTTGTTTGCTCTCTCCCCCTGCAACTCCCAGCAAAATCCATGCAGAGCTCCAGAGAACTAGCGAACGAGCCCAAGCCCACGGTGTCCAGATTTCCCCGAAGCTTATTGTGGCTGCAATTAGCTGTACAAACTTGGCACGGTTGTGTCTGGCCCTTCTTGCTGCAAACACCACGACCCATTCCCTTTTCATGTTGTCAGCACCAGTCTGAGGCTTTGTTTGCTCTCAGAGGACCGTTTGCTGGAAGTGACACTCAGCTTTGGTCCCTCTTTGTGCTCATGCTGGGAAAACCATTGTGAGACACCCCGGGCACGGGGTTACTGAGGCAGCAAAGTCTGATCTTGTGTTTGCCCCTTTCACCAGAGGATCCTGACGTGGCAAACATCACTTCTGCCTCGGTAAACCCTGGTAGATGGAAATTTCAAAAACGTTTTGTTTCTTGAAACAGGTGGAGAGGAAGAGGCACAACACAGCCACAGTGCAGCACGCTGCTGGCCGCGCTCTGGCTGACGGTCACACTGTGTCTCTTGGCACTTGGTCAGGAGCACTTTGGCACGCAGTGCTACATGCACGAGGCTATTTAGGGTCTGGTAGCAAAAGTGCTGAAGCATTTTGGGGCCAGATTTCAGCGTCGTTCAGCACCTATTCAAAACAGAGGGCACTGCCATGGGCGAGCATTTCAGGAACCTGTCCTGTTTCGGCTGTGATGGGGGCAGTTCTTGCTCTGGGTTTTGTTTGCTTCCCCATTGCCTGGAAACCTTTTCGAATCCCTTTTTAAGGAAATTCCTAATCAGGGGGTGTGCTTCTCTTGGCAGCACTCAAGTGATGCTGCTGTTTGGAGAGCTGTGTTGACATCTCTGAAAAAGCTGGTGCTTTACCCAACACCTCTTGGCTGAATCGAGCGCTTCAGGAGTCAGTGTTTTTGAACAAAAGTTGTCCTGTTCGCGGCAGCTCTCACTTAAGCGCAGCGGGAAGGAAGCCCTGATGCTTGCCAAATGGCAGGGGCCAGAGCTGGCAGGGAGAGAGCCACCGTCCGAGGCTGCGGGGAAGGTGGAGCAGAGCATGGGAAACTGCTGGCTGCTGCTGGGGCTTGGAGAAGGGGACGGCCGTGCTCTTGTGGTTGCTTTGCCTGGCTGAAGGCTGAAGTTCTGCTCGGCTAAGGAAGGCTGGGCTGGCTCAGTCTGCGAAGAGCAAGCCTGTGGGATCCTCAGCGCGTGTGCACAGGGTGCTTACAGCTCTGCGTAGAGTTCCCCTGCTGCAGGGCGAGAAGGCAGGCGGGTAGGGGCACCGCGGCGGCGCTTGTGGGCACAGCCGATGTCGCTGTGGCCTTGAAGCTCTGATCAGTTCAGTCGCTTCCTCTCTGCTGCCTGCTTTGCTCTGCCGTTGCCCCTGAAAGAGCAGGTTTGAGTCTCTGCCCATGTTGTGTTGAACACGTGGCACGTCCCAAAACGGACGGGTGAAACAGCAGCAGCGAGGGTGAGACTGCGGAATCGAGGTGTGTTGGTCAGACGAGAGTCATGGAGACTTGACCTCAAAGAGCAGAGCACGTCCCAATGTCTCCCTGCTCTCTTGCAGGAGAAGTGGTGAACACCCACGGTCCCGTTGAACCAGACAAAGACAACATCCGTCAGGAGCCATACACCTTGCCCCAGGGCTTCACCTGGGACGCCCTGGACCTCGGGGATAGAGGCGTGGTGAGTAGAGGCAGCTCAGCACACAGAATCACAGAGCTGTAGGGGCTGGAAGGGACCTCCAGAGATCATCAAGTCCAACCCCCCTGCCAAAGCAGGTTCCCTAGAGCAGGCTGCCCAGGTAGGCGTCCAGACAGGCCTTGAATATCTCCAGAGAAGGAGACTTCACAACCTCCCTGGGCAGCCTGTCCCAGTGCTCCGTCACCCTCACCGTGAAGGAGTTCTTTCACATGTTGGTGCAGAACTTCCTGTGATCCATTTTATGGCCATTGCCCCTTGTCCTGTCCCCACAAACCACTGAAAAGAGGTTGGCCAAATCCCTCTGTCTCCCCCACTTCAGGTATTTGTGCGCATTGATAAGATCCCCGCACACGCTTGCTGGGTGGGCGTCTCTGGAGCATGGTGAGCAGTTCAGTGCTTGGAGTGCTGGGGGTGATTTTGGGGACTGGAACATACCTTTCATGGCTCCATCTCAACACCTCCTTAGAGCTGGGTGACTCTGACTTCCCCCCAGCGTGCACTTCGCTCTCGTCCCACACTGGCCAGGTTTGCCTGGTTTCTTCATGGGGAAGAACGAGAACTCCATTTCTGCAGCCGCACAATGTTTGGGTCCCATTTCAGGGCAGGCAGCTGGGGGTGTGATGGGTGACTGACTCGCTTGACCTGCTCAATCTCTCCTGCTTTAGCTGAAAGAGCTGTACACGCTCCTCAACGAGAACTACGTGGAAGACGACGACAACATGTTCCGCTTCGACTACTCTCCTGAGTTCCTGCTGTGGTGAGTGGCACTGCCACCGCGGAGCAGAGGGTGTTGGATGCTAGCGAGCTTGATCCCGGTGATAGCACTGCAGCTGCCTTTGCTCATCCCTTCTCACCTCCTTCCAAAATCTTCTTTTCCCATCTGTCACCACACGTCTGTCTGGGAGCTGCATCCCAGGTACCGTGCGAGAGGGATTTCTCCCAGTCCTGCCTGCTTCTGGCTTCTTTCAGATACAGGAGCCCCAAACTGTTTTTTTTTTCCTCTTTGTTTTCATCCCTCGAGTGCTGCAAAAATCCTGGTAGCTGAGGAGCTTCCCAGTGACCCAGAGCTGTAGGGTGAAGGTGACTGCCAAGTAATGCTGCCAGCAATAACACTTGGAGACCTGTTACAGCTGAGCTGCTGTTTCCTCAGGGCGTTCATGAATCGAGGAACACAGATTTGCTCCAGTGTTGCCAGTGAGAACTGGCCTCGGCCGCAGAGTGCAGGAATGTCCCTGGATCCCAGCCGTCCTGCCCTGTGACACCGTGGTCACCTCTTGTCCTCCTGCCTGCACACCCACGGCTCTCGGTGGCCTGGAGCAGGACTCAGAGTGTCCCAGGACAGGCAGGGAGGTGGGAGGCAGAAGTAGATGCACAGGGGACCTTAGGTGGGATGTGACCACCGCCTCTTTTCCAGGGCCCTGCGTCCCCCAGGCTGGTTGCCCCAGTGGCACTGTGGTGTCAGAGTTGTCTCCAGCAAGAAGCTGGTTGGATTTATCAGCGCAATTCCAGCCACAATCCACATCTATGACACGTAAGTGCTGCTCAGTTGAATTTCTTATCCTTGATGGCATTCCCAGGAGGTCTGACTGAGCCAGCTCTACGCTGTTCAGCCACGGAGATGCTTTGCTGCTTGGAGGAGAAGCTGGGGAATGTTTAAGATGGGCGGCAAAGTTCTGTGCAAGGATGTCTTGGTGCTAAGAGCCACGAAGGGGGATATTGGCTCACCAGCGAGTGAGGTCAGCTTAGAGCTCTGGCTTACAGAAATCCTCCACGGCTGGATGGAGACTGTATTTCCTGGGAAAATCTTGGGTAATAGCTTAAATGAGAGTTCTCCAAAGCTAGACATTACCCCTTGGCCTTCCCTGGGGCTTTGAGTCCTCTGTGCCTTGAAGAGGCTGGAAGTAAATTGCCCAGGGCGTTGGGCTGATCCTCCCAGGTCAGGACAGTTGGGTTTCATGCTATGCGTTGTTTCTTTCCCAAGAGAGAAGAAGATGGTGGAGATAAACTTCCTGTGCGTCCACAAAAAGTTGCGCTCAAAACGAGTGGCTCCAGTTCTGATCCGTGAGATCACGCGGCGGGTTCATCTGGAGGGAATATTTCAGGCTGTTTACACTGCGGGAGTGGTGCTGCCGAAGCCTGTGGGGACTTGCAGGTGAGTGTCTTCAGTTCTCCAAAATGATTTAGGGCTAGCAAAAACCTCTGCAGACCTTCCCGTGCTGGGATCCCTCCGTGGCATGTTGCAGAGCGCCAGGACGACTGCACTTACAGGTGCGGGATTCCCCAGGGCAGGACAGATCAACTCCAGCCCGGGTTTCTCCTCCCCGTGGTGTCCTTCAGGGATTAAGTCCAGCAGCTTTGCTTAAGCTGCTCATTTATCACAAGGCAGCAGAGTCTGTAGCACATGCTCTTCAGGCTGCCCTGGTTTTGCTCTGCGGGAGCTCCTGGCCTGCGAGAGCCCCTTGGTGAGCTGTTGCAACGTTCTCGCTTGCCCTCTGATGGCAGCTACGAGAACCTTGTGCTCTTGCAGCCTGCCGCTGTCCAAGAACAAGTCTCCCACAGCGAGTGTGTTTCTGCAGGTACTGGCACCGCTCCCTGAACCCTCGGAAACTCATCGAGGTCAAATTCTCCCACCTGAGCAGGAACATGACTATGCAACGTACCATGAAGCTTTACCGGTTGCCCGAGGTGGGTGGCAGCAGGGCTGTGAGCCGCGGAGGCAGAGCTCGTGAGTTTCTCCTTGCTGAGCAAGGGATGAGGCTCTGAATCAGGCACACAACCACCTCAGCTGAGGTTCAGCCCTCTTCCTGGAGAACTGGGGTTTCTTTCATGTAGTAAATGGCTTTGTCAAGCCACTGGGCTTTATTTAATTTTTATTTATCTTGCCTGGGTACCTGCATTTTAAGGGCAAATTCTTGCAACTAGAGGACCCTGTGATCTTTTATTTCATGGTGAGTCATACCCTGTGGTCCTAGTAAAACAAGAATGCAGATATGACAGCCTTCATCTGTCCAAACACAGCCCCAGAGTGACCTTGAATTGGGTTAGTCCCTCATTCTTCAGTCAAACTGATCGGTTCTGTCACTGCAGTTGTCCTGCTGGGGAAGTTCCCCAGCTGGATATGGGAGAAAAGAAAAACAAAGCATTAAAATTGCCACCACCTTCCCTGACCTTGTTTGCTTCCTTCTGTCGGTCGGAGCTGCTCGCCTCATTTGGAGAACGCTGGTTTAGCGCTGAGCAGCACATGGCTCCTGTCTGCTGCCTCCCGTGTCAGCAAAGGCAGCAGCTGCTGTTTTGTGGCTACTTTTTGTACAGAAACCCAGACCCAGAAACAGTCTGTGCCGCTTCATTTGGGCTTCACTGAGCAATCCCAACCCTAGAGCAGGAATTGAGTTAAATGGGAAATAACGGCAGCTCCGTGCAGCACCCTGCCATGCCTGGGGCACCTCTCCCAGCCTGTCCCCACTGTGCTCAGGAGCAGAGACCTGGAGGAAAGCCGGGATCTTGTGTCGTTAGTGCCTGGAGGGAGAGGGCTCGGCAGGGGCTGTGGGACTGCAGGTGGGAGGCAGCTGAGAGTCCTGGGGAGGGAAAAGCCACCTTACAAGCAGTGCAAATGATTTGTCCCGCTTCTTGTAGACTCCCAAGACTCCCGGCTTGCGGCCAATGGAGCACAAAGATATCTCTGCAGTGCACAAGCTGCTGACCGAGTACCTGAAGCATTTCCACCTGACACCCATCATGAGCCGAGAGGAGGTGGAGCACTGGTTCTTACCTCAGGAGAACATCATCGACACCTTTGTGGTAGAGGTGAGGGAGCAGGAACAAGACGGGGGGGAGGTTCTGGGAGGACAGTGGGAGGTGGGAGCTGCTGCAGGGTGGTGCCTTTCCATCCTGGGCTGCCCCGAGCCTGCTCGCAGGGAGCTCTTGGTGGCACTGGCATGTGCACAATGACACTGGCGAAGCCCCTCAGAGGCTCTAAGGAGGCTTTAATGTGCCTCTGAGGGGCTGCGGTGTCACAGAGGTGTCACTTTTGGTTTTTAGAGCGCCCAAGGGGAGGTGACGGACTTCCTGAGCTTCTACACGCTGCCCTCCACCATCATGAACCACCCAACTCACAAGAGTCTGAAAGCTGCTTACTCCTTCTACAACGTTCACACCAAGACGCCTCTCATTGACCTCATGAGCGATGCTCTCATCCTCGCCAAGTCGGTGAGCGTGGTGGAGCAGCGTGGTGGGGCCGGGCAGGTTGGGAGCGGGGCCGTGGAGCACCAGGCAGCTCCCCACGAGCATTTCCTATCTCCTGGCTGCTCCTGGGTTTGTGGGGAGGGCTGGCAGTGGGGTAGGGCTTGTACATCCCCCCCAGGGCTGTGCAAAGCCAAATCCTGCAATGTCTGCAACCCAAACAGCCTGAGCCTGTGAGGTCAGGGCACACAGCTGGCACTGAGCTGAGCTCAGGGTGCCCACTCAGTTCTTAGAGCAAACAATATTGCCATGTTACCTACAGATACGTCCAGTATGTCTGATATCTACAGATATATGGCAATAGATACAGATATAACTTGGAACACCAGTGCCATGTTCATCCCCAGCACCCTCACTCCCTCCTTCTGGGGGCGCGGAGCTGGGCCAGAGAGGGGGCAGGCAGCACGCACGGAGGAGGAAGGCTGCCCAGCGTGTAAGCAGGTGGGGCTGATGGCCTTGTCTTGCCCCTGCAGAAAGGATTCGACGTCTTCAATGCACTGGATCTCATGGAAAACAAAACCTTCCTGGAGAAGCTGAAGTTTGGGATCGGGGACGGGAACCTGCAGTATTACCTGTACAATTGGAAGTGTCCCAGCATGGCACCAGAGAAGGTGAGAGCCTTGTGGGGTCCAGCCAGCATGTGGGATGGGGTCTCATCCCCAGGGAGCCCCCAGGGAGATGAACGGGCTGTCGGTGCTGGGCACTGCCTCTTCGCCTTGCAGGGATCCTTGGGATCCTGCCCGCGGGCTGCCACATCCTTGCCGTGCGAGCACAAGGGTTTGCCCTCACACACGCCTGCTCCCAGGCCAGCTGCTGTCTGCTGCAAAGCTGCGCTCAGTAACGTGAATCCCGTGACACCACGCGCTCCTCTCCACCGTCCCCAGTGTGTCTGCACCGGGGTGGCCCTGGGGAAGAGCACCCATCTCCCCAGGCCCATTTTACATTTGCACTGGTGCAGCACCGGAGTGGTTCAGGGTCCTTAACCCCACACACGCCTGCGCTGGTGACCTCTGTACAAGGAGGCAAGGTACAGAGAGGAAACAGGGAACTAAGGCTGTGACGGGGCAAAGGGCTGCAGGCTCACAGCTCTAACACCAGGGGTTGCAGCAGCCACTTGTCCATAGCCTGCAGGTGGTTGCTGTGCCCCGTGAGGGCTGGGTGTCCTCCTGCAGCCTGTGTGTCAGTCTGTCTGCCATGGCACGGAGGGACACAATGAACAAGAGCCCCCTGGAGAGAACAGGCGCTCCCGAGGGCCGTCGGGTTGCACTGTGAGGGACCCCACGATGATGGGGGCTCTGCCAGCATGGTCACCCACAGCGTGGGTGCTGCACTGCCCCCACAGCCAGCAGCCTGCTCTCCACCTCGCCACTCTGAGCACTTGCAGGTCCTTGTAGCTGTGTCCGTAGACTTCGTGGCTGCCCTGGGCCATTTTAGGTAGCATCTCCGCCCTGAAGGCGTTGTGGTTCAGCATCCGTCCCGTTCACAGCTGTGGAGAGGCTGGAGCTTGAAAGCCAGCAGCTGCAGCACTCGTGTCTGTGCTGCATCGCGACAGCTGGTGAATACTGCGGGCACTCTCTGGGAGAGTTGGTGAAGCCAGTTTCTGTCTATGCCATCCAGAAAGCAGGAGAGCCCTGCAGACAGGTAGCCAGAGGTGTGAGGTCCGACAGGTTGACTAATGCGTGGAATGAAGTATTTCTGTGGCCTTCTCCAGCTGAGGCATCTGGGTTGCTGTCCCAGCGGTTCTGAGTCACGCAGCACCCGCAGGTTACAAATCCACGCTCTTCAAAGCAGCTTTGCTCTGTCTCTGAGCCTTCTGAAGAGCTGTCGGAGGTTGCTGGGAGGCTTAAGCAACTCCTCCCCTCGCCGACAGCGCTGATGGGTTGGGAGCCTGGGTCTGAGCCCGTCCCTGCGCTGCAGGCACATCCCTGGGACAGCCACCAGCTCGTCCGTCCTGCGGCGGCCAGGGAGCGCCCAGCGTGCCAGCTGCCTGCAGAGGGACCTGTCAGGAAGCAGCTTCTCCCAAATCTATTGTTATTAGCTTAGAGATAACCTTGACTAGCAAATCAAATCACCCCAGCTGCTGGAGCCCTGGAGCTCTGCGCTTTGTACAGCTCTCTGCTGCCCTTGCTCTCGCAGACCATCCGGGCTTGTGACGCAGGTGTGAGCTGCGGAGCTGGGGCAGACCCCAAGCCTTGGTCACCTCCCCAGATCTGAGGGACTGTGCGCACTCAGCATGCTCGGCTAGCCAGCAGGGAGCTGCCCGGAGCTCTCGGTGGTCTCAAATCTCCTAGCGCCGGTAGTGAACAGAGCAGAGCCCCCCCAGCAGGCGTGGCGAGGGAGCTGTGTCCGACCGGAGCCGGGTGTGGGGCTGCAGCCACTCGTGCTCGGGCGCTTCCTGACCCGCGTCTCCTCCGTTGGCCCCACAGGTCGGACTGGTGTTGCAGTAAAAGAACCCGACGAGGAGAGCGCAGCGCCGCGGAGGAGCCTGGCCCAGCAGAGGGGCTGCCCTCGCTGCTTCTGCCAAAACCGGAGCCGCGTGCGGAGCGGTGGGAGCAAGCCAGCCACGCGGACACCGGCTGATTTTAACGACTGCATCACGCAGCGCCGGCCACGGCTCCCCCAGCGCCGGCAGTGGTCTCCTTTGTTTTGATTTAATTGCATCCTCGTAAAGACGTGGTCAAGGGAATGTAACTGCTGAAACTAGCTCATGATTGGCATATAATGGAGTTAACGGGTGAATAATAAAAGTATATATTATATATATTTTAAATCTTTCCTGTTCCAAACTGACACGAGCGCATTCATCTGCTGAAGGTCACCACCTGGTCGCTGGACCGTGACTTTTCTCGACGAGAAGCCGGGTTGATGGAGGTAGATGCTTGGCGTGCCGGGCTTTTCCCTGCGCAGAGCTGTGCGCGTCCTGCCCCAGCAGATGAGCGAGGTGGTTCCTCCTGAAGCGCTCCCACCGCTTCGGCACCGACACGGCGGAGCACTGGGCTGGTATCAGCGCGGTGCCGTGGCAGGGCTGCGGCGCTCTCCTGCGGCTCTGTCCCCGTGCTCGGCCGTCTCCATCCGCTCCCTCCTCTGTTTAACTCGGTCCTTGCCGGCCCAGCTCTGCCGCAAGTGCATGGAAAGGGAGGATGGTGCCGTCCCTCCCTGCAGTCCTGGGAGCACCTCGATATTTGTTTTTAAGGGCTATTTGTGCAAGCAATGCCTTGTCCCTTCTCCCCAACCTTGGAGACTCAAAACCTCTCTGCTCAATGGGGCAAGCGCTAAACGGAGAAGCAGCAACTCCCAAAGACCTGGGGGACCCGGATCCTTGCCACTCTCGGAGCATGTCCTGTGCACCCAGCTCTGCTCGAACTCTGGGGTGCTCCCCATCTGCCTCCCCAGGTGGCACCAGGGCCGCACGGTGCCTGCTGCATCTCCTCTGCCGCACCTCGAGGTGCCCCGCTCGGCTGCTGTGCTGTCCACGCTGGTTTTCTGAATCCCTGAAATGCAACGCGCATGCCACTGATTGCCCTGTGACGTGCCATCAGCCTTCCCTGGGGGGTCAGCCTCTCCAGCCACTCCAGTGCCTCTTCCACCAGGCTCATCATTGTGTGCTGCGGGAGCCTCAGAGGTGAAGGGAACGTTTTCGTCCACGGAAACCCTCTAGCCCGTAAGACATCTTTGAAAACCAACCCCTGAGAAGCTTTCTGCAAACCCCAGCCCTGCTGCGAAGCTCAGCGCTGCCTCTTCCAGGAAATGCTGCAGGCACTGGGACTCAGCGTGGGGAAGGAGCGGGGTAGGCTGCCTGTTCCCATGCTGCTGGTAGCCAGCGGTGGCTGCGCTGTCACCACAGCACGATGGTGCAGCCCTGTGGTTTGTCTCTGCTCCCTGGTACTGTCAGCTCGCCTGTTTCCATCGCTCCGAGATGCTCTTGATCTCCATGCCAAAGGTTTCCAAAGCTGCACGCAAAGCCAACACCCATCTATGCACTCCCAGTGTCCTCGTCCCCCTGCGCGCTGTGGCTCTTGTGCCCCATGGCACGTCCCTGCCCCGTGGGCATCTGTTTGCTTACCCCAGCCTGGGCTGATTTGGCTTCAGTGGTGGACCTGGAGCCACCATGCCCCTGCCGCCAGCACTGCTGCAGCCCGGTGCCCAGGGTCCTGTCGCCTATGCAAGCACCTCTGAGTCCCCTCCTGCTCCCCACAGAGCTGGGGGCCACCCCACGGTGGTGACAGGGGGACACCAACCATGAGGGCAGTGGAGCCAGGAGCCATGGGGCTTTTGGGGGCTGTGGGACCATGGGGCGAGCAAAACCTGGCTCCAACCAGCTCCCAGTGTGGGGGAGGACACCAGAAAAGGGGGCTCCCACCATCTCCTCCTGCTCCCCATGGCCACCAAAGCCACCCTTGCAGATGCCAGCAGGTGACAAGGACGCCGGGCAGGCTCTGTTAAAATAAACCTTTATTTGACTCGCTTGACAGCCGGGTCTCGATCTTTGCCCATCGCCAGTACTCGAGCACAGACCTGAACGCAGCCGGCCCTGCGTTCGTCGCTGAGCCAAGCGGAGGCTCAGTACCACGGCTGTGGTGGCAGTGGCAGGGTCCCCTTGGGGACCTCGTGGTGGCAGGCACCACCCCCGCAGCCCAAGGGGCCAGGATCAAGCGTGGCTGGGGCTGGTGATGTTTGCGGGGGGGTTGCTGTCACTCATCGTGCCCCCAGAGCCGTGCTGGGCTGGTGGTGGCCTGGCCACCCTGTCCTGGCTGTCACAGTGTCCCTGTCCCCGTGACGGGAAGAGCGGGGTGTGCAGATGGGGTGGCACCGTGGGACCCAGACAGGGTCCCCGAATCCCACAGGGACCCCAACCCGCCCTGCTGGCACCCTGCCCAGCTGGCACCCTGTCCCCCACACGAGCGAGCGGTGTCCCCAGCCCATCTCCGCGCCCTGTGCAGGGAACGGGGCATCCACAGCGCGGGCGGGTGCCCAGCCCCACACAGGGGCACCCCGACCCCACGTGCAGCACGGGCTGGGGACGCGGCGTCCCCCCTCACCGCAGCCACGGGGACCTCACAGGCGCTTGCATTTAACGTGCACGAAGAGCGTGGCGGGGGACAGGGACGCCCCGTCCTTGGAGAGCAGGTGGATGTGGCGATACCCTGGGGACAGAGCCGGGCTGAGCGGGGGGCGCGGGGCCGTTCCCCCCCCAAAGCCCACCAGCGGGGCGCGGGCGCCCACCCACCTTCCCGCATGCTGGCCAGGGGCAGGGTGAACTGCCCCACAAAGTCGTTGCAGGAGGTGCTGTCGTGGTCCTCCACCACGAAGCGCACCAGCGCCAGCTCGGGCGCCTGCAGCTGGAAGCTCAGCGTCTCCTCCCAGCGCGGGTTGAAGCCTGCGGCACTGAGTCAGGGTGGGCACGGCCACCACGGCCACCGGCCACCCCGGGCACGGGACCGGCTCGTCACGCCGCCACCGCGCTCGCCCCAAAACTGGGTTTGGGTCTTTGGTGGCTTGGGTGTCACCCCAGGGTGGGGTGTGGGGGGAGTGAGGGAATGGGGGAGGCACTGGGGGTGGTATGCTGGGGTATACTGGAAGGAATGGGGTTCATACTGGGGTATACTGGAAGGAATGGGGTTCATGCTGGGATGTACTGGGTGGAATGGGATCACAATGGGAGCAGGCTGGCGCGTACTGGAGGGAATGATGGTGACACTGGGACTGGGCTGAGGTATACCAGGGGAATGGGAGGGACATTTGGGCCAGGCTGGGGTATACTGGGGGAGTGATGGTGACACTGGGAGCAGGCTGAGGTATACGGGGGGAACGGTGACAATGGGGATAGGCTGGGGTATACTGGCAGAAAGGGGGGCCATACTGGGAGCAGGCTGAGCTGTACTGGGTGGGATGGGGATGAAAAGGGAGACCAGCAAGGCAGTGCTGATGGAAACGGGAATGACACCGGGACCAGACTGGAGTACACTGGACAGGAGGAGGAAGCAGCACTGGGACGACTGGGATGCCCTGGGTACCAGCTCAGCCTGGGGCTCACAGAGGACCTCTGGGCCATGGGGTGCCTGGAGAACCCCCCCACCCCTGGGTGCCCCGGGGCCCGGCCGCGCTCACCGTTGTTGCTCCTGTAGCCGGTTTGCTGCTTGCTGCAGTCGGCCGGCACTCCGTGGATCTCCACCCGCACGAAGGGGTCCACGATGGAGCTGCGCTTCTCCTGGTTCAGCTTGGGCAGCTGCTGGGCCGTGATGACCTGCGGGCCAGAGGGTGCAGGGGGCTGGCGGCACGGCGGGCACAGTGGCCTCGGGGGAAGGGACAAGGGTGGCACGTGGCTGGGAGTGGGCACAGGGCTGGTGTCCCCCAGGAGATGGGCAGCACCTGGGTGGGCATTGGGATGGGGGCAGTGCCACGCAGGGGCAGGGATGTGGGTGGTTCTCAGAGAGATCCAAGGACAGCACCAGTGTCCCCAGGTGGCACCTGGCCGGGCATGGGGTTGGTGTCACCCAGCGGGGCTGCAGGTGGCACCCACGCTGGCAGGAGGGGGGGACGCTCACCCTGATGTGCAGCACGAGGCAGCGGGGGCCCTCGACGTGGGGGCTGCGCAGGAAGGGGGGCTTCAGCACGTAGCCACAGCACCCATTGCCCAGGAAGCGCCCGGCGTTCAGGTCCATCTCGTAGCCCGGCGTCTGGAAGTTGAGGGCCACTGCGGGGACAGGGACAAGGACGGGGACAGGGGCATCACGCTGGGTGCTGGGCCCTGGGGTGCCGGTTTGGGGGTGCCCAGGGGTTCTGGGGGCTCACCCAGCTGGCAGCCGGCGTTCCACATCTCCTGGGGGTTGTAGTTGGAGGAGTTCATCTTCAGCCCCAGCGGGTAGACGCGGCTGAGCTGCCGGGCGTTGTAGCGCACGAACGCCGGGCCTGGAGGGTGCCAGCTGAGCAGGGCAGGGGCCGCAGCACCCATGGGTGCCACGCGTCCTGCCCACACCCTGTGCCAGGGGACGCTCGCAGACCCTGCCCAGCCAGCTGGGAGCAGACCTCAAATCTTGGCCTGGACCCCAAAACCTGACCCCAACCTCAGACCTTGAACACGGCTCCTGACCCTGGACCTTGGCTGCAGACCCCAGGCCCTGAGCCTGAGCCCAAAGCCCAGGCCCTGGCCCCAGATACTCCCCCAGATGTCACATCCCAAGCCCCGACCTTCAAACCAGAGCCCCCAGTCCCACCAGTCCTGAGCTGGTTGTGGCCGGTGTGTTCCCAACCCAAGGAGCCACCTCAATGACAGGACCCAGAGCATCCCCGCCTGGTCCAGCCCTGACCCATGTCCTGGTGTGGCTCTGTCCATGTCCCTGTCCCCGTCCCGCTGCCCTCACCCGCCTCCTTGATGAGCCTCCGGGCCTTCCTCTCGCTGAAGGAGGACATCTCGCAGGGCCGGGGGTGTTGCAGGGCCTGGGCCAGGCCGGGGAAGGGCACGGCCTGGCAGTACACCACCACCGCCGACAGCTCTGGGGCCACCTGCGACGCGTCCTTGGCCTGCAGGAGCCACCGTGGCATCAGGACCAGCAGCAGCCCCACCTGCCTGAGGGTTCTCACAGCCCCCACACCGCTGGCACTGAGACCAACGGGGCTACGGAGGCTACCACAGTGATGGAGAACCTGAGGCATCGGAGACCTCCAAGGTGATGGAGACCCCAAAGCGAGGGACAAGCCAATATATCAGAGACCCCAAGGAGATGGAGAACGTGAGGTGATGGACAGCCCAAAGCAACGGGGAACTTGAGGTGATGCAGACCTCAAGGTGGTGGAGACCACGAGGTGATGGAAAACCAAGGGATGGAGAAACCTCCCCCAGATACTGCGAGGTGATGGACGCCCCAAGGGGATGGAGACCCAAGGCCGTGGTGTTCCCAAGAACATCCCAGAAATTGAGCACCAGATCCCACAGGGCAAGAGAGGCACCACCGGGGGCTCCCCAAGCAGGGCAGTGACAGCCGCTCGCCCCCCGTGGCCCCCCCCCGCCTCCAGCACCTGACCCACCTGCAGCGGTTGGATCTCCTGCAGCGACTGGAAGAGGAGAGAGTGAGGCTGTGCTGGGGACACCGCAGTGCTCGCCTGCCCCGCACAGCCCCAGGACAGCCCCTTACCCGCTGGCTGCTTCTCTCCTGCAGCCTCTCCTCCTCCTCCTCTTCTTCCTCCACTTCCTCCTCCTCTTCTTTCTTCTCCTCCTCTTCCTCCTCTTCCTCAGGGTCGGGGGCGGCGGTGACACCCCGGGGCTCACCCCACGGCTCCGGCAGCTTCTTGCCCTTCACCAGGACCTTCCCCTTCAGCTGCTGCAGGACAAAGGGCCGAGCTCAGGGCGGGCTGGGGACACGGGGACGCGGTGGCAGGCGGGGTGGCCTCACCTCCGGGGACGGGAGGTTGTCGGGGTCCTGCCCGTCCAGCGGCTGCGTCAGCAGCATGTCCCCGAGGATGGCCTTCATGTGCCGCGCCATGGTGGCCTGCTGCTCCAGCCCGCAGTGGTTCTCCAGGGAGAGGATGACGGGGTAGGGCGATCGCTGGGGACGGGAACGGGGACGGGGACGGGGACGGGAACGGGGATGGGGACGGGGACGGGGACAGGCAGCGCTGAGCACCTGGCACCCAGCACCCACGCCGGGGCTGCCAGCGCCGTCCTCACCTTGAAGGCGTAATCGCGGATGCTCTCGATGACATCGCGGAAGAGGATTTTGGAGGTGAGCGTGTGGCCGTGGTAGATGACGGGCTCCCCGTCGGCACCTTCCCAGCAGTCCAGCTCCACGCAGCGGCAGCCCGTCATCAGCGCCCTGCCACCGCGCCGCCACCGCCGGGTGAGTCCCCGCGCCACCCGCAGCGACCCCGCCGTGCCCGCGGGCACCTCACGGCACCCACCTGACATAGGCTTCGGTGCTGCTGGTGCCGCCGATCTGGTTGTGGGTCAGGTAGGTGTTGTGGGAGGAGGAGATGAAGTAGTGGCACAGGGGCTGGCTCATGTCCTGGTGCACCTTGGTGTGCTCCTGGTTGAGGATGTCACCGGCGGCCGAGAGCAGGTACATCATGAAGCCATCCAGCATCATCAGGTCCTGCTGCCTGGCTGAGGGACGCAGCGGAGGGGTGTCACTGGCATGCAGCCGGCAGGGTGGCCCCGCATGGATTGTCCCCACGTGGGTGTCCCCTGTCTCCTGGCAGTGCCATGTTCACCCCAGGCCCGGCGCTGTGGCACCCAGGGAACATGCGAGTCCCCTTGGGTGTCCCATGCCCACCCTGATGTCCTCCATCCGCCTCTGCCTCGACCACCCTGGACCTGGCGTGGTGGCACCCACAAGATCTGGAAGTTCCCTGTCCCCACCCCAACGTCCCCCATTTTGACAGCACCCCCAGGCCTCGTACTGCAGTACCCAGAGGACACAAATGTCCCCTTGGTGTCCCATCGCTGTCCCCTTGGTGTCCCATCGCTGCCCGATAGCCCCAGGCAGCGCCACATCCACCCTGGGGCTGGCATCTCGGCTCCCGTGGGAAATGGAGGTTTTGTCTCCACCCAGATGTCCCCTGTCCTGATAGCACCATGCCCACCTGGCGTCATACACCCAGGGGATGTGGAGGTCCCCTTGATGTCCCACCTCCACTCAGATGTCCCACGTCCTGCTGGTGACATGGAGACAACTGTCCCCGCCCTGCTGTCCCCTGTCCCTGGGCTGTGCCACATTCTCCGTGGGACCGGCACTACGGCACCCTAAGGACGTGGAGGTCCCTTTGGTGTCCACCTCCACCCTTATGTCCCCTGTGTTGGCGCACTGCCACCCAGTGCCACCACAAGGGAAGGACCAGAGGGACACAGAGCCACGCACCCCAGCCCTGGAGAGCCTCATGCTCACCTGGGGGACACCACCACGTCCCCCCCATGAGCTGCCACCCCTTTTGCTCCACACCCAGCCCACCCGCCAAGCTCGCCATCCTCATCGTGGGACATCCCCGTCCCTACCCTTCTCGTTGAGCTCGTGGGCGTGGATGATGGCGCGGGCCTGGCGCAGGGTGGCCTCCTCGCCCTGGTCTCGCAGGAACTCGCGCAGCTCCTCGGCCGACAGCACGCAGTCCTCGCCCGAGTAGTGCCCGAAAAGCTCCTCCAGCTCCGGCCGCCGCAGCAGCCGCCGGCAGAACTCCTCCAGCTCCCGGCCCTCCAGCCGCTCGTCACCCGAGCGGTCACACTCCTGATGGGACCACGGCCCGGCCTCAGGGACCGTCCCCTCGGCCAGGCCCACCCAGGCTGGGAGTCTGTGTGATGAGTTTGGGGGTCTCGGCTACCTGCTGGGGGGCTTGGGGATGCATAGGGGGTGTCCGCTCTGTGTCCCCCCCCCAGCCCTCTGTCACCTGGAGCACGCAGGTCACATCCCTGCTGTGTCCCCACAGTCCCTATGCCCCCCAAGCTCAGGATGGAGCCAAGCAGAGCGCCGTGCCTCAGTTTCCCTAGGGGTAAAGGGCCCTGGGGAGGTGCTGCTGTCCCCAGAGAGACACCCGGGGAGGTGTCACACCCTAGGGACCAATGGAGCCACATGGGGACAGCGTGGGGACAGCTCCCATCACGACAGGACCTGGACATTGGCAGCGCTCAGGGTGCAATGAGTTTGACAGTCCTCTGCGTTGGGCAGGGAAGGAGCCAGCGTGCCCTCAGCCAGGTGACAGCGGGTGACAGGGCGCAGGGCGGGTACCTTGAAGAGCTTGTAGGCGTAGATGTCGTTCATGTCGATGTTGATCATCCGCAGCATGCTCTTCACCTCCTGGAAGCACATCTTGTTGTCCTTGTTCTTGTCGGCTCGCTGCAGGATGCCGTGGATCCAGCTGCGTGGCGCTAAGGAAAGCGCCCCAGGCTGTCCCCAGGCTGTCCCAGGGCTGTCCCCGGGCTGTCCCCGAGCTGTCCCCACGCCACGCCCCGCTGTCCCACAAAGGATACTGGTCGAGCTTCTCCCGCTGGTTCATGGCCTGCAGCCGCGCCATCAGCTTGGTGAGCCCCTGCACCCAGTGCTGGGCGTCCTCCTCGCCCCGCGCCGCCAGGTCGAGGTTCTTGCGCTTGCCCTTGAAGACGATGGTGAAGCAGTGCCGCTCGGGGAAGGAGCCACCGTACTTGCGCAGCCCCTCCGACTGGTGGCCCTGGCGCACGCCCTCGATGTGCATCACGGAGACTGCGGGGACACGCGCCCTGACGGTCCCCACCCCGTGCGGAGGCGGCCACCGGTCCCCAGCCGAGCCGATGGCTCAGCACGGCCGTGGGATCGCCCCCACCCACCATGCCCCAGCACCCCGCTGGTGGCCACCCCCTGTGTCCCCATGGCAGTGCCGGGTGTCCCCTCTGCTCCCCAGGGTGCCGCGGGCAGGGACCGGGCGCTCTCGGTGCAGCTGACGCTGCAGCAGAGCTGAAGCCACTAAGCCCAGGCGAGACGGGGCCCAGCGGGTCCAGGCCACTGTCCCCTGCGGGGATGGGGGTGGTGACGCCGGGGGGGGGATGGCGCCGTCTCGCAGCAGTGCCAGCACTGGGCAGACGTCCCAGTGAGCGTGGAGAGAGCTGGGTGACGCCAGGGAGTGGGGACAAAGCCCGGCCGGGATGGAGCCGGGTCCCTGCGCCAGTCCCGAGGGGGAGAGCAAAGGGAGTGGGCTCTGGGGGCTCAGCTTGGGGGCACTGGGAGGCACTGGGAGGCTCTGGGGGCAGTGGAAGGCAATGGGTGAAGTGGAAGAAACTGGGTGCACTGCGATGTGATGGGATGCACTGCAAGGCAATGGGATACACTGGGTGCACTGGGACACACTGGAATGCATTGCGATGCACTGGAAGGCACTGGGATGCACTGGGTGGAATGGGATGTACTGGGAGGCACTGGGAGACACTGGTCCATGGCTGGGGGCAGAGCAAGCTCAAGGAGGGGGGGGCTGTGGCTGAGTTGGGGTCCAGATCCCGGCTCCCACCCGCACCCACGTGTGCTGGGGCTCTGCCCCCCTCCCCGCCGCTCCCCGCAATTCGAGGCCGGCAGGACCCAGCCCGGGGTCCCCAGCCCCTGGGGACGCCCCCCCCCAGTGCCAGCACCTACAGATCTGCTTGGAGGGGGCGCGCCTGAAGCGCCGCTCGAACCAGACGGTCATGCCGTCCTCCTGCAGGCGGTACAGCCGCTCCTTCGCCCGCCGCGCCTTCACCTTGCGCAGCAGCGAGCCCCGCAGCATCAGCTGGATGTCCTCGTCCTCCGTCAGCCCTGCGAGGGGACCGGCCCCGTGGGTGCACCGGGGTGGGGGCACCGGGCGCACCGGGTGGGAATGGGGGTGGCTCTGTGCGCGTCTGAGTGCGGGTACGTGCACGGTGCAGGGCACATGAGGGGATGGGGTGGGATGGGGTGGGATGGGGTGGGGTGGGATGGGATGGGGTGGGGTGGGATGGGATGGGATGGGATGGGATGGGATGGGGTGGGATGGGATGGGATGGGATGGGGTGGGATGGGGTGGGATGGGATGGGATGGGATGGAGTGGGGTGGGGTGGGGTGGGGTGGGGTGGGGTGGGGTGGGGTGGGGTGGGGTGGGGTGGGGTGGGGTGGGATGGGATGGGATGGGGTGGGATGGGGTGGGACGGGATGGGGTGGCACAGGACATGACACAACAAGATGGAAAGGCCAGGACAACGGTTTGGGATGGAATGGGACATACGTGACAGGACGTGACAATACAGATAGGACACGACAGGAGAAGATGGGACAGGTTGGATGGGATAGAAAAGGGTGGATGGAACATATATGGCAGGATGGGACGGGACGGGACTGGTCAGGATGGGACAGGATGGGACGGGATGGGACAGGACAAGCCACTGCCATCAGCCCCATTTGGGCACCGCAGGGCCGGGCCAGGGCACGGCAGCAGTCACGGAGCCCAGCCCTCGGGCCAGGGCTGCTGGATCCCAGCAAAGCCGCCCAAATCCGGTGTGGGATTTGGCTGGCAGCAAGCGGCCCCTCACCCGTCCCCCACAGCCCCAACCGCGCCCCCGGGGCTGGCGGGGACCACGTGGCGGTGACGGTCCCTGCCCGGACGGGGCTGTGACCAGGCTGGGCACAATGACGGGGTGGCCTCGGGGGACCTGCACACCCGCAGCCTCACCACCAGGACTTTTCCGTCCATTCTCCATGAAAGTTATTTCCTCCTCCTTTTTTTTTTTTTTTCAGTTGTTTTGTTGGTTTTTTTTTTGCAACCATTCTTGGAGAACGGCCCCAGTGACTGTGCCCCCGCGCCCTTCAGGAATGCTCCTCCTGGGGTGGGAAACGGCAGTTTCGGGTCCCTGAGCTGGCCACAGACCTCTGGGACACGGCCACCATCACTGCCACCACCTCCTGTGACACCTCCTGGGGGATCTGTCCCTGTCCCTGTCCCCATCGGGCCACGTCCTCGCCTGGCACCGGCCGCCCGCACGTGAGCCACAGCCGGGGGCCAGGAGCTGACCACGCCGTGGGGGGACGGGTGGGTGCCGGGACGTGGGGACGGGTCGGGGTAGGGCTGTAGGGCTGCCGGGACGCCCGCACGTCCAGGTGCAGCCCTGCGAGGACACACGGACGGACGGACGGACAGACGGACGGATGGACGGACGGACGGGTGCACTGATGCGGGGACACCCGGACAGCCGGGCACCAGGACACACGGACACGCGCCCGGAGCCACTGGAGCCAAGCTCCTGCCCCGACACCCGCAACAAAACCCAAACCAGGACCACCCCCCCCATGTGGGGCCATACACAGCCCCCCACCGCCACCCGGCCACCCCGAGCCCCTTGTCCCCCTGCGCCCCACGGGACAGGCACTGGTCACCCAGAGGGGGTGGCACGGGGGTGACGAGGGCTCTGTCCCCTTCTGCTTGCAGTGGGGACCCCCCCCGGCAATAGGGACCCCCCTCCAGCCATGGGGACACCCCTGGCAATGGGGAGCCTCCGACCGCGGGGACCCCAAAATCACGGTGACCCCCCCACCGCGGGGACCTCGCCCACCTTTGGGGACACCGCCCGACCGGGGACCCTCGCTGCCACGGGGGGGTAGGGGGGATAACGGGACCCTCCCCCGGTGCCCCCCCCCGGCCCTCACCCATCTTCCTGAAGGCTCTGCCGGCTCGCCGG
This sequence comes from Anas platyrhynchos, assembly GCF_047663525.1. Taxonomy (NCBI): domain Eukaryota; kingdom Metazoa; phylum Chordata; class Aves; order Anseriformes; family Anatidae; genus Anas; species Anas platyrhynchos. The sequence goes on from NC_092614.1 coordinate 5,954,822, forward strand.
GGGCCACCGGCCCCGTCCGGGGGGGGCCGGGGCTGCTCGGGGCCGGGACGCGCCCTCCGCCCGCAGATCATGGCGAGGGCCCGGTGCTGCCGGTGTCCGCCGGGCCCCCGGGGCTCCCCCCCCCCGGGCTGGGCGGAGGCGGCGGGGAGGGGACGGGAGGGGAGGGGCGGCCCCGCCGGGACCGGGGCCCGGAGCGGGGAAGGGCCGGGAGGGGCCCGGGAGGCGTAACCCGGCCGGGAGGGGGGGGGCAGCGGGGGGGCGCCGGGGGGTCGGTACCGGGGGGGGGGTCGGTACCGGAGGGGTCGGTACCGGAGGGATTGCAACGGGGGGGGGGTCGGTACCGGGGGGTTCGCCACCGGGGGGGGAGCACCGGGGGCTTAGGTACCGGGGGGCTCGGTACCGAAGGGTTCGGCAACGGGGGGGTTGCACCGGGGGGGGGAACAGGGGATTCAGGACCGGGGGGATCGGTACCGGGGGGGTCGGTACTGGGTGGGTCGGTACCGGAGGGATTTCACTGGGGGGGTCGGCACCGGGGGGGGGGGCACCGAGGGCTTGGGTACCGAACGGGGGGCACCTGGGGGCTCGGTACCAAAGGGGTTCGGCACCGGGGGGATTGCACCGGGGGGAGCAACAGGGGGGTCGGCACTGGGGGGGGCACCGGGGCTTCGGTACCGGAGGGTTCGGCACTGGAGGGGGTCGGTACCGGAGGGGATGCACCGGGGGGGTCGTTACTGGGGGGTCAGCACCGGTGGGGGGTCGGTACCGGGAGGTTCGTTACGGGAGGGGGGCGGCACCGGGGGGATTGCACCGGGAGGGTGGGGTCGGTACCGGAGGATTCTGCATTGGGAGGGTCGGTGTCGACGAGGATCGGTACCGGGGGGGGGGGGCACCGGAGGGGGGCGGTACCGGCGGGGATCCGTACGGGGGGGGGGGGGGCAGTACCGGGGGGATTGCACCTGGGGGGTTCAGCACCGGAGTGGGGTGGCACCAGAGGGGGTCGGTACCGGGGGGTTCAGTACCGGGGGGGAGCAGCACCGGGGGGGTTGAACCCAGGGCCCTACACCAGGGGCCCCCCATCACAGGACCCCGCTCTGCCCGGGGACGTGGCTGCCGGTGCCGGAGCTGGTGCCCAGCACCAGGAGGGACCCGTGGGCCACCCCTGTGCCACCACGCCTGGGGACAGCGCCAGGCCTCGTCCCAGCTCCGGTGGCACCCGGTGCGCTCGGGCTGGGTGATGCTGTGCTGGCCTAGCGGGGTGGTGGCAGCCTGGTGGCACACGGGGACACGGCCACGTCGGTGATGCGGGACGTGGTGGCCTCGCCTGGGGTCACGCCGCAGCTGGGGTCTGGAGCCTGGCCCCCAGCCCCATCCCAGGCTCCCCGGCCCCGGCCCCTCCACCCGAACCAGGCGTTGATTTCAAGCCCTGTGCTGGTGGCAAGGGCTGCCCCCACCTGGCTGGCACCAACTCTTGCCAAAACCGCCAGCACCGGGGGACAAGAGGCTGCCCCAGGCCGGGACGTGGGGACCAGGAGCTGCAGCACAAAGCAAGGAACTGGGAACCCCAGCATGGGGCAGGGGGTTCCTCATGGGTCAGGGAGGGCGTGACCATGGCCACATGTGGGACCGGAGGGCACCCTGCGACATCTGGGCACTATGGGCAATCTCTGAGCACTCTGGGGGGACATCTGTAAATCCAGGGCAACATCTGGGCATCCCTGGAGCAACCTCTGGTTGTCCTGGAGCAACATCTGGGCACCCTGGGTGACCTCTGGGCACCCTGGGGCAGCATCTGCACACCCAGGGCAACACCTGGGCACCACAGAATGACATCGGGGCATCCCTGGGGCCACCTCTGGTTATCCTGAAGCAACACCTGTACATCAAGGGAGACCCTCGGGCTTCTGGAGCAACACTCGGGTGTCCTGGATGGTCTGTGAGCATCCCGGAACAACGTCTGAGGATCCAGGGCAACCCCTGGGCAGCGTGAGGTGGTGTCTGGGCACCACGGAGCAATAATTGGGTGAGCTGGGGGCACATGAAGGCAGCTGGGGGGAACATCTGGGCAGCCCCTCGGGCGTGTTTTTGGGGTGCTGAGGCCTTTGGGGACATGGGGACTTGGGGAATTTTAAACAGGGGCAGCAGAGCCCAGGGCAGTGCCCCCTTGTGCTTGGCCCGTGACTTTTACCCGTTCAGGAGCCGCAGAAGGCATTTGGTGTATTTATGCAGAAATGAAGGCATTTGGTGTTATTTATGCAAAAATGAAGGCATTTGGTGTATTGATGCAAAACGCCTCTTTCTCTGCTGGAAAACTTCGGAAAGCAGCTGCATCCACCCCGAAATGCACTTGCAACCGGATAGCCGGGCTCTGCCCTGGCCCCGCTCCAAGCCCTCGGCCCCCGAGGGGAATTGCACGGGCAGGAATTCAGCTGCCGACACCACACCGAGCGAGTTTTGGAAGATCCTGGGGGAGAAGCGAACCGTGAAACGGTGCCGTGAGCGCGGCGGCAGCCACCAGCCCCCGGGGGTAGGACACGTCCCGTCCCCCCCCCCCCCCCCTCCCTGTCCTGCACCAGCCCTGGGCCGCGCCAGGGAATCAAAACACGTTGCATAACCACAACCCAGCAAAAAAAAAAAAAAAAACACATCACCACCACCAATATTATTAATAGCAGGATTACGAGCGGGGAAAGAATGGCTTATTGCATAAAATAAACACGGCCGAGGCTGGGGGGGGGGGGTATGGCTCGGAAATCCCTCACAGCCCGCAGCGGGAGCGGATCCCACTGCAGGCTCTGGGGGAGCAGATCCCACCCCAGGCCCTGAGGGCTCAGATCCCACCCCGGGCCCCGAGGGAGCAGATCCCACCCCGGCCCTCTCAGCGTTGCCATTTTCTGCCCTGATGCAGAGGCAGCCGCTGGGCAGCGTTCCCGGCCCCGTCGGGCACAGCTCGCGTCCCGTGAGCCAGGCCCAGGCCATGGCTGCAGCCGGGGCTGGTTGTGCAGTCAGAGCCCAGCCGCCATCCCGGGGGGGGGCAGGAACCTGCCGTGGGAGCTCCGAAGTGGCAGCAGGATGGGACCCCCCCCCCTCGCTGCCTCGTTTTGCTGGGCCTTCGACTTTGGCACCAAGCACGGGCCATGTGGCCGTGGCCTGGCCCCCTCCCCACACCCAGCCCTGGCCGAGGGCTGGGCCCAGGCACCCCCAGGTGGCCGCAGGGCTGCCCATGGTGGCCCCCCCCCGGCCGTGCCCCCCCCCCCGGGCCGTTCTGTCACCGTAACGCCCCCGGCCCCGGGGCACCGCGTGCCCCCCGCTGCCACCCCCGTGTCCCCCCGCGGCACACCCCTGCCCTGCGCCCTCCCCGCGGGGGCCCAGTCCCGCCCCCTCCTCCCCACGGCCGCTATCCCAGTTTGGTTTTTATATTGACCTAAATTGGATTTTTATAATTAACCAAAAAAATGACCAAAAATAACCAGCCCCCCCCCCAGGCCCAGCTGCCCCGTGCCCTGCGGTGAGTCCCCTGCCCCCCACCCAGCACTGAGCCCCCCCCATGACGCCCGCCCTGCCCAGTGCCCCCAGTGCCCCCAGCGCGTCTCCCAGTGCTCCCAGTGCCCCCCCCCCGTGCACTGCCCCTTTAAATCCCCCCCCATCCCCGGGCTCTGTCCCTTTAAATCCCCCCCCCCGCCCCGGGCCCCCGCCCCCTGCCCGCCGCCCTGCAGCCCCGCCCTCGGCCAGCAGGGGGCGCCGCTTCCCCGGCCGAGCCGCGCTCCCATTGGCTCCGCCGCGCCGCTCACCGAGCGGGGCGGGAGGGGAGGGCGCAGCGCGGCCCGTTTCGGAAGCGGCGCGCTGATTGGGCGCGGCGCCGAGGTAATGATGAAAGGCGAGCGCTGATTGGCTCCGCGCTCTCCCCTCACGGAGAGGCGCTCGGCGGGGCCGGGACCGGGACCGGGCCGGAGCCCGGGGCGGCGGCGGCGGCGGGGCCATGGCGGAGCCGGGCTGCGGGGCCCAGTTCCGGGCCGCCGTGCGCGTTATCCAGGGGCTGCCCCGCAGCGGTGAGTGCGGCCGGGCCCGAAGCGGCCCCGGGGGGTGAGGGGGAGCTCGGTCGTTCCCGGGTCCGGTGGCGGCGGCCGCGGCCGCGCTGAGGCGTTTGCGGTGCCGCAGGCTCGTACCGGCCGTCCTACGAGGAGATGCTGCGCTTCTACAGCTACTACAAGCAGGCGACGGCGGGGCGCTGCCAGGGCCCCCGGCCCGGCTTCTGGGACCCCATCGGCCGGTACAAGTGGTAAGCGGGGGGGGTCGGGGCCGCTCCGGGGCCGGTTCGGGCCCGGCCCGGCCCCGCCTGACGGCGCCGCTCCCCGCAGGGACGCCTGGCACAGCCTGGGGAGGATGACCAAGGAGGAGGCGATGGCCGCGTACGTGGCCGAGATGAAGAAGGTGGCCCAGAAGGTAGCGGGGAGCGGGACGGGCCCGGCCCGGTGCCTCCCGCCGGGCCCCGCCGCAGCTGTGGCCGTCCCCAGGTCATCGACACCGTGCCCATGGACGAGGCGACGCGGGAGATGTTCAAGTACTTCGAGCCGCTCTACGAGGTGATCCGCGACATGCCGCGGCCCCCCGAGGACTTCTTCAAAGGGGAAGGGGGTGAGTGGGAGCCCCGCTGCCCCCCCGCTGCCCCGCATGCCCCTCGCTCCTCACGCCTGCCCCCCTGCTGCTGCTGTCCTGGCACGGCCATCGCCTCGAGGCTCTGCTCCCCAAGAGGGGACACGGGGGACACACCACGTCCCGCCTGGCTCCCCATTTCCCGAGGAGGTGCTGCTGAGGTGCTTGTCTGAGCACCGCTCTCCAGCAGGTGCCTCCTCAGCGTGGGCTTTCTCTGCCCTAAAGTTCTTGGGAGAAAACTTGAGCTTTGGCTTCCGAACAGCCCAAGGCCATATGCAGCCAAAGGTAGAGCCGGGGGCTTGGTGCAGGTTCAGCATCCCGGCCACGGGGCTCTCCTTTCTCCTGGTCAGCCTGGGCACGGGCACGCCTCCAGGCAGGGCGGGCTGCCAACCAGAGCCAGGGTCATCCGATAGAAACAGGTGCCTGTTTTTGCAGCAGAGTGGAGATGGAGAAACAGGGGTTGGGAAAGGGGATTAGTGGGATCTGGAGATGCTGGAACAGCCTTGTAACTATGAAAAGTCCTCTTCCAGCCCTTTCCACATGTGTCTGGTGGCTGCTGTCTCACGCTGAGGGGTTGCTGGGGACCCTTCTCACCCCTGGAGCAGGGTGGTTCCTGTGAGAAGGGTTTGAGCGAGTGAGGGGCTGGGTTTGGCTGTCCGAGAGCCAGCCGTGCTGTTTCGGAGGGGAGGCTGCCTCAGAAAGGCTGTGCATCCGGACGTGTGCCTGTGCCTAATTTCCAGTAGACTAGCTCGGCAGCAGGTGAGCTTTGGGGTATATTTGCAGCAGGTTTAAACCATCAGTGCTTCCCTAATGTCAGAGGCGCTCTGGCAAACAGCCTCGCTCTCTGCCTGTCCCCAGGCATCTGTCCCCACTCTGACAGCCACTGTCACCCCCTGTGTCTGCAGAGCTGCCCAAACACGTCGCCTGGACGGCACCCTCCTGTACGGCTTGGCCTTACAGGGGCTGCTCCTTCCTGTGGTGCCCAGATGCTTTTGTTCTCTATGTTGACACCAAATCTAGTTCCTTTAAAATGCAAACAGACTTTATTTTTCTCTGGTCAATAGAAGCTGGGGCTAACCTCCTAGTCATTTCTCACTGAGTGTGTCCCCCTGCATAGTGACACGTAGAAATGGCAGCCTCGTTTGTGCCTAAACCAGGCACTGTCTGCAGAGCAAAGGAACCCCAGGTGCCTGAAACATGGTTTAAAAGTCTGAGCTTCTTAAGCTGTTGAGTCATTTGTGTTAAAGGCTCTTAAACCTGCCTTGAGATGTGCTGCCGCAACTTCTGCTGGTGATGATGCAGGTGAGGAAGGTGGGTGGGCGCTGGTAGCAGTGCCCGAGGTACGGTCAGAACGTGGCAGGTGCCAGCTCGCAGAGAGCTGCGTGGTTTCCCTCGCTTTGCAGGCCAGAGGCGGTGCGTGCGGTGGCCGAGCCACTCTCGTTCTTGTTTATTTACAGCCGGCGCACCATAAACCACGACTTGGAACCCAGTTGTGAATGGCGCAGGGTCGCAGCAGGTCTCGAGCCGACAAAGCTTTCCCAAGCATCTTTGCACACACAGGCCGAGACTGAAGCAACCCCGGACCCACAGTTAAGCACCTCCATCCTGCCGCCCAGGCGGTGCTGCTCCCCCGGCCCCGCAGGCGCACGGGGGCTGGTGGTGGAGCTCAGCTCCTCGGGGCGGAGGTGACGGGACCCTGCCCGGCGGGGCAGGCACAGGGCTTGCTGTGAGCAGAGGCCTGGGGTGCTGGTCTCGGGGCAGCCTCCACACTCACTCCTGCGCTGTGTGGTCCCGTCCCATAGCTGGGAGCCTGGTGTGACGGCGGGCTGGGGACGGCAGCCCCGCAGAGGTGCACGGGCAAGGCACCAGCAGGGCGGCGTTGCCACATCCCCGCATGGCCAGGAGCAGGGAGCAAAGTCCCAGCTGCCGAAGGGCTGCGTGGCTGGCTTAACCCCGTGGGCCCAGCCGGGCACCCGAAGAGACGGCGGGAGCTGGTTTATAAACACAGACACGTTCTGGCTGCTGCCTGCCCCTGGGTGAAGCCTCTCCTCCGCTCCTGTTAGCCATCGAGCTCGCTGCTGCACACATCCTTGTTGCCCCAGGCTCCCAAATCCACATGTCCCCCACTCTGCCCAGCAGTGAAACAGCTGTGAGGAGCCCAGCGCAGAGCTGGGCAGGGTGGGCTGCACCACAGGGATGTGAGCAGCGCCTTCACTCTGCTCTCCCTCTCTCTGTCTCTGTGCAGATGGGCAGGAGCAGGCGGCAGACCCCAGCCAGGACGAGCAAGCGAGCGGCCCGGCCGCGGAGCAGCGGGAGGACGTGCTGCCCGAGGAGCTGCAGGACGGGCAGCGAGCGCCAGGTTGGTCTCCCCGGCGTGGCCAGCACCCGGCAGAGACCCCGCGGAGGAGGCACCGGCGACAGAGCCGGGCTGGGCTTCCATCTCTCCGCAGAGCTGTTGGCTTCAGGCACGTGTGGTCCGACCCTGCCTGTGTTTCGGGCACTGCCCCGGTCACGCAGAGCCAGAGCTTCTCGTGGGGGCAGCTCTCGGTGCTGGGATAACCCTGAGTGCGTTGGGTGCCTTCGTGTTGCTCGTGTCTGGGCAAAGGGGCCTGATTCTGCTGGCCTGCCGCAGAGGGCTGAGGGCTGGGAGTGTGACGCGCTCCCGTGGACGGGGAAAATGCCCTGAGAGGTCTGTGCTCTGGGAGGGGAAGTTCTCCCTCGGCCCGAGCCAAGTTTGCCCAGCCGGTGGGGCTCTGTGGGGCCCTGGTGGTGGATTTGCATGGCCCCAGCACACCCACCCGCTGCCGGCGCTGTGCTGGGGACAGCAAACTCCCTGTGCCCCCTCCCTGTGGCGGCACACGCAGCTCTCCCCGCCCGAAGGGGCCCCTGCTTCGGCCTCGTGCTGCAGGGAGGAGTCCTGCCCGGCCCTCCCTCGAGGAGCGAATATGGTCACGGAGCGAGCGTGGGCTGGGGCTGAGCGCAGCCGGGAGCTGGCACCCGCTGGTGGCACCCGCAGGACGTACGGGGTGCGCTGCGCTGTCCCTCAGCAGTGCTGGACTTGGGGTGGGAGGCGGGGAAGATTGATTCCCTGGGGCGTTGGATGCTGCAGTGCCCCGTGCCAGGGGTTGTGCTGTCAGGACACGGCAGCCTCCTTCCTGGGGGGAGCTGGACGTGCGCAGAGAGCTGCCCTGGAAAGCCCCGTGCTGGGGCTTGTGAGTGAGGCTCTGCAACGCATTGGGCAGGGAGGGGACGGGGAATTCAGACTCCCGGCCGCGGTGCTGAGCCAGCAGCAGCCCCGTTCCTTCGCCCTCTGTGCCTCGGTTTCCTCCCCAGGAGCGTGAGCGATGCGTTGCTGCCTCGTGCGGGTGGAGTTAACGCTGCTTTGAGCCTCCCGCTGAAGAGCTCCGGCCTCCTCCTGCCACCCTGCTTTGTGCATGCTGACACCGGCTCTGTGCCCGCTTGCAGCCCGGCTGCCTTCCGCCTGCGCGGGGCTCCTGCTGCCCCCAAACGCCTTTTGTCACGCCAGCACCACCTGCGGCTGAGCCGTGTGCTTCCCTTCCAGGAGGAGGGCTGGCTCCTGCTGCCGACATGCGCGAGGGTAGCCAGGTGGCCAGTGACTCTGAGGGGGAAGTGTTCTGCGACACCCTGGAGCAGATGGAGCCTGAGCAGGTAACGTCTCCTGGGGCAGGACGGCCTCGAGGAGGGCTGGGGTCCCTCCACACCGTGGCAGAAACTTCCCCTGCCGGCAGCCCTGCTCCAAACAGCAGCTGTCACGTTTTGCTGTCACCTCTGCACTGCTTTCCTGGCAGCCCCACAACACCCCAAACGTCTACAGGGGCCCCGGTGAAGCAGCCCTGCCGTGTCCCTGTGCGTTGGAGCCTGGTCCCATCACTGAGGGCAGGCTGAGGAGCCCTCAGGTGCCCCGGCAGCACCCGCAGCCTCCCTCACTGCTGCAGCACGGCCCCGGTGGCTGAGCAGGGCTGGCCCCAAGCTGTGCAAGCACCCAGTGGCCCCGCCACTCACTCATTGCTCCCTGCTCGTCCCTGTGCTCGCAGGCACCACGGTGCCGCCCGCAGCGCGAGGCGCTTCCAGTACTGCAGCGAGCGCCCCTGGGCAGGAGGCACGAGGCCGCCCGCACGCCTGGGTCCTCCAGGAGCTCTGCCCCGGCCTCCCGTGTCCCCCGGGGAGGGAGGGGGGGTCTCAGGGCCGTTCTTCTCTACCCCCGCACAGGCTGGGCAGCCGCTGGGCAAGCAGGGGCTCTCCCTGAACAGCGCCCAGGCCGGGCCTGAGCCCCGAGCGCCCCGTGCCGCTGGGCGGGGAGAGCGGGGCGAAGGCAGAAGACGAGCGGGGAGGAGCGGCACTGGCCTCGCAGCCCCGGGCTCTGACAGAGGTGGGTGAGCGCTGGGCTCCTGGCGCCTTCCCGCTGCTCCCTCCTCACCCTGGGGTGCCCGTGCAGGGGCTGAGCAGAGAGGCGAGGGCTGTGACCACCAGCAGCCTGGCTCAGTAGCCACACGTCCCGTGCGTCCCCTCTCTTCATCCCTCGGTCCCCATGCAGCTCCGTGTTTCACCCCGCCGGGACAGATCCCCTTTGTTGTCCCCGGGCTGTGTGACAGCTGTGCCCGCTGCCCTGCGCTGCTGGGCCCGTGGCTTCTCTCCAGCAGCCCGGCTCAGAGCGCAGCTCCCCGGCAGCGTGAGCCCTGCAGCGAGCACCGCACGGCCCCACCGGCAGCGTCCCGGTGTGGTGGGACCTGGCTGGGAGCTCACCGCGGGGCTTGGGTGGGCCAAGCTGGGCTTGGTGCCCCTGGAGGCACTGGTCCAGGGGACAGCACCACTGCCCTGCTCCAGCCCTCCCTGCGGTGCCAGTCGCGTGCCACCAGCCTCCAGTGCTGCAGGTGTCAGCGCTGCTGCAGGGACGGAGCCAGGAGCCCTGCTGCTGCCCCGTGCTCTCCCCGTCCTGCCGGACACATCTGGGGGCTGTGCTTGGGGCTGGCTCTGCCACCCTCGCCAGCAGGGCTCCGTCTGTGGAGGGGCAGGAGCACGACCCACCGCCGTGCTTATCTCCCCATTAATGTTTCCATAAACCCTCCCGGGCTGCTTGACCTTGGGAGTTAACTTGTAACGAGGCCGATAAAGCCAGCCTGGGCTGTCCCCGGGGCACCAGAGCGAGCGGGCAGCGCAGGGGCCAAGGAGCAGCCCGTGCCACGGCAGGCACTTGCCTGTCCCCCACTTGCAGTGAGGATGATTTGGGTGTCGCACGGGCTGTGGTGAGGCAGGTTTGGGGGCTCTGCTGAGCCTCGGGGCCGGCAGAGTGGCAGCCAGGCAGGCCAGGCACCCTCCTGGCCTTCACTGCCGCGCTTGGTGAACCGAGGTGACCCGCGTGTGCCCGTGCAGGTGCAGTGTCAGTGGGGCAGAGGTTGCCCAGCACAGCCACTGCTGCACTGGGGGACACGGTGCCAGTCCCTGGCCCCAGAGCTGCTGGGGGAGAGGGACGTGGGCTGCTGGGCCGGGCTGGGAGCTCCCAGCTCTGCGCGTGCCAAGGTTGGGCAGAGCCGTGTGGGCAGCCTGGGGCAGGACGCAGGCACCTGCTGAGATCCAGCAGCAGTGCACGGCCTCGGGTCCTCGGGGAGCTCGGCCTGCCCGGGTGAGTGGCATCGCCCCTGCGCCACGTGCGCCGTGCTAGTCCCGTGCCACCTCCTGTCTGAGCAGCGCCCGTCTTTGCACCCTGCAGATCCGCAGCTTGCTGGGGCAGCGCAGGATGCCGAGAGCGCCCCTGAGCTTGCCCACGGGAGCCAGGGGCTGCTGCTGGAGGTGGACGCCCACGTGGCCGGCACCGTGCGGGCCCTGCAGGACGACATGCAGCGCGTGCTGCAGCGCCTGAGCGAGCTGGAGACGCTCACCTCTGCGCAGGTACGTGCCCGGCCACGCAGAGAGCTGGGGGTGCTGGCCCGTGGGGCTGTGCTGCCCCCCAGGTGTCGCCGGTCCCTGTCCCTGCCCACGCAGCCCGGGTTGGCCCAGGTGCTGAGAGACCTTGGGCTGCTGTCGTGGCCTGGCAGGGTGGAGGCTGCGGCTGCTGCTCTGAGCTGCCCCGAGGTGCGGGCAGGGAGCTGCCGTCCCCGCCATCCCCCCTGCCCCGGGTCCTGGCCCGGCTGCTCTGCAGAGCTCTGCCTGGGCCCGGTTGCTCCCAGCCCCTCTCTGTGGGGATGCGGTGGCTGAGCGGGGGTGCCTGGCCCTGGCCGCACCCTGACACCTCTCCTGTCTCGCAGGGGGACGCCTCTGGGGCTGAACCTGGCCGGCTGCTTGCACCGCAGGTGAGTTGGAGGCGGGCAGGGCGCTTCCTGCTGCTGGCCCCTCCGTGTCCCTGCCCCATGGGGCCTGGCTCCCCAGCCCCTACCCTGACACTGCTGGGGGTGGTGGGGGACAGACAGGGGGACAGTCCCTTGGCTGGGAAGCAGGAGCAGCCCTGGGGATGCGACCCCGGCGTCCGGGCAGCAGGGACGATGCGGTGGCAGCACGAGGAGACCTCGGCGGGATGATGGCCGCGAAAAGGACGGCCGGGCTGTGTCGGTGCCCCCACTGCCCTTTGGGATAGGGGCCGGGGGGGCTCGGTCTCAGCGCTAACACCGAGCCCTTGTGCCCCCCTCCCCCCGTCTGTCCCTCACCAGGCAGCGTTCCCGTGGCCGCTGGCGGTGTCCCCGCGCACGCTGCTGTTCCTCATCGCCTGGCCCTTCGTCACCCAGTGGCTGCTGCGCCGCTGGCAGGGCACCAAGAGGTGACCGCCGCGGGACGGCCCCGCTCCGCCTGCCCCCACCGCCACCGCCCTCCTGCCGCTTCTCACGAGCCGGGAAAGCGCCGGGACCGCCGCACCCCCACCCCCCACCGCCGCCTTCCTGCCACCGGCGGTCCCGGCCCCGAGGGAGCCGAGCTGCGAGCCCGGGACCCCCCGGGACCCCCGGACCCCCCCCTCGCAGCCGGCCCCGGGTCGGGGCGGGGCCGCCTCGCACCGCCGCTCCCAGCCGCTGGGCCCGGCCCCGCACGCACGGGGGCGCCCGAGCGCTGCCCGCACCCGCGGCGCCGCCATCACACAGCGGGGAGCGGGGCCGGAGCCCCCCGGGGGGGCCCGCGGGGAGCCGGGGGAGCTGCGGGGGCCGAGGCCCCATTAAAGCGTTGCCTTCTCAGCCCGGCGCCCGCTCCGTGCTCTGCGGGGACCCCGGGGGGGGGCACCCCGCGACCACCGGCCCCGGCCCCGCCAGCCCCGGGCTGTGCCCGTGCCCCCCGGTGGCGGGGACATCGCTGGGGGGGGGGGGGCATGGCCCGGCCCCGCGCCTTCAGGCCTGGGGGGGTCCTTGGGGGGGTCCCCGGGAGGTGCTGCCCCCCCCCGTCCCCGTCCCTCCCTCTCTCGGCCCCGCCCCTCCGGTTGTGGCCGCGGCGCCTTTAAGCCGGGCCTCGTCCCCTCCCGGTTTGTTTACATCTCCCTCCGCGCTCTGACCGCATCACCCAGCGCGGCCCCGGGACTCCTCCGCCCGCACTCTCCCCCCCTCCCCCCCCCCGTTTCTCTCCCCCCCGCCCTCCGGGTCCCGCTGCCGCCCCCCGACAGCCCCGGGGGGGCCAGGACCGGGCCGCGGGGCGGGGCCGCAGCACCTCCCGTGTGTCCCTCCGCGCCGCGGGGACTCTTTTCGGGCCGTGCCACCCGCCGGGCGCGGGGGGGGCGGGGCCGCTGCCCTCAGCGCCGCCCTGAAGGTCGCCCCCCCCCCCCCCGCGTATGGTACGGCCCGGACCCGCCTCCTGCCCTCCCCGATTGGTGGAGCGGCTCGCGAGTGACGTTCCGCCCCGCCAATCGTCGCCCGCTCGTCCGTGCGGCCAGGGGGCGGGGCTCCGCGCGAGGTCCCGCCCCCCTCGCCCGCTGATTGGTCGCGGGGCGGGGCCTGAGGCTCGCGGGGAGCCGCGGTGGCAGCGGCGGGCGCGCGGAGGGGGCGGGGCGAGCAGCGCGCATGCGCGGGGCGGGGCGGGGCGCTCGCGGCTATATAAGGCGGGGAAACGGGCGGGGAGCGGCAGTCGGGAGCTGGCGGCGGCGGCGGCGGGTGGCGGTGCGGGGAGGGGCGGGGCGCGGAGGGGGGAGGAGGCGGCGGCGGCGGCGCGTGCCATGCGCGCGGGGGGGCGGGCCCAGCGGCGTTAACCCCTCGGCGACCGGAGGCGGCGACCCCCGGGCTCCGGCCCCGTGCCATGGCCCCGACGGCCTGAGGGGGCCCCCATGCGGCGCGGGTAGCGGCCGCCGGCCGGGAGCGCAGCCCGGAGCCATGGCAGACGCAACGGCCGCCGAGCCGCAGCCCCCGTCCGCCGCGGAGCCGCAGCCCGAGCGGGGCGAGCAGCAGCAGCAGCAGCCGGAGGCGGCGGCGGACGGCGAGGCCGGGAGGCTGCCGGCCCCCGGGGCGGCGGCGACGGCGGCGGAGGAGGAGGAGGAGGCGGCGACGGCGGCGGAGGGCGCGGGCGGCGCCGAGGGGCGGCCGGCGGAGGGCGGCGCGGCGCGGCCCGGCCTGGGGCCGCGGTACCGGGCGGCCGTGGGGCGCGCCGAGGAGTGGCCGGCCAAGAAGAAGCACCGGCGGCGGCCGTCGAAGAAGAAGCGGCGCTGGAAGCCCTACTCGAAGCTGAGCTGGGAGGAGAAGCAGCAGTTCGACGAGCGGCAGAGCCTGCGCGCCTCGCGGCTCCGCGCCGAGATGTTCGCCAAGGGGCAGCCGGTGGCCCCCTACAACACCACGCAGTTCCTGATGGAGGACCACGACCAGGAGGAGCCCGACCTCAAGACCGGGCTGTACCCGCGGCGGGCGGCCGCCAAGTCGGACGACACGAGCGAGGAGGACTTCCTGGAGGAGGCGGCCGAGGAGGACGGCGGCAGCGACGGCATGGGGGGCGACGGCAGCGAGTTTCTGCAGAGGGACTTCTCGGAGACCTACGAGCGGTACCATGTGGAGAGCCTGCAGAACATGAGCAAGCAGGAGCTGGTCAAGGAGTACCTGGAGCTGGAGAAGTGCCTCTCCCGCATGGAGGACGAGAACAACCGGCTGAGGATGGAGAGCAAAAAGTACGGGGGGGAGGCGGCGGAGGCGGCCCGGGTGCGGCAGCTGGAGCAGGAGGTGGACAGGTTGCGAGCCGAGAACCTGCAGCTGCTGAAGGAGAAGGACCTGCACAGACAGGAGAAAGCCCCCAGCAAGCTGGGGGAGTGACACTGGGGGGGGGGACAGGGGGGCTTTTTACAGTGGTGGGATGTAACATTATATACATGTGTACAGAGATGCCGGCGGACCCTTTTTACGACGCGTAATCGGAATAAACCACAGCCTTGTATCGGTTTGACGCTCTCGCTGTAGTGTAGTGTGTGTGCTGCTCGGCCTGTGTGCAGCTGAGGCTTCCCCCTTTTTTAGGTGGCTGTGACGGGGCTAGGGGAGGGGTTGATGTATAAGTGAACTTGATTTATGATGCTTTTTTTTTTGTGTGTGTGTGTGTGTTTAAACCAAAAATGATCCCCAAGAAACTTGTAAATTGGCCAAAACTGACTATAAAAATTATAGAGGTCTAATAAATTTAATTACTTGTAACTGTAACAGTTTCGGTGTGATTTCTAGAAAATATTCAAAATGTCATTCTCCCATGCGGGAATACATTTTGAATCATTTTCATGATATTACAACTGGTCTATGAAGTTTTTCGATTAAAACTAGCCGGAATTTCTCACTTAGCTGTTTTGCATAGTTGGTTCCACCCCCTTGCCCCCCCCCCCTTCCCTCCCTTATTTTTCACTTTTAATCCCATGAAATGATTTTATGCTCTGGCACTCTTAAAATACCTGGAAGAGGGATAACATCCTGTGCTCTTAATATAATTTGTATAATGGTCACTACTTATACCTTTCTAATGTATTAATAAGCTAAAATATATTTGCTCAGTTAAACTTAATTTTCCTGCTTCCTTCTAGTTCTGTAAGAACCTGGGCCAGTTAGCTGAAATCACAGCAAAAATGCCTGGAAATGGTCTTAATGCTACAAAGGAGGCTTAAAGTTTTTGCAGTGGCCCCGTGAAAAGTTCTGGTCGTCAGCACTTTGCCTCAGAAATGGCTGACAAATGAGGCGGCTTGGTGGAAGTTGCACGTGATGGCCAAACCTTTTCGTTTCTTGCCGCTGTACCTGAAATGGAAGGCGAGCAGGCAGGTGAAGTGCCAAGCAGCTGAGTGGTTGATGGGTTGGGATTTGTTGTTTTTTTTTTGTGGGGAAAACCCAGGTAAGTTAAAGGGCAGAGCAGTGGAGGGGCTGAGCCTGCTCTGGTTCGTGCTGTTGTGTAATCGAAGGGCAGCAGGCTCAAGTTTGGGATCGTGTGTTACAGAATGCAACTTGTACCTCCGGAACGGGGAATCGGGCTGCTTAACTACCTGTCATTCTGTGGGGGGAAACATCCTCTTATAAAATAACAGAGGGTTTAAACTAGAGGTGAGGGGGAAGACGAGGTTCCCCCAGCAAGGGTCTCCTCTGCTCAGAGCAGTTGTTACAGAATTGGGGGATGTGAAGCAGCACAGCAATGCTGTCACTGAGGGAATCAGATTTAAGGACTGAGGGAAGTTTTTAACATGAGCTTGGAAAAAAAAAAAAAAAAAAAAAAAAAACCTGCTCTGGGGTTTACACTGGCATCAATTCTTAGTTTGGGAAAGGAAAAAAGGAAAACTATCGGAGGTTTACTTGCTCAGGAGCCTCGCAGTCGCCTTTTTTCCCTTCCCTCTGCTATGACATCATTGGGCAGAGCCAGTGCCGGTGCAGCAGCGCTGGCTGCGGGAGGGAGCCGGGCGCTCGCGAGGCTCCGCTGCTGCTCCCGGAGTCAGACCAGGGTGAGGTGCTGTGAGAGGCAACGAGTTAATTAGGATCCTGCTCGTTAGGAAGAGATCCATCACTCGGGAAGAGAAACAGCAGCTGCTGAGCCCCCTTCCTTCACCCCGGGCTCTTCTCTCCAGCACCTGGAGTTGTCCAGATCAGATTTTATCCTCTCTAATTGTGCTGCGAGGGGCAGTCCCGTGTTCTTCTGGGGCAGGGCAGTGCCTGACAGCACCGAGTCCGGCAGGAGGCATCGCGCTTGGAGGCAGCACCAACCTGCCCAGCACGGCGCTGAGCACCTGGTTAAGGTGAAAAACTTAGCACAAGGAAACGGCGTTAGTCAAATGTAGCAGCAACAGTTACAAGGTGACATCTGCAATGAAGTTCAGGAACCCTCTGCCCTCCATCCACTTACCCCCAACTTTTGTTACGTTTCGTGCAGAGGAACAAGTTTTTCTCCAACCTGCAAATACTTTACCTGATGGGACTTAGGAAAGTGAGGGGAGCCCCCGCACCCGCAGCACCACTGCTCCCACCGCAGGGATCGACTCTGATTCTACAGCCCTGCTGTGCTCTGGTTTAACGATGTCTTAATGTGTATCAGACAGATCCCCATTTCAGAAGGCGTTTTGGAGCAGCGTGCCTCCTTACAGGGGCTTGCACCAGCTCCTGCATTTGTCCCTCGCAGCAGACACAGAATTACTGCACCTGGGGGCCTCTGAAGCCTCCCTGCGGACTGGTGAGGGACGGGAGCTCGTCCCACTGCCACCAGCTGCCCTGGCCCAGGGGAGAGCTCGGAGCTGGTGCAGAGGTGACAAGATTGTTTGAGAGGAACAAATAAAATCTTAGAGCTCGGCAGAGCTAATCGTGCTGCAGCACTGGCAGTGATGTGGTATCAAAGGGCAGCAATTAGTCCCTCCTGACAATAAGGCAGCACTGTCTGAACCAGTCGAGGGCAAGCACCTCCCTGGAGGGCGAAGCAGCCGCGTTTGCCAAAGCTTTGAAGTACATCCCTCCTCGCTACCACCGCTCGGTCCTTCCTGGGCTGTTGGAGCCAGCTGGCCTTTATTCCGGCTCCTTGGGTGAGCTGAGCTCAAGTGTGCTGCTCGAGCAGTGAGCTGTGCTGCCCAGGAATGTTGCTGCCTCTGCAGCTTCACTGACACCGCTCCTAATGGGCTGCACGTCGGCGCGGAGCCGGTGGCGGCAGGAACCTGCCATGCTGGGGCTCCTGCCCGTCACGGCTCTGGGGCTCGCTGCTGCCCCGCCTGCTGCTGCTGTGCCAGCTGCGGGGCGGCTCGTCAGCGCTGCAGCAACCTCGGAATCGCGGCCGTGCAGGGACCTCTTGGCTAAAGGTCTTTCACCGTTCCTCCCTCGCGAGGGTTT